>NW_006792103.1:576378-588364 GCF_000442215.2 Lipotes vexillifer | reverse complement strand
AAAAAAAAAAAAAAAAAAAAAACACAGAGGATAAGCTCCTTGACATCGGTTTTGGCAATGGTTTTTTGAATTTGACAACAAAAGCAAAGGCAAAAAAAGCAAAAGTGAACAAGCGGGGCTACATCAAACTAAAGGTTTTTGTACAGCAAAGGAAGTCATCAAGAAAATGAGAAGGCAACATGTGGAATGGGAGAAAATATTTGCAAATCATATGTCTGAAAAGAAGTTAATATCCAAAATATACAAAGAACTCAAACAACTCAATGGGGAAAAATCCAATTAAAACATGGACAGAGGATCTGAATAGATATTTTCCAAAGATGACAGCAAATGACCAACAGGTCCATGAAAATGTGCTCAACATCGCTCATCATCAGGAAATGCAAATCAAAACCACAGAGATATCACCTGTTAGAATGGCTATTATCAAAAAGACAAGAAATAACAAGTGGTGGCATAAATGTGGAAAAAAAGGAACCTTTCTGTGCTGTTAGCAAGAATGTCAATTGTTTCAGCCACTGCGGAAAACAGTATAGAGATGCCTCAAAAAATTAAAAATAGAACTATCATATGAATCAGCAATTCCACTCTCCAGTACTTATGCAAAGTAAATGAAAACACTAACTTGAAAGGATATATGCACCTCCATGTTCACTGCAGCATTATTTACAGCAGCCAAAACATAGAAACAACTTAAGTGTCCATCAATGGATAGATAAGGAAAAGGTGTTATATAAACACAATGGAATATTATTTAGCCATAAAAGAAGGAAATCCTGCCATTTGCAACATGGATGGACCTTGAGGGCATTATGCTAAGTGAAATAAGTCAGACAGAGAAACATAAATACTATATGATCTCACTTATATGTGGAATCTAAAAATGAATTCATAGATATGAGAAGAAATGGGTGGGTGCCAGGTGGGGTCGGGGGTGGGGAGCGGGAAAGAGAATGGAAGGTAGTTAAAAGGTACCAACTTCCAGTTATAAAATAAATAAGTCCTGGGGATGTAATGTACAGCATGGAGACTATAGTTAACAATACTGTATTTTATATTTGAGAGTTGCTAAGAAAGTAAATCTGAAAAGTTCTCATCACCAGATTTAAAAATTGCAACTGCGTGGTGATGGATGTTAACTAAAGAACTGGGTTCTGCCAACAAACTTAATGAACTTGGAAATAGATTCTTCCCATGATCTTCTAGATAAGAGCCCAGGCTAGCTCTTCAGTCAGCCTTGTGAAACCCTAAATAGAGAAGTCACAGCGCACCTGGACTTCCAACCTACAGAGCTGCAAATAATAAATGGGTATTGTTTTAACCTACTAAGCTTGTGGTAATATAGAGCTAATACCCATATTAAGTGTTTTATATAGTAATGAACCTTCTTTATATAAGCCAACATGAATAAAAATAACTAAAATGAGAGAATTAAAAGATTCATATGCTCATGTAGGTGATGAATTCCATATAATCTTTGGACTGTATTATCAAATTGTGGTACCATTTTTCATTAATATTGCTCATCTATATATTTGTTATAATGTCAGTGACAAAGGATAAAATGAGCATTTCTCTAGCTCTGTGGGCTTCATGGAAAATATGGTAATATTCTTTGAAACACACATTGCTCTAAGTGTATTTTCATCATCAGATTTACATTGTGTGCAAATAGTTTTATAAAAAACTTCAATTTCTTGAGAAAAGGTAATGTATCCCATTTTTATGTTCACCAAGTTTTGTGTCAAAATTAAGATATAACTCAGCAGACCCAAAGAAGTAATGTTCAGAAAAATGTTCAATGCAAAAAATACACTGTGGCATTGGAAAAATTATTAATTTAAAAAATGGGCCATGATTACAAATAATTATCAAATTTTCAGCACACAGTTTTTATTTTTTATATTGTGATTGACACCAGTTGAAGAATCAGTTGGTGACTACTCTCACAAAGAGGAACTTCACCTTTAGCCTACTCATTGTCATCACAAACATCATCAAATTTCCTTTAAAAATTCCCTATCGAAATTATCATTGAAATATGATGGCTTTTGTGTCTTCATTACGTCTGATCATTTTCTCTTATAATTAGATCAGTTATATCAATCTTATGCTTTCTGTAAAGAAAGCCTATCCATACATTGCTTATATTTTACCACTAGCAATAGTCATTAGAATATGGATGAAGTACAGTAGTAAAGAAAGACTTTAAGCCACCAGTCATATATGCTAAGCATCTGAAACATGGCTGGTCCAAATCAAGTTGTTCTGCAAGTGTGAAATACATACCCGATTTTGAAGACCTTTTACCAAAAAAGCATAATTTAAAACATTTCATTTATCATTTTATATTATGTGTTGAAATGGCAATTCTTTGTATATACTGAGTTAAATAAAATATATTATTAAAATTAATTTCCAGGGAACTCTACTCAATACTTGGTAATGACCCATATGGGAATAGAATCTAAAAATGAGTGGATATATGTATATGTATAACTGATTCACTTTGCTGTACAGCAGAAACTAGCACAACACTGTAAATCAACTATACTCAAAGAAAAAATAATTATTAAAAAAATTTTAGTAAAATAAAATTAATTTCAAAAAGAAAGGCTATTTAAAAGTTACATATTCTCTCTATATTCTGATGATACAATGATAATTTAACTAAAACATGAGGTTCGTAATCAGTCACTGTCCAATGATATTTGGAAAATCACAAATTACAAAGAATGAAGATGAGATTACAAAAGTAGCTACAGATATAATTTCTGCCAGCATAGCGTTTAACAAATGCAATTAAAAATACTAAAGAACAGATTCCTCTTTTGATAATGGCCAAACAGCTCCCATCAAATGAACCATCCCAAAGATAATAAGTTCTGGGCAAAATATGAACAAAAAGTTATTTGAAGGCCCTAGAGAATAACAAAACGAAGACAGACACTGGGGTGCAACTGACATTTGGAAAAAGAGAATGACACTGGATGAGTTTCTCATTTTTATGGCTTTTAGCCAAATCCAATCAGTACCTAAAGGCTAAGTCCATATTAGAAAACTCAGTCTTACTAGCTCAAAAAACCAAAGGAAAGAGTTTGAGCAAATATAGCAGGTAGAAAATGAGGACAGAATGACAAAAAGAAAGCTACAGAAAGAAAAAATTAAATTCTGTGTATAATAAACACTGCCCAAATCTCATGCATGCAGAGGAAGAATTCAAACAGTTCAGTTAAAATTAAAATAATTAAACCAAAATTTCAACTGTTGTACCTCAGGGGAAACAAAGTATGTAGCTCAATGTCTGCCATATTAACTTCCTGCTTTAAAAATAATCAGCACTCAGAACAGATTTCAGAGTCTTTATCTATAAAGTATTGTTAATCATGTCCATGATATAAATAAAATTTACTTGATATATTAAGAAATAGAAAATCATGATCCTTACTCAAGAGAAAAAACAATAAACAGAGACTGAGAGCAAACCTGGATGTTAAAATTAGCAGAAAAGGATGTTAAAGCTACTATAGTAACTACATTAAAGGAAGTAAAGATAATATGCTCATATGAGTGAAAAGATGGGAAATCTCAACAGAGAAACAGTGACTATAAAAAATAACCAAATGGAAATTTTAGAACAAAAAATAAAATTTCTGAAATTAAAAATTCACTAGATGAGCTTTTCATCTGATAGAGATTATGAAAGAATCTTGAAAATTACAAAATCTGAAAGAGAGAGAAAAAATTTTTAATTATGGAATATCTGGGATGACTTCTAAATGGTCTAAAATACCAAAACTGGAAAATCAGAATGAAAAGAAAGTTAAGATAAAAACACTGATCAGCAAAATAGTAGACAAACAGGAGAGAAAATCAACAAAGCTAAAATAAAAACTAAATCGATCAAGCAAAAAGACGAATTTCATGAATTACAAAATACGAATACCAAAAATAAAAGAAAGGTTATCACTATCAATTCCACAGACATTAAAAAGATAATAAAGGAAAATTGCAAAATTTGTAACTTTTTTTAAACTGTTAATAAACTAATGGACTATCACAACTTCTATTTAACATTGTACTATTTGTCCTAATAAGACAAGTAAAAGAAACAAAAAGCATAAATACTGGAAAAAAAAGTAGAACTGTATCTATTTGCAGATGACTTGAATGTTTACATAGGGTATCATAACAAATCTATAAAACAATTATTAAACTAATAATAAATTTGGCAAGGTCAAAATATACAATGTTAATATTGAAAATAAATTATTTACATAAAAGCAGAAAACAACTAGAAACTGAAATTTTAAAAATAATTCCATTTATAGTATGATCAAATACTTTATATACTTATGAAAAAAAAGTCATTTAAGACCTCTACCCTTAAAACTACAAAACATTCTTAGATAAATTAAAGAAGACCTAAATAAATGAAGAAATATCCAAAGGGAAAAATCAATGTTTTTAGAAGTTAATTCTCCTCAAATCAATGTACAGAAATACAACACAATCCTAGACTCAATCCTAGCAAACTTTTAAATCAAAATTAACAAATTGATTATAAAACATATATGAAAATGCAAAGGACCTAGAATATCCAGCCTATCTTGAAAAAGAATAAAGGTGGAGAACTTACACTACCTGACTTCAAGATTACTATAAAGGTAAGACATTAGGATACTGCAGAAAGATAGACAAATAGATCAATGCAACAAAATAGATAGCCCTGAAATTGAATCATACTTATACAATTATTTAATCCTCTACAAAGATGACAAAGCAATCCAGTAGAGAGTAGAAAGTCTTTAAGTCTTTTCAGCAAATGGTGGTAAAACACTGGATATCAACCAGGAAAAATATGAATCTTGACCCCTACTTCACACCATACACACAAAAATTAATGTGATGCATTGTATACCTAAATTAAAAAGCGAAAACTCTATAAAGCTTCTGAAAGATATACAGGAGGATAGTTTGATGACTTAGGGATTGGCAAAGAATTGTTTGACAGCACACAGAAAACAAAAACTCTAAAAGAAAAACACTGATAAATTAGATTTTATCAAAATTAAAACTTCTGCTCATCTAAAGGAATTACTAAGAAAATAAACAGGCACACAACAGACTGCAAGATATATTCACAGAGCATATATCTGACAAATGACTGATATCTAGAATAAAGAACTTTTCCAACTCATTAATAAAAAACAAAAACAACCTACATTTAAAAAAATAGAATAGACACTTCACAAAGGAAGATATTTTCTAAAATTTTGAACAGACACTTCGCAAAGGAAGATATACAAATGGCCAATGAGCATATGAAAAAGTGCCTGACATTGTTAGTCATTAGGCAAACACTATCAAAGGGAGTTGCTGTTATAAACTCACCAGAATGACAAAAAACTAAAAAGATGTATATCATCAAATGTTTGGAAAGTGTGTGAAACCACCAAAACTCTCAAACATATTTGGTGAGAGTTTAATTATTTTTAAAAAATGATCTGGCATTTTAAAACTAAATATAGACCTATCCTATCAGCCAAGGATTCCTCTTCTAGGTATTCATCCAAGAGAAATAAAAATATATGTCCACAAGGAGATTAATATTAGAGTGCAGAATATTCATAAAATAGAATACTACTCCTAGGGAAAGGAAAAACTACTCAATATGCAACAGCATGGATGAATTTTTTTAATTATGCTGATTAAAAGTCTTTTATAAAAGAGTATCACCTACATGGTTTCAATTACATAAACTTCTAGAACAGACAAAACAATCTATACTAAGAAAAAAAAATCAGAACAATATTTGGTTCTGGAGGCTGAGGGGAGCCAGTATTGACTGTAAAGAATCGTGAAGGATATAAGTGTGGGAATTCAGAGGTTAAAAAATATATAGCCTCTAATTCAAGAGGCTCACAGTATAGTGACTTCACCAATATCACATAGCCAGCAAGTAGCAGACCCAAGATATGAACACAATTCCTGTGTTCACTACACAATGTAAAGCTACCACAATATATGTAGAAAAGTCAGGCACAAATCAACTGCTGACTAAAGATGGCAGCTCTCCTTGAGGTTTTCCTTTACCTCTATATCTGACATTTCAAAGGTCATGCAATGAAATGGAAAGTTTAAAGGAACCCAACTAAGAAGTCCTGAGTTTAAGTAAGCAGCTGAAAATCGTGTTCCTTATAGCCTAATCTGGGTCCCACGTCTCACTTTCTAAACCAGAGCTGCTCCACTTTTAACTGCTTTACATATTGAGTTAGATTTTAAAGGAAGTGTTCTCTGCTAAAATCAAAAGACAAACAAAAACCATGGCTTGAAAAACACTAGACAAAATAAAGGTCCCTCATAGTTTAAGATGTTACAATTTTAACATGCAATGGCTTTTTTCATTTTGCCCCCAAAAAAGTGCTCACAAACATTTCTGAGATCCTTAAAACTTCTCAAATTCAGAACCTAAATTCCTAGATCAGCCCTAGGAATTCTTTGCTTGGGTACATGAATCTTTGTCAGTAATTCATAAATGGATATGAAGACAGCTCATAGCATATATGAAGTGAATTCACTTTACTATTCAGTGCATAATGCCAGAATTAAACAAAATAAGTTTACCAGTAATTATCTTCTTTTGAGTTTTCTCAGATTCCTTACAATCATATAGAAGCTGATAATAAAAAAGTATAGCTAACTTTTACATGTCAATCATCAACAAAAGCAGTAACTTTATAAAAAGTTCTTTGAATAGAGAAAATAGTACTTAGAGACTGTACATCAGTATCAGATTAAGTATCTATACTAATAATTGTGGTATATGGTTAAGATTCACAGTAAACATTCCGGTAAAAATATTAATGGTAAACATCTAGGAATCAAAAGTCACTCTGATTAGAAATATAAAGAGACAACTGTTAAGATAAACTTTTATGTCTATAATATAACTATTATCATAATAATTATATATTTAACAAGGTTTATACATGTACATATATGTGTGTGTAGGTATGTGCATGCACATGTGCGCATTCACATCAGACTCTTGGGTGCTTTATCTTTCAGAATACAGACTGTTTACGAAATATGTTCCTATAATGAAAAATCGATTGTGCTGTGATCATAACAACTCCAAACAATGCACACTGCGCAGACTGCACTCCCAAAACTATAAAAAGTAAGCATGCTGTTCTTTCAATGTCAAAGTAGTCGTTAATGTGCCATGATGAATAACAGGTGTCTGTGCCAAAAACCCTGAGCATAAATTGATGGCTTCATTATAAACCAAAGCAATAGTAAATGCTACGTAAAGGACTAAATATTTCTGACCAAAAACACTACCAGATGAAATAATTATTTACTTTGCAAAATCAGATTTTATTTAAAATAATATTAATGCTTTAGAACAGTGGGAATGTTTCAGAGGAAAAGAGCCCATTTACACTAGGTGAATTCAAGCTTTACATTTCAGTTTTATAATTAGAGTGGCTCTGTAATTTATTGTCAAATAACAACACTTTTGAGAGAGAAAAGCAGTACTAATAATAATCAATGGGGGACAGCAGGCATAAACTGGGAACAGTCCAAGCAAATCAGATAATATGGTTACCTTACTTGTAATTGAAAACACCAACAAATCCAAATCTTCTTTGATCTAGTAGGTTTTTTAAATCTTACTTTTAAATATTGAAGCCTGCATAACTCATTATATGTAGATGGAAAGGAGAGAAAGACTGTCTCTATTTTATTATCTATTTTGAATAAATTGCAGTCCTGTTATGCCCCTGTGTGGCCAGCCATCACAGCAAATTCACTGTCACACATTAAGCGATAGAGAAATAATTACAGGTTTGTAGGAAAATACAAGAAATGTTACTAAAAATCCGAAAATGGGAAAACTTATTAAGTACAGTTTTTCCACAAATATTATCACAAAAGATAGTCATCATTATTATGTTGAGTACTGCTCAAAGCAATTGATTACTCAAGGCCCTGAACACTTAAAAATATACCTTCTAGCATCCCAACATTTTTGCTTCCTTCCAAAGACAAGATCACAAAATTTAGATTTTATAATGAATTTAGTACTTGAGAACTTTATGCAGGTAACAAAAGCAATTATCTTTGTATCCTGATTAAATAATTTAATTTGGGGAAAAATGAGTTTACAGTAAGAAAATTTGATAATAAGAATTTAAAGTATCATTTTGTCAAAACCTATCAAATGGATTTACATTGGATGCCAACACAAATTTTTTTTTCTTGTTGGACCTTCGGTTGTTTTATTTTAGCTGTTAAAAGAAGATAATATCCTTCCACTCCCTTTATGCACAAAAATGGTACTCAAGAACCACAATGAAGAGAATCAGCTAAGAACTTTCAGTTTGAAACATAAGGGCCATGCTATATGGTTTCCAACAAAAAGCCCATCTAAAATATTTCGATTTTTTTCACTCATAAATAAATTTCAATTATTCATTAGATGACAAAATACTTTAACAATCTATAGTTACCTCCAGTTTAGTGACTTTTGATGCATAAATATTATTGTGTATTGAAAATCTTTGTTCTTTGACAAGTTGAACCTGGAAATGCTTTTGGAATAATTATTATGGGAGATTTTCATTTTTAACCTTTTATTGCTTGTATGTCATAGAAGTAAACTGCCCTACCACCTGAAAATCTGATGAAAGTTGAGTTGCAAATTTAGGGACAAGATTAGTTACCTAGAAAAAGTCTCAAGAAAACTAGTTGACAGAGTTCCCTTTCGATAATAGATTGTCTACTATTAACACATAGTACTATTCTAGTAATTTCTCCTAGAAAGCAATTCAGAATAAAATATAATGCAATTGTCCATATCTATGATGTTATGTTTCTGTCACTTTAAAGATCATACTTAATGTCACAATACAATGACTGAATATTCCATTTCAACTAATCCAATTAAACAATTATTATTAATGTAATAACAACCAACACTGTTCTTCCAGAGTGACAGTTATAGAATTGATGCTTCAACTTTAAGACCTTTATTATGTCCAGTCCACAAAGTTAAAAGGCCTGTTATTTAGAAACATTTTTAAAGTTGTTGTAAGAGCACATCATCTGATGACATACTCAGATCATCTATCTTTGTTCCATAATTTTTTCTTCAAGAATGATTTTTTAGTCGACATCTTACTTTTCTGATTCAGTGTCTAAGCAGAATAAGAATTTTAAAAGTCCACTGTATCTGATCTGAACCCAAAGTAACCAAGACATTAGAATATGTGGCAATATTAATTATAAGTTCATATAAACTTATTTTCACCTTTGATACTTCTAAAATAATAACTCTTTGTATAACTGGTTTTGCTTGATTAAAAGTAAATCAAGTAGTTTGCATTTATGAAGATCAGTAGAGCTACATGTGAAAAAATGTCATGTTTTCTGAAGACTAAGAAGTCAAAAATATATAAAGGCAGGGGATTTATTCCTCCTAAAACAGAATAAATCTTTATTGATTAACTGGTAGTTTCAGATAATTTTAGATAAAAAATCAAAAAAGTTAAATAAGACTGGCCTCACAGAAGCATTAGAAACTTCACAATTTAATGTTTAACTGCAGCAACATAAAATTCCAGGTTTTTTAATAATGAGAGCATTGCAAGTATAAGCATGCCAACAATAATAGAAACTTGAGGCCAAGGAAAAGAATAGTAATAGGGATGCACACAATTCCCTCAAAAAATAGATATTCTCATATTTTAAAACTACTAACATATACTTTAAAACTAATTATGTTAGTTTTAGTTATGTTAAAACTAATGCTGTTAATAGCACCACTGCTAAAGTGAATGTATACCCAGCCCAAATATTAATATTTTTAACACATAAATTCTTGGCATAAAAAAAAAGAAATAGAAATCAAACAAGGAATAGATGTATAAAGGATGAGTACCAATCCTAAAAGTCTGATAGCTTCAGATCATGGAAATTTTAAGAAAGCCATACTGCCTCTTTTATGTAAATGTAAAATGCAATACAGATTATTTTTATCATTACAGATACTCAAGCAATGTATTACTAAACTAAAAAAAAAATCTTAAAATATAGATAGCCTATTTTAGAATATCACAGAATTTCATAACTCACATATTTTAAATTAGTCCAAAAACTAAACGTAAAAAACAATCAAATTAGTTATTTGAAGAGATCTGTATGGGGAAAGAAGTGAAATTTTATAAAAAAAGATACGTTATTCTATATTCCATGAAAAGGTCATAGATATGTTTATCATCGGTAAACATTTTAAATGTCAACAAATTCTAAAAGCCTCCTTTTCATTTGCTAAATCAAAACATATACTGTGTAATAGGTATTTTTTAAATCTCTAAAATAGGCTGCCTCACATTGTTCAGAGACCCTAAAAGGAAGAGACCAGCAAAAACCATTCAATATTCTATGCACTCTTAGTTCTCCCTCAATTTCCAGAAGGTTTCAGTGCATTAACATGTTCACAGAATTTCCTTCTCAGTCTTTCACCACATATATTTAGTTTAAATGGGGTCTTTTCTACACCAGGTATATAACATTAGAAATTCTCAAAACGCAAACAACTTAAATGAGGGGAGAACTGGGTGATAAAACAGCATTTTAAAAGCATTCTTTAATAGGCTATCTCTTTTAGTGTAAGCCAGAGAAACCATCTAAAACATATGTCCATAATTTAACAAGCTTCACCACACACACACACACACACACACACACACACACACACACACACACACACACACACATATACACCAAAAAAAGATCAGGTTGAAAAAGCAATAGGAATTTATAACAAAGCATCCTTCCAAACTAGCTGACCTAATACAAAGCGTTATTAGCAGTTCCATAATATAGCTTGTTTTAAAGTGATTATTGATCTACCCTGCATAGAGAAATGTCTTAGACCTAGAAAACATCTTCTGCATGTTTCATAAAGAGCATGCATGATTGCTAATTCAGATGTTCCAACAAATCACATATGATTATGTATCCCCATCCTTATATATGCAATGTAATCACTGGCGTGATCACAAAGGAAAAAAATCTATCAGACATTTTAAGTTAATCATTTTATTAGAAAATGAAATCATGAAACAGCCTGTATTATGTTTCAGAGGTCAAGCTAGTTAAATTTAAGATGCTTTTTGTGCTTCTAGGTAAGCTTATTTTCCTTCTTAAAATCAATTAAGAACTACATAAAATTTTATATTTATGATTAAAAAGACAACACCCTTATACTACTAATATTTCAATACTGAACAATTTTACAGACATATAAGATTATTATTCTGAAACTATCAATACTAGAAGAATATATAGTTTAGCTTTACCCACCTTGTATTGTTCAGTGTTTGTCCAAAAAGCTCATTTTGTAAAATATTTGGTGGGGATGAAAAAACCCCATGAAAATGAGATAAAACAGAATTGCAGACCTGGCGCAATGTCTCAAATTGCATTTTCCTTCCTTTTTTCTTCCTTCTCTTATTTTTCCTTACCACCTGTCTTTAAAGTCATCTATTTGCAGACACCATCAAATAAAAACATGCCAATCAAGTTCCATATTTCTCCTGAGCTCTGTAAAAACTGCGCTTAAATGAGCAGAGGTTGATAGTTAATTGTACAGTCATTATTCTTCTAATTCAGTCGTAGAAGATTCAGTACCCGTGCGGCTTTCGGCTTTCTCCTGACTGTAGCAAGAATTCTAAACAGCAGTAAGCTTTTTGGGCATTCCCAGCTGAAGTGCGAAGCTGAGCTGCTTTCATGTACTCTACTCATATTTCTCTCAGCCTATTAAAAACACGCAATGAATAGATGCTGTCATCAGGAGTTTCAGCACATCTGGCTACCAGCAATAAAATCTCAGAAGTAATAAAAGTGGGGCAAGGTATCTTCTCAGTGTTACTACTAGGTAAGAGGGAGAGAAACTATAAATTTCCCAACCCTT
>NW_006792103.1:570236-576368 GCF_000442215.2 Lipotes vexillifer | reverse complement strand
TTTCCCTGAAAAATGAATAACTCCAGCAACAGAGTATATAGGTTTTATCAATGTACAGGTTGCTGCATAGGACCAGAACACTCAAAAAATAAGTAGCAGGCTTCCCTGGTGGCACAATGGCTAGGAATCCGCCTGCCAACGCAGCAGACAAGGGTTCGAGCCCTGGTCCGGGAAGATCCCACATGCCGCGGAGCAACTAAGCCCATGTGCCATAACTACTGAGCCTGCACTCTAGAGCCCCCGAACCACAACTACTGAAGCCTGTGTGCCTAGAGCCCATGCTCTGGAAAAAGAGAAGCCACCGCAATGAGAAGCCCGTGCACCGCAACGAAGAGTAGCCCCCGCTCGCCACAACTAGAGAAAGCCCGCACACAGCAACGAACACCCAACGCAGCCAAAAATAAATAAATTAAATAAATAAATTTTTAAAAAATACTTGAAAAAAAAAGTAGTATATCCTTCTTTTGATATCATGAAGCAATAAAAATATAACAGACAATAGGGCTTTTATTGCCTGCATTTATATTGCCATAATTCTCAACAGACATTTGGAAAACATGTACTTAGTTGTCTTAATTCTTGTTTAATTTTAAAAC
The DNA here is from genome assembly GCF_000442215.2 of Lipotes vexillifer. NCBI lineage: Eukaryota > Metazoa > Chordata > Mammalia > Artiodactyla > Lipotidae > Lipotes > Lipotes vexillifer. The sequence continues at coordinate 575,772 of NW_006792103.1, read as the reverse complement.
ATCTTCATCGGACTTCCCTGGTGGCGCAGTGGTTGAGAGTCTGCCTGCCGATGCAGGGGACAAAGGTTCGTGCCCCGTCCGGGAGGATCCCACATGCCGGGGAGCAGCTGGGCCCGTGAGCCATGGCCGCTGGGCCTGCACGTCCAGAGCCTGTGCTCCGCAGCGGAAGAGGCCACAACAGTGAGAGGCCCGTGTACCGCAAAAAAAACAAAACAAAAAACAAAAGTCTTCATCTATTTATTTTTAAAGGAAAATGAACAATTAAAGGAAAGTGAACAATGTTTAATCTGGGCCCTTTCTAAAGGCCATACATAGTGACTACATGATATTTATGTAATGGTAGAAAAAAATTATACCTTATCAATTAAAACTCACTTAAACAGCACACATAAAATATGAACTTTCTCACAAATCAAAAAACCACAACGAAGGCCAGAGAGACTTTACCACCTATTATTAATTTATTTCAATAATGGTGGTCACAGTATTTTTCAGAAGGATATTTCCTGACGGCCCCAGTGGTCTTAGAGTACCCCAGATCACCATCCATTCTTAATGAGTAATTCTGGTTTAGATAAAATCTTAGGTTACTCTATATCCAGAATCATCCATCTTTCTACAACAGATGCTCTGGTGTAGCTCTGGTGAATTTAAAACCAAATTTTAAAAATCAACTCCCTTATAGAGATGATTAATATATTTATTGATCTCTAATTGTTCCTAAATCATGACATTTCTTTAACAGATACATCCCTTTTAGCCCTTTTTCCCTCAACTTTTAGCCTTAACCTCCTCTATCCCCTTTCACACACATACCACTATCAATAAATATGCACTTAAATACACTAAGAAGTTTTTTTAGAAGTGGTGAATTCTTTTTTGACATGAATAAACATGTCACGAAATAACAACACAAAATAAACAATAATATAAATTTTTAAATGATATAAAGTAAACATGTAATAATATAAACTTTTAAACAAATCATTTACTTCTTTTATAAACTAAGGTCTTCAATTATGGATTTGTCCTCAACTAAGAGTGTTCCTATTTTGCTTATTATTTTAGATTTTTATAGGTGCACGCTAATCTATTTATGAAATATACACATACACGTAATAGTCATAAAGTATTTTTTGGCTTATAAAGTACTTCTAAATTTTTTTAATATCTAGAAAACATTATGAGTAAGTAATAATGTTGTTATCGTTTTATAGATGAAAAGAAACTTAGGTGTTAAGGGATTAAAGATCACACAGCTTGTAAAAGATAGAGTATTTGAATGAAGGTCTTTGCTTCAGATTCCACTTCACATGCTCCTTCCCTGTTATTCTATCTTCTATATACGTGCACACGTGGGTGCACACACATACACATATACAGACATATATGCACATCTATTTGTAAATAGATCAGTCTCCATAGATGAACAGGAAACGTACCTGCCAGTGACCCAGTCAAGTATATTTCAGTTAGAGCAAACATCTCAAATTTTTCAACTCACAAGCAACTTCAAATGGGTTTCTTCCATTTAACTCAAACAGAAGCAACCTGATGTGCTTCAAATTTTTAAGCCTCTGATTACAAGGTTGATTTTCACATCTATGAAAGGTCAGTTTCCATAAGTGGAAACATGCATTTTTAAATTCTTACTTTCAAAGCTTATACCATCTGTGATATGCATATATATATAGTTTTCCCCCTTGTGGGTAGATTCAATTTTTATAAATAATCAAAAGCCATTTTAAAGCAACTCTATTAAATAAGAAGGTGATTACACTGCAAAACACTCTCTGTCGTTAAAAAAAAGTTTCTTTGAAGGCAAGCTCACAGCAAGAGTTTCAAACATGGTCTAAGCAACAGAAACTACTGGAATGAGCCTCAAAATGGTTTCTTTGAAGTAAACAATATAGCAACGACCTTCCTCAGAGCCTTATTTTCCAGCTGTCACTGTACAACACACACTTCTGGTTGGCTTACTCACAGTTCCTTCAATATCTCAGAGGAGATTTCTTCCACTTTCCCACCTCATTATCACCTTTCACATTCTCCTACTCAACCTTAAGGGCTCAAATGTCACTTTCTCAAAAAAACTTTCTTTGATCTGGATTAGGTCTCCCATTATGCACTCTCATTGTACCCTACACTTTTTCTTCATAGCATTTGATAAAAGTATAACTATATATTTACTTGAAAAAGAATGTTTAATGTCTTTCACCCTCAGTTCCATGAGATTAAGGCCCACATTTATTTGTTTACCACAGTGCCTAGTATAGAGTAGGTGCTTAATAAATAAGAAGCCTAAATTTTATGGAAAACTTAATTATTTTTTATTCACATCCCATAAGTAGGACAGGAAACTGCTCAGGGCTTAATTTGGTTCTTAGCTTCTGTGTGTGTTTGTTTGTTTTAGCCTACCACATCATGTTATAAGGCTTAATAAATATAAGAAAGACCAATATTTGCAACCAAAAACATTGTACATTGGATGGACTTTGTAATTTGTTATAAATATCCTAAATATTATAAAGAATGTTTATAGCTAATATTTGTTTTAAATTTTCTACATACTGAAGGCTCACAAGTAACTTAAATATCAGCGGCTTCTATAAGGACAGAGAGAACATGGCACTTGAGGTCAAATGGCCTGGATTTAAGTACTGACTCCTAATACTATCTAGCCCTAATACTTCAGGATGTTCACTTTATATATCCGAGCTATGGTTTCTTCAAATGTAAAATAAGCTACATCACTTATTTCATAGTTATTATTATATGAAAACATGTAATATATATAAATGTATTTTATAAACTATAAAGTATATAGTACTTGGAAGTAACCTCACTATGAACTACCTAAGGAATCAAATTTTTGGAACCAGGATTCTAACAATAATGTTAGGTATCTTTTACTTATCATATTTATTCATGCAAAAAATATTTATAGAATTTCTTTGGGTAAGTTTCTATATCCCTGTTCGTTAGATGCTGAATGAAGGGATGCAATGCTTATGCTTACACCTTTCTGCAAAAATGAGATAAATTCAGAATGTCCTTCAAGTAAGGTCAGCTCCATACTTACATCTAGTTCTGCAGAGAGGCATTAACTCTCACAAATGGTGTAGCTGTTGGCAATTGTTTTCTCTATGACTGTTCTATTAGAATCTTTAGCTCCTTCCTCAATGGAAATGACAATGCTAACTAGAGTTCCCAAGGAAGAAGAGATGTTAAGAAACTTTAAGCAGCAAAGGCAATTTCATTAAAGATGATAGCAAAAAAGTCAATCAACGCTTTAAAAAGTTCAACCTAAAAGTAATCCCCAAATTTCATATGAAAATAAAAACATAATTTATTTTGCCTATTAAACTGGCAAAGTATTGCCCAGAAGGTCAGAGAATGGGCACTCTTAAACCATATTTACTGGCAGCAGTGTATACTGATAGAACCTTTTTGAGAAATATTTAGTAGTATGTAGTAAAAACTTTTAAAATGTTCAAATTCTGAGAGAACACTAGGAGCATAAACACCAAAATGTTAATATTGATGATCTCTGGGTGAAAACATCACAGAATTTTTTTTCCATTATACTGTAGTTTTTGGTACAGTACCCACAAGAAAAGCCAAAATTTAACCTACGTAATGTGGAGACTTCTACAATTACAGTGAAGTCATTCATTAACCATAATATATTAAATATGATGTTAGCCCATAAACTTTTGCTTAGCAATGCTCAAGTAAGTCAAATACTAGATTATTAGTTTTCCCATGATTGGCTATACCCATTAGCAATGGTATCTATTCTCTTCTTTATCGATAAGTTCCTAAAATTCTGTAATAAGTCAAATTATTTAATTAGTACTATGAAACATCCAAATGAGATGAGAAAACAAAACTTAGTACTAACTTCTTTACATCATCTTCAAAAATGTTTGAAGTATGTCTTAAAATTATTTAAGAATCTTGTGTCTCAACTAGAGAGTCTGTACGCCGAAACTACTGAGCCCGTGCGCTCTGGAGCCCGCACACCACAGCTAGAGAGAAGCCTGCATGCCGCAACAAAGATACCGCGTGCTGCAACTAAGACCCAACACAGCCAAATAAATAAATAAAAATTTAAAAAAAGAATCTTGGTTTACAAATACCTAGTGGCAATAAGCTAGACGTCTCAAGAAATTTAATGCAAACTCAAAAATTAAACAAAAGGATAAAAATTGGGAAATTATACTCTTTTTAACAATACAAGTGTCTTACTTAAGGCACAATCACTCATGGCATATTTAAATTTTACAGTTTTAAAGATGTCTGGGTTTATTTTTAATTTTTAAGAGTACCAAAGTGTTTCTATTAAAATGTTCCACACATGCAAATACCTAAACATTGCTAATCAATTAGTGAAACCTTATGTTATATAATATGTATAATCCATAATAAAAAATCCCCAAAACACTAAAGGAATATTTTCATTTTCTTAAAATATAGATCTGTAGTTCTATCTATATAATTAAAACAACTGCACTATCTCTTCTATTGCATTATTCATTATTCTTGTTCCATTGACTTTCTGAAGCATCTGATAAAAATCTAAGGCTTATAAGAAAGATGGTCCAGAAAACAAGGTGTCTTCATATGTTTTGCAAATTAAAGTCTTGCATTGTAAATATGTCTCTGAGGCAAGACCATGAAACCATTCACCTCAGGGATAACAAATAAAGAAATAAAAGGCAGATTAAATTTCCCACAAAAGAAGGAAAGAAAAGACATTCAATAAGCATAAATTGGCCTGTGCTTCAACTTAGGGTGGACCATACAGTACATCCAGGGATGAAATAGAGGAAGAATAGCCCAGACCTAAATAATTACGTGACAAATCTAAAGATTTCAGATAAAAATCAGAAAACAGTTTAGTTCAAAATACCTACAGCAGTTCTCATAGTAAGTTGTGTTTTATTTGGTTTTTTTGTTTGTTTTTTTGTTTTTTTGCAGTACGCGGACCTCTCACTGTTGTGGCCTCTCCCCTTGCAGAGCACAAGCTCCGGACGCGCAGGCTCAGCGGCCATGACTCACGGGCCTAGCCGCTCCGCGGCACATGGGATCTTCCCGGACCTGGGCACGAACCCGTGTCCCCTGCATCGTCAGGCGGACTCTCAACCACTGCGCCACCAGGGAAGCCCAGTAAGTTTTTTTAAATGAGTTGATCCTCAGTCATTTTCTGATGTACCAAAAAAATTCTGTAGCATTTCCCAGGGCTTGAACTCTGCATCTATCTCCCTAGTTTTGACCAGTGAGGCAGAACAGCCTCCACAGTTTCTACCATCTAATTCAGAAAGGAAAGGGAAAACAGTGAAAGCCTCCACAAATGTATGAAGTCCCACCATCATTATCATCTCCCCAACTCCTCTTTCTGGGCCAGATATATGAGGGCTAATCCTACTGTGCTTTGAATCAAGCGGCATTATTAGAAGTATTACAGAGCTGCTTCAACAGTCCAGAGCAGCTCTTACCAGAGCAGTCCCACACCTCCAAGCTGGCAGCAGGA
>NW_006792103.1:531961-569803 GCF_000442215.2 Lipotes vexillifer | reverse complement strand
AGCAGGAATACCTTTCCTATCAGACTCAAGAATCAGGCTGTAGAGTGCTAATCCTAGATTTAAACTCTAGAATGAAAATATCCAGAGTGATTATCTGCTCTGACACCTAGAGGTTCTATCTGTTAGAGGAAAGAGAACCAAGACCTCTGAAAATACATTCTGGTAAGTCCCTCCAGTATTAGGACTGATAGTTCCAAGTAAATATTCCCTTGATAATTATCAAGAGAATGACTGGAAGCAACAGTACAATTTCAGGGAGCAATATCCATATGAATAAGATCTAACTCCATCTCTAATAGCGCCACTGTCCAGGAACGATGGTATGGAAATATTTATAGCCTTGGGACTCCAAGCACCCAACTTAAGCTTGCAAACTGCCTCCAGAAGCCACCTCTACTACCTAGTAAATTCCAAGTATCCCTAGATTCTTCATGAAAGAAATACTAACTGCACATTGTCATTATATGAAAATGAAAAATGATAATCATTGGCACAACTATAAATGTGTTTTAGCAAAATATGAGAACAAATGGAATACTGCGCAATAATAGTGGCCTCCAAGAGTTCCCATCCACAATCCCTTTCTTTCTTTCTTCTTTCTTTCCTTGCTTTCTTTTTTTATCCTTTTCCATTATGGTTTATTATGGGATATTGATATTGAATATACACAATTCCTTTCTTTCACGCAATTTCCTTCTACTCGTTACATCATGAAAAAAGGGAGGAGTGGAGACATAAATACACCAAAAAATTATCTCACCACATGTGGATGAAAGGACATCAATTAGAAAGTTAATACAATAGTCAAACCAAGATATGAGCTGGCTTGAATTAAAATGATCACAGTAAAATGGAGACAAAAAAAGACTAAAAAGGTAGATGTTGAATCAACCAAGACACAATGATTGATTTGCCACAGGGGTGGGAGGTAGCATATGAAGGTCAAGAGAGGAATAAAAAATGACTCCCAGATTTCTTTCTTAAGTAATCAAGCAGATAATCTTAAAATTTGCTAAGAGAACACTAAAGGAGGAGCAGATTGAGGAAAAAGGAAGGGGAAGATGATGAGTTGTTGAATTTAAGGAGCATGTAAGATAGCTAGAAAGCCAGATAAGTAAGCAATTGGATATGTCACTATGGAGTTCAGAAAAGAGTTCTCAGCTAAAGATATAAATTCAGGAAGCATCAGCATGTTAGTAATGATTAGATGAGATCACCCAGAGCGAAAGTTCAAAGTGGAAAAAAAAAAGTCTAAGACAGTGTACCAGGGAACTAAGTTCCACATTGTCATCAGGTAAAGAAGAAGCATAAAGAAGAAAGAAGAGGAGAAGCCACAGAGGTAGGAGGAAATCAGGAAAGTGTGGTGGTCTCTAAGCCTTAATAAAAGACAATGTTTTAAGAAGAATGGTATGACTGGACTTCCCTGGTGGTCCAGTGGTTAAGAATCCGCCTTCCAAGGCAGGGGACACGGGTTCGAGCCATGTTCTGGGAAGACCCCCATGCCACGGAGCAGCTAAGCCCGTGCACCACAACTACGGAGCCTGCACTCTAGAGTCCACAAGCCACAACTACTGAGCCTGCGTACCACAACTACTGAAGCCCGCACACCTAGAGTCCGTGCTCCGCAACAAGAGAAGCCACCGCAATGAGAAGCCCGCACATCGCAACAAAGAGTATCCCTTGCTCGCCTCAACTAAGGAAACCCGCGGGCAGCAAGGAAGACCCAACGCAGCCATAAATAAATAAATAAATAAATTTAAAATAAATAAAGTAAAATGTAAGCTACTTTTACAGTTTATAAGTGTTCCCAGAATGTAAAAAAGAAAGGATTATGTGAAAATATAAATAAAAAGACCAATGTAGGCCTTGGACATAAACATAACCCCCAAATCTCACATTTTTTGAGAGAATAAAACACAAAGATGCACTGAAGCACTGGATCAAAATATATTTAGGCAGAAGGGGGAAATACTGCAATGAAAAAATCAAATTTTCATAATTCTCCCCATTCACATGACTCTAATTCTTATTAAGCAAACTCAACCAGAAGAAATGGGTTTCTTACCACTTTCCAGACAGAAGTATTAAATCAACCTCAAACCTTTCAACCATGTCAAATAATTTATACAAATGAATTTCAGATATATACCACTGAAGTGAAAAAGTTATTTTTACATCACAACAATTTTGAGTTCATATATTCTGTAGTCTTACAGTCCTGGCTGTTTGAAAAAATATAAACTTTTTCTGAGATGTAACTAAAATTTGTAAATCCTGCTCTATGAACACAAATTAACTCTCACACAGAGAAAAGGAAGACTAAAATAGTTTTAAAATTTGGATAAACGGAAAACAATATAAATTTGAAAATATTACTGAGAAAAAATAAGTTGAGAACTAACACATAAGAATAAACAAACAAAAAAATGCTCGGGTGGAAATGTAATAAAAGAACTGAAAAGAAAAAAATGGCTGGGGGTTGCATCAGTAGAGAGGGGAGGTCACCCTTAAGTTTAATTTTCCAGTTCAAGCACTGTGTAATTAGGTAAGCACAGTGCAAACTGTTTCACCAATAACCTTCAAACAAACCTTAAAAGACCTTTCCAGACAAAGAGCTCCAAATCATATCTCAGAACTTCCAACTCTGTCAAATAACATATATAAGCATCTCTCAGGTATATATCACGGACATAGAAATAGTTGATTATAGGTAATAACAAGTTTGATTCTCTACACTATTTATTTTTGTTGCATTATTTGCTTGAAAAAACTAGAGTAGCCACAGATTACTAAAGAAGAAATCCACAAGATTCTATATTAATATTCCTAACAGCAAACTGTATCCCAAATCTTAGGACAACAGCAATTTATCATGTATTGAGCTACCTTGAGATGCATGAGACTAATTCATTCTTTAGGATTCCTAGGGATAAAAGAGATCACACAAAATTAAAACAAAAACACAAGAGAAATACACACTAGTACCATTATTAAATACTGTACACACACACACACACATACAAGAATGGACATACATAATTAAAAATAAAAATGAGAATTTTTGTAAACTGCTTACAAATTAAAAAATACATTTTGAAAACTGCTCCTGAGTTTTAAACCAAATTTCTCAATGGCTGCAGCAACTTTGCAGGTAGAGGCTACAGTCAAAAGATGCCAGGATCACTTCAAGAAAAACCCCTGTCCCAATCCACTACATATTAAACCTATTCTTACCACTCCTGCTAGAAACTAAAGTCAGCAAAGATCTTTTGCAGTTACTTATCAGGAGGAGCAGAGCATAGACAAACTCAAGGACAAAACCAGAGAGTTTCATATACTTTAGGTTATCTTTTATAATCCTGTCTGTATATATTTAAATACTCTATTGGTGATGAAGCAGGAGACTACTAAAAATTTAATCTCCAGTCTAGCAAATCTTGAAAGTGTAGTCTAGTGACCTTAGTGGGGTCCCCAAGACTCTTTCAGAGAATCTGCAGGGTCAAACTATATTCATAATAGTAATAAAATGCTATTTGCCTTTTGGACTTTCATTTTCTCATGGGTGTACAGTGGAGTTTTCCAGAGGCTACCTTATGTGTGACATCTCAAGATAATAAATACACAAGGAGATAAAAGAGTCCAGCTGTCTTCCACTAAATCAGACATTAAAGGGATATGCAAAAATGTACAATAATGCCAATTTTCTCACTAAATTTTTCTTTTCTTTTTGAAATACTTGAAATGTTAGTTTTTATTTACATTTTCATTTAAAATATTGAAATATTTGTTTTATATTACTGCAGAATACATCATCACACACTTGGTGGTGGCTTAACAAAACATGTATTTATTATCTTACAGTTTCTATAGGTCAGGAACTCAAGCATGGTTTAAAGGGTGTAATGAAGGGGCTGGCCAGTCCACATTTCTTTCTGAAGCTCAGGGTCCTTTTCCAAGCTCATATGACGGCAGAATTCAGTTCCTTGTGGCTCTAAGATTGAGGCCCCATTTTCTTTCTGGCTGTCAGCCAGGGGATGCTCTCAGCTCCTAGAGACTCCACCACATATGCCTGCCATGTGATCCTCTCATAGCCCTTTCACAACTTGGTAGCTTACTTCTTCAAAGCAAGCAGAAGAATCTCTTACTTCAGTCTAAGACATAGTCTTCCATAATGTAATATAAGCACATAAGTGACTATCCCATCATTTTTGCCATACTCTATTAGACAGAAACAAGTCACAAGTTCCATACGTACCCAAAGGAAGGGTAAACTCTTCACAGCTCAACTTAGAATTCTATCTACTCCATATGCAGTGGGTTTACTGTTATTTTTAAATTAATTAATAAAGATATATTTTAATTTTTTCTCAGTTTTTATTCCTGATATGATAAACATCAATAAATATAATCCATATAAACAAACACTCTTTGAGGTCCTCTATCATTTTTAAGATTGTAAAGAGATCTAAAGACTAAAATGTTTGAGAATCATTGCTCTAATCTAAGCTGCCTCTTATATTTGCTGCCTCTTATATTTGACACATGATAAAAGATAAGAAAACAAGGGAATTCCCTGATGGTCCAGTGGTTAAGACTCTGTGCTTTCACTGCCACGGGCACAGGTTCAATCCCTGGTCGAGGAACTAAGATGCCACAAGCTGTGAGGCGCTGCCAAAAAAAAGATATGAAAACTTACTTTCTGCAAGTAGTGTTTCTATTTTAAAAGAAACAAGCAGTAGTCATGCTCCCAATATAAAACAAAATTTTAAATTGAGGAAATGACTCAAGTTATTTAGCTTTCCATATCATATTTAGCTTGAAAATCTGAACTATAATCATTTATTTTTACAAATGTTTAAATATTCCCCATCCAATCCCATACTTTCACAATTTCAGGGAATTGTAGGAGCAATCTTCTTGAGTAGATAAAAACATGTAGGTTCTAGGCATAACTGGAACAGGGATTGTTTATCTATAGTAAAATGCAAGAAGTTAGAGAATATGAGCACAGATATTTCAGTGTAAATGAGTACAAAAGAATTCAAAGACCCCACCATGATGCTGACTATTATTCATGTTATCACGGATTGATGAATTTAGATGCCTGAATCCTTGAACAAGATATCAAATAGGAAAATGTGTCTTTATTTTTATTTAACGCTTGTACTCCAAATCCCTATTTTTTAACTCTAGTGAGATATGCTAGCCTTTATATGAGCCTTGAAAAGACTATTCTTGCTCCTTAAGCTTCAGTACTAGGTAAGACAAATACAGTGGCTGGCTCCTTAGTCTCACTCTTCTTCCCCTTTGATCTTCCAAAGTGTACTTCCCAATTGTTTCATCTCAGCCCTGTCTTATCACATCAGCTATAAGAGATGAAAATATATAGTGCAAAAAATGCAAGCAGGCATTTACCTCAAAGCACTTTCACTGATTACCACTTTACTCACTTTACTAAAAGATCTGAGAAACACTTCTACACTCACCAACACTCACCCTTGCCCACCTCAATATGGCAGTCCAATTTCATAGCCCTTATCGATCACATCCTTGACCAACATCAGAACTGCTTTACTTGATGTATATCAGGAGAGCCAAAGGGTAAAGGGAGAGGTGGTGAAATCCCCTAGAAGTAAGTACATAACATTAATATTGTCATAAGCGCCAAACTAGAAGCAATATACTCCCACAGCTCACTGTGCAGATTCACACATACATTTCTACTGCCAATATATCTGTAAAAAAAATCTGTGTAAAAGGATTATATGAACATTTATGCTAATATTAGCTTAAAAATTGTTACAATTTATGAAATTTTATATGTTTAATGCATGAGTGACCCAAGTAATTCAAGATACATATTATTGTTGGAATGAAAAAAAAGTCTCAAAAATGGTCATTTTGGTGTTAACCAATCATTTTCTCAGCAACAGCTTAAAAGAAAGTGCTGCTGCTAACAAAACCACCACCAATACCTAACAAATTACCCCCATCTTAATGTCTTACTAGCTATTCTCTCCTTCTAACTTTACTACAAAGCATTTTCCTTGATACCATTATCAAAACCAATATAGAGCTATATTTTGGAAGTGAATAAAAGGCACTCAAAAGAAACTTGTTAGGGGCTTCCCTGGTGGCGCAGTGGTTGAGAGTCTGCCTGCCGATGCAGGGGACACAGGTTCGTGCCCCGGTCCGGGAAGATCCCACGTGCCGCGGAGCGGCTGGGCCCGTGAGCCATGGCCGCTGAGCCTGTGCGTCCGGAGCTTGTGCTCCGCAACGGGAGAGGCCACAGCAGTGAGAGGCCCGCGTGCCGCAAAAAAAAAAAAAAAAAAAAAAAAAGAAAGAAACTTGTTAAAAATGAATTTATAGACACTTTCAAGAAAGAGTAAGTAATAAGTAGAGTCCCAGTCAATTAAATGTCACTGATTAGGAGAATGGATATTGGCTTATAATATTTCAAGTATGACTGAAAAGCAACTACTTTAAAAGTGACCAGTAGAGTCAAGTCATACTCTAAAGAAAGTAACAACCTCCCTAGACTTAAAATAAGAAGAACAAAACAAGTAGACAGTAGACTAAAAGGCAAAACTTCTATAAGGCAAAGTAATTATGACTGAATGTCATTACACATAAAGTAAAAAGCCACCAAATCCAGCCAGAGACACAGAGGAGTGGTCACTGAAATTATCCCAAGGATACCAGCGTATATAAAGGTGAGTTGAAATTGGAATAAATATAGTTCTAAGATGTAGATCAGTAGGGAACATGGAAAAGGTTAAAATGGAAAGAAGTATCCTACCAGAAGGTCTTATTCTGTCTACAGTATTCTGTCTACAGTATTCTAAAAGGAAGACGATAGAATGATTTTCAAATGATTAGTGAGACATTCCCATAATGAATACAGCTGCCATGGCTTATAAAACCAGACTGTAAAAATATCCATATGCTCAAGAATAAATAAGTAATCTGAACAGTTCTATACCTATTGAAGAAACTGAATTCACAGTTTTAAAAACCTAGCCACACAAAAACCCCAGGCCCTTGGCATCAGAGATAAATTCTACCAAACATTTAGACAAGAAATAATGACAATTCTACACAAACTCTACACAAAGTTCTTTCTACACAAATTTGCAGAAAATTGACAGAAAAGAACTTCCTAACTGCTGAAGCCAGCATTCCCTTGATACCAAAACCAATGACATTACAAGGAAAAGACACTACACACCAATATCCTTCATGAACATAAACTGAAAAATCTCTAACAAAATATTAGTAAGTCAAATCCAGCAATAAATAAATAGAATAACACCATCATGACCAAAAGGAGTATCCCAGGAACACAAGAGTGGTACAACATTTGAAAACAATCAGTGTCATTTCATTCTACAAACAAACCAAAGAAGAAAAATGATATTATCATCTCAATAGAGGCTGAAAAAAAGCAACTGACAAAATTCCACAGCCATTCATAATAAAAAAAATTCTCAGCAAACTAAGAATAGAATTTCCTCAACTTCATAAAGGACATCTATGAAAAACCTATAATTAACATCATATTTGATTGTGAAAGACTTAAAGGATTCACCCTAACACTGGGAATAAGACAAAGATGTCATTCTGACTACATCTATTTAACACTGAAGTGGAAGCACTAGCCAAACAGTATAAAAGATAAAAAGACACAGCTTACAAATTGAAAAGTAAGAAATAAAGCTGTCTTTTTTACAGGTAACATAATCATCTATGTAAAAAACACAAAAGAAAGTTTTTAGAAAAATAGTGTGGTACTGTCACGGGATAGGTAATTAGACTAACAGGACAGAAGAGAGAATTCAAAAATGGCCCAACTGTATTCAGGAACATGTTATAAACAGAACTGGTACCAAAAACCAGTGGTATGTGCTTTGAATCTTTACTCCTCCTTCTTCCATCTCTTCTCTTTGACCTAGTCAGGAGAGGTTCTCCATGTGATTAGACTGGACCCACCTAGACAATCCAGGATAATCTCCCCATTTTAAGGTCCATAACCTTAATCACATCTGCAAAGTCCCTTTTGCCACACAGACTAACATATTCACAGGTTCCCAGGGATCAGGACCTAGACATCTTCAGAGACCACCATTCTGTCTACCACAGAAGATAATGCAGCAGTCTGGAGCAATGAATTAATATTCCTACATGTATCAATCTTTTAAAATGCAAGATATAAAGCACCATATCATTTATGTAATTTAAACACATACATACACAATGCAACATTTTTTATTATTCAAAGATACATATTTAGGTGAAGAAACACAACAGAAGCCTTACACAGATCACTGAAGTGCCATAAACTGATATATAGGATTACCAAAACTCACTACATCTGAGAACCAAAATAAAACAAAGAGTGGCAGAACTGACACTGATGATCTAGGAATACCTACACTACACAAATTTGCTTCCCTACTATTTTTATATCATGCTGTTATCTTCTTCTGTCTTTAAAATTCCTTCATTAAAATTCTGTTGAAGTTCTAACAAATTTACAAAACTTCCCCTAAACTGCCCTATTTTGTTCCATCATTTAGATTTGTTCATTTAATTCTCTACTTCCATATATTTCTAAGTTATATTTTGTTACATGTTTTTACCAGTTTCAAATAGTTATGTTTATATAACTACATCATTAATCCTGACTTACTTATTAGATAATAAATTCTTATGGCACAGTGCATCTTTTACTGTCTTTGTATTTCTCCGTATAAACTAGTGTTATAAATAAAGTATATACTCAATAAATATTGTAGGCTAAGTACCTGAAGTAATATTTGTTACAATATAGTTCCATGGGGAACTTTCCATAAGTCTAAGTACTATGCAGTGTTTTCATTAGATATCACCTGGAAATCCTCCAAGAAGAATAGGGAGATCATGTAATTTATCTTCCACACAAGGATACTTTTGAGAGTGAAATGGGTGCTCTTAATAATTATGCTTGAAAAAAGGTATAAGCCAGAATAGGCCCTGACAAAATGGGACATAGGTCACCCTACTCAAAAATATATTGAATAACATGGAAAACAGCAATATATTAAATCAAATTCTTTAAAGTGAAGCTAAAATGTAACCGGTCAAAGCAAACAGACATAGAATTTCTTTTAAAATATATTAAAGCACTTAAAATTCCCCATCATGATTGCAGGTATCTAAGAAACAACAGAATTCTAGAGATTAATCTTACATGTAACAACCAATAGTTAGTTCTCTTATACAGGTTAACATATTTTTACAAAGATATTACCGAAAAAAAAAAAAAAAAAAGAGTCTAAGAGACTCTTGATTCCATAAGTAAATTTAATGTTTTTAAACACAGGATAATTGCAACAGGTATAAGTTATGGGAAAGATAGCTATCTGCTTGTCTTTTCAATGATTCAATTTATTTCACTTCATTCCAATTCAACTGATATTCAATGAGTGCCTACAATTTCTAGAACCTAAACTAGACATGCATGGATGCAAAGATATAAAAGAAAGTATGCCCTCAAGTTGTTCAAAACAAAGTAAGAGGAAAAAAAAACATTGATAACAAGTACACTAAAGGTCAGACAGTGGTAAGTGCTAAAATATACAAAGTATAGATGTATATATATATGTGTGTGTGTGTGTGTGTGTGTGTATACATATGTGTCTCTGTATATACACACATATATAAAGGTACCATATATACAAAGGTATAAGCAAAAAATATAATTCTTACTAGGAAAAAAATAAAAGAAAGCTTCATGTAAGTAGAGACATGGGGCCTTGACTTTGAAGAAAAAGTAAGATTTAGGCAGACACACCAAGACACACCCTTACTTAAGGATCTTGGCTCTTGCAATTTTTCTGCCTGGAGTGTTCCTCCCCCAGATATCTACATGACTTACTCCTTCACCTCTCTCAAGTCTTAACTCAATGGTAAGGCCTTCCCTCACCTCTAATTAAAAATTGTTAACCATCCCCCTCAGAAATCCCCAACCCTCCTTCCCCCGCCCCACCCCGTATTATTTTCCCCTGTAGCAGGGCCTGGGAGGTGCCAGCGACAGGGTGTGCCACTCACATCTACGTGAATGGCTCCCTCTAGCGTTCTTCTCTGCACAGCCCGTGAAGTCGAATGCACAGGCCTCAAGCTGTACTGCTAGCCAGTATACTAGTTACTTCCTATTCTTTGGTCTTCCCCAACTGAAAAGCAATCTCTGTGAGATATTTTGTTCATTGCTATACCCTCAGCACCTAGAAATCTGTCTCTCACACAATCAACACGCAATAAATATTTGTTGAATTAGTGTAAATCTAGAGAGAGAACAGAATTCTAAATAAGAGGAATAGCATGAACAAATACTTAAAATTTTAAGAATGAAGGATTTTTAAAATTCATTAGTTATCTGCTGTAGCCGTACGTTGGTGGGGGGAGAGAAAAGTGAGTGATGAGGTCAGAAAGGACAGATGATAGTGAACCTCAAAAAGTAGAATGAGGGCTTTCCTGGTGGCACAGTGGTTGAGAGTCCGCCTGCTGATGCAGGGGATGCGGGTTCGTGCCCCAGTCCAGGAAGATCCCACATGCCGCGGAGCGGCTGGGCCCGTGAGCCATGGCTGCTGAGCCTGCGCGTCCGGAGCCTGTGCTTCGCAATGGGAGAGGCCACAACAGTGAGAGGCCCGCGTAAAAAAAGTAGAATGATAGGGTTTTGAGTCAGAAAAACCAATATTTCAATTGAAATTCTACTTCTAATTTTGGAATCTTGAGAAATCATTGCAGTATAAAAAGGGGTCTCTTAAATCCCACCTTACAACATCACTATGGAAATTAAAATTCAATGCCTTAAATTTTTTCACAGAGCCTAGAACAGAGTAGGTACTCAATAAATGTTAATCTCCCTTAGAAAACTAAGGATTGGAACTTTAAGTACAAAATGGGAAGACATCAAAAGTGAGCAAATAAATGACTTCATCATATCTCTACTTAAAAAGCACAATTCTGGAAACAAAGTAGAATATGTAGAAAAGCAAATAAACTGAGAAGCAGGAAGTCAGAAAGAAAGCAAGACACAGTTAATGCCTAAACAGAGCAGTAACAAAAGTGGAATTGCCCAAAAACTTTATATGAAAATCAAGAGGAAGAGAATTAGGAAATAATACCTAGGTATCTTAACTTGGGCAGCAGGATGACTGGTGGTGCAACCAGCAGGGCTAGAGAATGACAAGAAAGCTGCTACTTTGGAAGGAAAGAGACACAAGATTCAGAACACTTTGATTCTGACATATTTGTGGAACAAAAGGGAAGACTGCACAACCTGCAGTTGAAAATACAAGTCTGGTACATGAAGACCTCAGAACTAGAGATAAACATTTTGGGGATAAATATCATATTTGAATATGAAAGGCAATGATACACAAGACGTACTGTATCTCACAATCTCAAATGCCAGCTTAATCCACGTATTAGTCTACAACCGACTCTGTATCTAGTTCAGGTGGAATAATCACAGAATTAACTTGTCTTGCTTTTGAGAAGTACTTTCACCATCTGGTGGCAAAAATTATAAATACAGGTTAATTTTTAATCATTCAAAAGCTGAGATGATCCCTTACTTGTCATTTGGCTTATCAATAGCATTTCCAGCAATATATTACATGGAAAGTATCTTTCATTCTTCATTTCTATCATAACTGCTATTTCTCTTCTCATTTTTACTCTGGCCACTAACACATTCAAATTATGTAACTGGAAGAAGTACTGGTAAAAACATAACCTTTCAGCTCTCCAGGACTTTCCCACATCTTCATAATTCACTCATTGCATAGTCCAATATACACCACAAGACAGTTAAATAACTATGAAATTAAGGGTATTACTAAAGTTCATGTTGCCAAGTTTCTTGCTTTCAACAACTAATAGTTTGGATTGTTTAAGGAATAAAATGGCTTTTGAAACTAGATACACGCTTTGAACAAACTGATCAATAGAACAGTACAGAACACCTATAAATATAACTCTAGCATATAATTCAATATGTGATAAAATGGCATCTCAAATCAGTAGGAAGAACAGATTGACCATTCAATAAATATAGTAGCCAAAGGGGTAATCATGTGCAAAATAAAGTAAGGTTGGATCTGCATCTCACACCATACTTTAGTAAATTTCAAACAGCTCACTCTTTTACAATGTAAAAGAAAATCATAATGGTATTAGAAGAAATCATAGCAATATTTTTTAATCTTAGTGAGGAGAGGACCACAACAAAGGATTGGACACTTCTCCATTGAAGACATATAAATGATCAATAAGCACAAGAAAAGATGATAAACATCATGAATCATTAGGGAAATGCAAATTAAAACCACAATGAAATAAAACTTCACACTCAGTAGGTTGACTATAATCAAAAGGACAAGACAGAAGAATCTAAAACATATGTCCACACAAAAACCTGCATAACAGCATTATTCATAATAGACAAAAAAAGTGGAAACAACTCAAATGTCCATGAATTGACGAATGGATAGGCAAAATGTGGTATATCCGTACAATTAAATATTACTCAGCCATAAAATGAACAAACTACTGATGTACACTACAACATGCATGAACCTTGAAAACACTGTGCTAAGTGAAAGAAGCCAGACACAAAAGGCCACATATTGTATGATTCTATTTTTATTAAATGTCCAGAACAGGCAAAACCATAGAGATATAAAGTAGATCAGTGGTGTCAGGGAGCTGATGGCAGGGGAGTATGGGGAGTAACCGTTAATGGGTATAGAGTTTCTTTGGGGGGTGATGGAAATGTTCTGGAATTAGATAGTTGTAACGGTTGCACAAATTCACCCCTTTAAAGTATAAAATCCACTGAATTTTATTTTAAAGGGGTGAATTTTTTTGCAAATGAATTATATCTCCATTTTTTTAATATGGAGAGTCATATAAGAAAAAATATTCTACTACAGTAAAAGGTGTACTTATGTTTATACATTGGAAAAAGAACAATATAAGCAAAGTCAAAAGATAATAACAAACTGGGAAAAAGTATTTGCAATCTAAGGTAAGCAGACTTCTAAAATAACCCCCAAGATTCCCACCACCCATTGTACACACCTTGTGTTATCCCCTTCCCTGGAGTGTGGGCAGAACCTGTGGATATGATGGGATTTAACTTCCATGATCAGGTTACATTATATGACAAAAGTAAGGTGATTTTTGGATATAATTGATACCTACTCCGCTGACTTTAAATTAATCAAAAGGTAAATTATGGAACATAAGCCTGATCAAGTAAGTTAAAAGATAGTTTATAGAGGTCAGAGAGACTCAGAGCAGCACAGGGATTCTCTTGTTGGTTTTAAAGAATAACTGTCATGCTGCGGGGAGGGACACTTGGCAGAGAACTGTGGGTGGACTCTAAGAGCTGAGGCCCTCAGTCATACAACTGCAAGGCACTGAATTCTGCCAACGATCAGTGAGATTGGAAAAGGACCCTGAGCATCAGATGAGATCGCAGCCCCAGCCAACTCCTTGATTTCAGCCTAGTGAGACTCTGAGCCAAGGATCCAGAATAACCTGTAGCCTGATCCTGACCCACAGAAATGAGATAATAAATTTATGTTGTTTTAGGCCACCAGGTTTGTGGTAATTTGTTACACAGCATTAGAAAATTAATATACAATCCATTCCACAAAGGGTCATTTTCCATAATACAAATGGAGATGCTAAAAATCCATTTAGATAAAGACTAACAACTCAATAGAAAAATGGGCAAGATATATGAAGAGAGAGTTCAAAGAGAAAAAAGAAATCTAAACATTCTTAAACATATACATAAATGCTCAACTTGACTTATTTATGATATAAGAAGGAAAGATTAAGAGTATAATGCAGACTGGTAAAGATTAAAAGTTTTATAACATTGCATTGGCTAAAGAATTAGAAAACAAGATTCCTAATAATTGTGGATAGAAGTATAAATTGGTACATTCTCTATAGTAAACAATTTGGCCAACAAAAAAATTAAACTGCACATAATTTTTGACCAAGTGATTCCACTTCCGGAAATTTTAGTTTATCTTACAGATTTACTCTTATACAAAATTTTTTAGTATAAACATATATGTATCCATATATATGTGAGATTATTTATTACAAGAGTGTTTGTAATAGCAAAAAAATTTGGCAATAACCTAAGTGTCAATCAGTAGGGACTAAATAATTTTGATGCATCCATTAAAAATAATGGTGAAGAACAATCATTATGTACTGGTAAACATATGTTATTAAATGAAAAAAAAATAACAGGATACTATATATATGCTATCATTTTAAAGGAACACATATGTACATATATTTTATATATAAAATATTTATATATTTACATATGTAAATATTTATGTATGTAAAAATATATTCTCATATTTGCCGAGAATAACTATAAAAATACACACTAACAAAAATAGTAACAGTGTTTGTAGAAGAAAAAGAAACTGAGTGGCTATGGTATGGAGTAGGTATATAGAACAGGGAGATAATACATAGAAGAAGAAATACACTTTGAAGCATAAGACAATCCTTCCGTATGATCTCAAAAGTCTTAAAATTTACTCCAAAAACAAGAATTCAAAAGAAGATGTGAATCAAAAATGTGAGTAATTATGGAATAAGATCTTAAACCATATTTCAAATTACCACAGTTATTTTTCAAGTAGCTATCAAAGCTATCTCTATAGAATAATACTAAGAATATAGAATAATACTAAGTCATTTAGGAGAAAATAACTCCTAACACTTGCTGATAAAGAAAAAATAAATTAATCTAACTTTACTAAAAATTATAGGCTATGAATGAATTCAGAAGTTGCTGCTCTTGACTTTGCACCCAGTTTAAGAGGCATGAAGCATAAAATTCTATTTATATCCTTTTTTAGACCAGGTAATTTTTTTATGGTCCACTGGCAAGATCAATTTTGATATTGAATGTCACACCAAAATGCACTATATAAAATACTCTTATATAGTAAAATGGTGAGACATTTTAATAGGTTTCAAATAGCAAGAGTTTATACTCATGCTCTATCTCAACCCTAAGTAGCATAAATCCTAGTTCAACTATGTGTTATCTCAGACTTTAACTGCACTTTCATAGCAAAGTTTTGTTTCTTAACTAATCAATCTGTCTATATCGCTTTTCTTTAAGTTAACTTATCATATAAATTCCCAAGCATTATGTACAATACATATGCCAATAATATACTGATTTTCAGTATGAAGGCTACTACAATACTCCTTTCACTCATTTATTCAACAAATTTCTACTGGTGGTCATCTGTCCCACCATGTAGAACAGCTGAATAGTGTAAACCATTTTGGAGAGACCAAAGAATAGAATAGATAGGCTGAGAAATAGAAAAAGAGATGCTGAGATAGAGTTTGTAGTATTTGAATCCATAACTCTAATTGTTTATAAAGTCTATCCTCATTCTTTTCCTGGGGTTCCTTCTGTCAGACACCCCAATATCCTTATAATTCATCCCCCCTTTTCCTTAAGCTATTTTATTATTCCATTCATTCAGTTTTTCAACAACTGTTCACTGAGCACACTACGTATCAATTTCTATGTGAGGTGCTAGGAATACATTGATGAAGATACACATGACTCGTGCATCATGAAATTTGTTTAATTTGTTCAATTCCTCCCTTACTTGTGTAGAGAAAATTTTCAATATCTTATAGTTGCTAACCACCACTTTTAAAATGCCTTTTTTTTCTTTTTTTGTGGTACGCGGGCCTCTCACTGCTGTGGCTTCTCCCGTTGCGGAGCACAGGCTCCGGACGCGCAGGCCCAGCGGCCATGGCTCACGGGCCCAGCCGCTCCGCGGCACGTGGGATCCTCCCGGACCGGGGCACGAACCGCCTCCCCTGCATCGGCAGGCGGACTCCCAACCACTGCGCCACCAGGGAAGCCCCTAAAATGCTTTTTAAAAGGTCAACATTTACCAGTGCAATGGCGTTCTTCTGTTAATGAAGCCAATAATTTACTTCTTGAGTGCACAAAGAAACTTGGCATTCAAAATGACTAAAATTAATTTTAAAGCACAGTCATTTCATGTAAAAGAAAAGTCATGCTTCACAGAATGACATATAAAATATACCTCTGTATCTGTATTATTCTGTCATTTTTGGTTCTTCTTAAAATAACTATACTAACTTTTGAAATAGATGTTGCTTTTTTACCAGATATTATTTTCTTTTTTGAATTCACGTATTCAGTGACTATGAGCCCCCTAGTAGATGGCAAATGAAACAAAAATTTTGTACAGGTTACACATAATCAGTTAAAACACATTTTCATTTTATAGCACCTTGCTGATGAAATATTTATTGCAAGTTTTTTAAATTACCGAATAATAAAATACATAAATAGTTGTATGTTTACACTATGCAATAAATGACAATACCACTGTAGAAAAAACATCCAGACTACTTTCCATACATTGTACAAGATTGTTCAGCCTCTATTTCTTGCACATATTTCATATGCACCTATCTAAATTTTCCAAAGTCTCACACAAACCTTGATTCCTGCATCTCAAATGCTCAAGAATGAGCCATGACAAAGCTGGCCTATACGCCAAAGGGTAAGTGGGGCAGCAATGTCAAATAGCTCTCACACCACCACCAGAGACCTTTCAATCACACTTCATTTTGTCAGCGAGCACTGTGCGTCCTGTCCTTAAAAGAGAAATGTTCGTTACCTTGTGTCCAAAAAGTTGGGGAAAAGATAGATTATTGCTGGCTGTATTTCAGATGAGAACTCTGTTCACTGCACATGAATCCCACACAGAATGAAGTCATGTCAGAAGCTATAAGTACCAGGTGGAGACCTATCAAACTCAACCCAGCTTATAATGCAACGCTTAATAAAATATTTCATATAAAAAAATCCGGACAAATGCCAACCTATGCAGGCTGCCAGGAGAGCAGGTGTAAACTGGACTGTCCTGGGCAAACTGGCATGCATTGCAATTCTACTTATAGGTCACTTAAATGAAAGAAACTTGACAATGGTTCAAGCTTAATTCAATTGAAAAGAGGAATACTCTCTTTTTTCACCTAAATATTGACATTAAAACTATTAAAATTACTTATTCCGAGTGAACAGCCTATCTGACTTCTACACAGTCAAACCAATTCTCATAATATGTTAAACATCCTTTTAAAAAAAAGTCATAGTTTGTCTTCAGGTACTCATATCATATTCTTAAAAATAAAGACATCTCTTCAGTGTTTGCTATATGAGAACATGCCATTATATATCTTCATGTCTACTGATTGATCGTTCTGCCAATAAAAGACGAAGATGCTACAGAAATGACACTGGTCACGTCAAAGGCATTAGTATTACAGTTTGCACTCAATCAGCATCTGCACCAGCCATGTATTGAATGTGCATAAGTTACTGGAAGTGCCACCCAATATCTAAGCATCTTTGTTGCCTTGTTTCATCTGATATTCTAAAAATTATAGAAGAAATATCTAGGAATAAAGGTTATAAGGCCACTTGCTTCCATGTTATTAAGATTCTTTTTCTCCTAAGGCAACCATCGGAATTTTACCTTTTCTAGTTCCTTGGCTATTTACAGTCTAATCTCTTTAACTATACGTTGTTTCCCTTTAAAAATTATTTCCCTTTACATCTCTTTATCTACCTCCTCTAATCTTCATGTTAGTCTTCCCTCGCCACATACCCCATATAACCATTTTGAATAAGAGTCATAAGAATTATGTCACAGTTTCATTGGACAGCTCATAGAAACAATCCACATAGTCTGTACATCATATGTAATCCACACTTAGTAAACTCTAAATATAATTGGTTTGATTCTAGGTCTACTATCAGCATTCTATAAATATGGACATCTCTGAATCTATTAAAAAGAGCCATTGTTGAAAGATTATGAAGGAAAATTATCCACTTCTGATGCAATTTCACAACAAATCTTAAGTATTTAATACCAATAAAATTTCAATGAAACTAGCAATCTTAAAATGTAGGAAACATAAGAGGGAAGATCTTAAAGGTTCTCATCACAAGAAAAAAAATGTATAACCAAGTGAGGTGATGGATGTTAACCAAACTTATTGTGGAAATCATTTTGCAGTATATACATATATCAAATCATGTTGCACACAAATTAATGCAATGTTGTACGTCAATTATATTTCAATAAAACTGGGGAGTTTTTAATTTAAACAATTTAATGTAGCAATTATGCACATAATTCCCTTTTAATTTTTTATTGAAATATAATTTACATTCAGTAAAAAGTATACAAATCTTAAGTGTAACACTACAATAGCTATTGACAAATATATACAACTAGTAATCCATATCCCTCTCAAGACACAGAACATTTCCATCACTCCAGGAAGTTTCCCCAACAAAAGCTTTGTTATGATTTCTTACACTAAAGATTTGTTTTGTCTCTTGTTGACCTTAATATACATGGAATCGTATATTATATACTCTTTAATGTCTAGATTCTCTCATTCAGCACAATGGTTTTGAGACATCCGTGTTTCTGTGCATGTAAATAGTTCTCTAGTTTTATTAATGAACAATACTTTTATTTGAATTTACCAAAATTTGTTTATCCATTCACCTGATTGGTGGACATGTGGGAAGTTTCCATTTGGGGGCTACTAAGGACAAAACTGCGATAAACCTTAATACACAAGTATTTTTGTACACATATGATTCCATTTTTTTTAGGTAAATACCTAAAAGTAGAATTACTGGGGCACAAGACAAGTGTATATTTAATTTTATAAGAAACTGTCAAACACTTTTCCAAAACGCCTGTACCATTTTACATGTTTTAAACTCTCACCAGCAAAGTATTAGAGATCCAGTTGCTCCAAATCTTCACAGATGTTAAGTGATATCAGGTTTTTCATTGTTTTTTTTTTAATTGTAATTTTCCAAGTGAGTGCATCAAAGTATCTCATGGTCATCATGCTTTGCATCTCCCAAACGACTAGACATAGGACATTTTTCCTTTGCTTATTAGGCATTTGTGTATTTCTGTTGTGGAGAAAATACTTTTGCACTTTTTAGGGTTATTTTTATTTCTATTATTTAAATGTAAGTGCTCTTTATATTCCTTTTAAGCTACATGTATTGCAAATATTTTCTCCTGAAATTTCTTGAAGTATAATTTGGTTATACATTTTCTTAGTATCTTTGATGAACAAAGTTTTAATTTTGATGATGTCTATTTTGTCATTTTTTTGCCTTTTATAATTAGCACTTCTTGTGTTTATCTCAAAATCCTTGCCTACGTCATGAAGATAGTCTCCTCTGGCTCCTCCTAGAAGCTTTATAGTTTTAGCCCAAAGCAAGGTCACAACAATTTTCTTCTATATTTTCTTCTAGAAGTTTTATACTTTTAATTTTATATTTATAGCTATGATCCATTTTGGGGGTTGTTTAATGGTAAAAAAGCAAGCTTCAAATTTCATTTATAAAATGGATATTCATTGTTACAGTACAACCTGCTTTCAGTTTTCTTCTCCTTTCTGTCCTTTCTCTGTTTAACTGCCTTTGTACCTTTGTTGAAAATTAGTTGTCAGTATGAGTGGGTACATATTACAGACTCTCCATTCTGTTTCCTTGATCAATTTTTCTTTATGCCAATACCATATTGTTTTAATTACTGTAGACTTATAATGTTTTCAAATCAGGTGGTGTTTGGACCTCTAACCAAGATCAAAGCTTTAAGAACTTTCTTATTTTCTAATACCAGTGTTAGTGCTATAAATTGTGCCCTAAGTACTGCTTTAGTGGCATCCTACAAATTCTGGTGTTGTGTTTTCGTTTTAATGAACGTTTAAAATGTTTTCTACGTTCTCTTTTGATGTCTTCTTTGATCTGCAGGTTATTTTAAAGTGTGTTATTCAGCTTCCAAATATTGGGGGATTTTCCAAAGGTCTTTCTGTTACTGATTTCTAATGTAATTTCATTGTGATCAGAGAACATATTTTTATTACTTGAATTCCTTTCAATTTAATGAGACTTATTTAAAGGCCAGAACATGGTCTACCTTGGTACTATTCTATGTACCCCTAATGAATATTCTATTGTTGTTTGCTGAATTGTTCTGTAAATATCAATTAGGTCAGGTTGGTTGATACTGTTGTTCAAGTCTACTATACCTTTGATGATTTTCTGCTTACTTATTCTATCAGTTATTGAGAGAAGAGTATTGATATCTCCAATCATAATTGTGGATTTGTTGATTTCTCCTTGTAGTTTTATCAGTTTTTGCTTCATGTATTTTGAAGATCTATTAATACAGACAAAGATATTTAGGATTTTTATGTCCTATTGATTAGCTGACTTCTTTTTTTTTGGTGGGGGGAAGTTCGCGGGCCTCTCACTGTTGTGGCCTCTCCCATTGCGGAACACAGGCTCTGGACGTGCACGCTCAGTGGCCATGGCTCACGGGCCTAGCCGCTCCGCGGCATGTGGGATCTTCCCAGACCGGGGCACGAACCTGTGTCCCCTGCATCAGCAGGTGGACTCTCAACCACTGCGCCACCAAGGAAGCCCTTAGCTGACTTCTTTATTACTGTGAAGTAACATTCTTCACTCCTAATAAGGTTGTTTGCACTGAAATCTACTTTGATCTGAATATAGCTAGCTTATGAGTAGGCTTAGCATGATATATCTTTTCCATTCTCTTACTTTTTTAGCTATGTCTGTTTTTACATTTAAAGTCTGCTTTTCTTTTTTTTTTAAGTTTATTTTTGGCTGTATTGGGGCTCCAGTGCTGCACACAGGCTTCCTCTAGTTGTGGCGAGTGGGGGGCTACTCTTTGTTGCAGTGCACGGGCTTCTCATTGCAGTGGCTTGTCTTGTGGAGCACGGGCTCTAGGCGTGCGGGCTTCAGTAGCTGAGGCACGTGGGCTCAGTAGTTGTCGCTTGCGGGCTCTAGAATGCAGGCTCAGTAGTTGTGGCACACAGTCTTAGTTGCTCTGCGGCATGTGGGATCTTCCTGGACCAAGGCTTGAACCCACGTCCCCTGCATTGGCAGGCAGATTCTTAACTACTGCGCCACCAGGGAAGCCCCTAAAGTCTGTGTCTTGTAGACAGTGTATTGTTCGGTTTTCAATTACTACCAATCTGAAAATCTGTGCCTTGAGGTGTTTAGACAAATTATATTTACCATGATTATCAATATGGTTAGGTTTGTCCATCAATCTAGCTCTTTGTTTTCTACTTGTCTGATGTGTATGTTCCCTTTCTCCCCTTTTTCTGCCTTTTGATTGAGTATATTTTGTATCCTACTTTATCTCCTTGGTGATCTATTAGCTATAATTCTTTGCTTTGTCATTGTAGGGTTTATAATACACATCTTTAACCTATCATAGTCCCTCTTCAAACAGTACTACACCATTTCAAATATAATGAAAGAGCTTTGCAATAGTGTACTTCTATGTCTCCCATCCCAAATGTTATGCCATTGTTGTCATATATTTTATTTCACATATGGTATGAACCCCAAAATACATTATTATTGTTCTTAGTTAAACAATTATCTTCTAAGCATTTTTAAGTAAGAAAAAAAAAGGATTATATATTTACCCATGTATTTATCACTGCCATTGTTCCTCATTTCTTGTGTAGATACATACATCTATCTGGTATAATTTTCCTTCTGCCTAGAGGACTCTGCTTTCAGCATTTGTATATCTGAAAAGGTATTTTTGCCTTCATTTTTAAGAGATTTTCACTGGCTATAAAATACTGGTTGACGGCTTATTTATGTTTTTAAATCTCTTAGTACTTTAAAGACATTTGTTTCATTCTCATCTCTCTTACATTGTTTCCAACAAGAAATCTGCTGTCATCTTTATCTTTGTAAGCATGTCTATATATATAAACATGTCTTTTTTCTCTGACTGATTTTAAGATTGCTTCTCTATTACTTATTTTATGAAACTGGATTATGATATGCCTTGGTGTAGCTTTCTTCATGTTTCTTGTATTTGGAGTTTGTAGACCTTCTCAGAGCTAAAGATTTGTAGTTTCATGAAATCTGAAAAAATTCTGGCAATCATTTCTTTACATTTTTCTCTGTACTCTGCATGCTGTCCTCCCTCTTCAAGGACATGTATATTAACTGCTTGATATTGTCCCTTAGTTGATGATTCTCTTTCACTTTTTAAATTATTTTATTCATTTTTTTATTCTGTGTTTCAATTTGGATCATTTCTATTGGTTTGTCTTCAAATCCACTAATCTTTTCTTTTTCAATACCTAAACTTCCATTATCCCCATCAAGTGCATTTTTCATTTCCAATATTATAATTCTCATCTCATTTTAGCATTAGATCATTTTAGCATTTATTTTCATATATTACATATTTCTACTTAACTTTTAAAATTATACGGAATACAATTATAGTAACTTTTTTAATGTTCTTGCCTGCTCATTCTAATATCTGTGTCACTTCTGGATTGGTGTCCAGTGTCTGATTACTTTCTAACTATTGATTGTGCTTTCCTGCTGTTTTGCCTGGTTATTTTTGACTGAATGCCAAACACTGCGACTTTTATCTTGTTGGGTGCTGGATATTTTTGTATTCCTCTAAATCTTCTTGAACTTTGTTCTGGGAGGCAATTAAGTTACTTGGAAACAGGCTGATCCTTTCAGGTCTTGTTTCTATGATTTGTTATTCTGTCTGAGAGCAGTACCCAGTTTAGCATTGATTATTCCCCACTGCTGAGGCAAGACTTTCCAAAATACTCTACCCAGAGTTCCAGGAATCTTGAGGTTTTCTAGTCTGGCTGCTGGGAACAGACACTATTCCTGGTCCTGTGTGAATGCAGGCCAGTGTTTCTCTAATCATTTTGGATGATTCTTTCCCTGGCCTCGAGTAGTTTCTTCACATGCATGTCCCAATCATTCCTCCACTGAATACACAAGAATTACCATCTGTAGATCTCCAGGATATCTTGCTGTTCAGCTCTCTCCTCTCTGGTACTTTCTAGAAAACTCCAGCTGCCTTGGTCTCCCCATACCCTCAGACTGTCTCCTCAACTCAGGAAGACCTTTGGGCTCTGCCTATACTCCTCTCCCTTGCAACATCCTGGAAACTCTCAAAGCAGTATGCTAAGGCAATCATAAGGCTCGCTTTATTTCTCATTTCTCAGGTATTATTCTCCTCTGTTGCCTGATGCCCAATTTCTTAAAAACCATTGTTTCAAATAGTTTGTCTATTTTTACAGATGTTTTGGGCAAAAAGGTAAATCGAGGACCTATTATTCCATTTATACATATAGCAGAAGTCTTAAACATATATTTTAATTATTACTTTTACTTTAAAATAATCAAATGCTCACAAAGATACTTGGAAGGTCAACAGTAACAGAGAATAAAGAAATGATGGTTATTACCAAACTGTTAACTATACATTATACAAGTTTTAACTTGCTTTAAAGCTTTACACTTTCAATCTAAGAATATCGGTTTATATTGTATTACTCTCTTGTCATCACTTACACCTGGTAGCATTTTTCACCATCTAACAAAATGCACTGAGATGTAATTTAGTATATGACATTTTTGTTTTCCACTCTTGTCTAATTAAAATTCCAGACAAAATCATAATGTAGTCTCTCAGTACTTTCATTGTGTCATTATTTAAGCAGTAAAATGCAGAAATAAATACTTAAGAATCTGCAATGCCTATAAAATATTGTTTCTTTGTAGTGATGCTTCTTAAAAATGTTTCATAGTCCATTAACAGCAGGTAACTCTGTTACTTTTTCCTATCACTTTTAAACTTTTGTTTCACAATAGAATAAGGCAGTAGGGAAAATAGAGTAAGAAATATTACATAGTAATACAATTACAAGATCACAGTGAAAATGTTCTTAGTGAAGATTTAACCTAATATTGCCAATATATTCAATTTTAAATATGAATCATGGTGAAATTATTTGGCCATGTGGTAACAAGTAATATCTATACTGAAATTCAATAAATATTTGTTGAATAAACTAATTATAATAATGAGTTTAATATGAATGAATACAATCCTCTACTAATTGAACACAAGACTATCAATTATAGGAGAGGAAGAAAAAATGGAAGAAAATGCTTCCAAGTTTATACCATGGCAGAAGACCTTAAAATACAACATAAATAATTTTAGACCTGGAGGTCTTTTCAAGATCTTGGAGAACACCTTTCCAATTTCAGAGATTGAAAAGTGAACACAAAGAAAAGATATACATCTACAAATGCTAACAGTAAAGGGAAGAAGTTAGAACAGGACCTATATCTTCTAACTTCCAGTTTTTATATCTCTTCCACCATAAAAATTAGCCATAATATTTCTTACTTTTTAACTTCTCCCAACATTCCAGGAAGTGCTAAATAAATAAATAGTAAAATGTTACATGAAAGAAAAAAACAATTAGCTGTTTCCTAAATTTCACTAATTTTCAACTATGGAAAATATGAGCATCCAACTTTTAAATAATTCCAAATGTATAAAACATCAACTCAATGTTGTAGAACAGTTTTACTTTGGTTTTTCTGTAATTTTTTAACAAAATAATATTGTTTTAAAAATGGCTATTTCACCCACCCTCCTCTAAATCCCATCTTAGATCCTCTAACCCAGTGGTTCACAACCGTCTTCCAGGCCAAAGCCTCTTTGTAAAACAAATTCTTTGTAACATCCCCTTTACCACCCTGAAAAGGAAATCCAGAGGAAAAAATGTCCTAAGAATTTACATAATTTTTAAGACATATATATATTCCTAACTCTATAATAAAAGGAAAATAAATAATTTATAAAAAATAAAATATATTTAAATAAGTAAAGGCTCAGGCACAACAACCCAAGATGTCATAATAAAGGAGTCAGATACTTACACCTACATGAATGTGGTCAACCTGTGCCCCACTCAGTAAATGTGTCAAAACAGTATACTCAAATGTGGAATGATGTTGCCTCTAAGAACCACAAAGGTCCACTAAGTGTTATGCCTCTTAGTGATGGAGCTACAAAGGACAACTGCCACTAAGCTATTAAAGGACACTGGTGTTTCCCTCCCTAATATATCTCTAGATGCCTTTGTGCTTTGCTACTGGTCTCCACTAGTAAGTAGTATTAGCATCACTTGGGAGCTTGTTAAAAACACAGATCCTCGGGTACTACCTCAGACTTATCAAATTCAAATCTATATTTTAATAAGATCGTCAGGTTATATGGATGTAAATTAAAGGCTGAGAAACCACTGGGCACTCCTGGGGGACATAGTAAGGGAGAGGGTAAACAAACTGCACATAACAAAAAAAGTGGTTATTTCAATACGTATTTTGAAATTAAAAAAAAAAACATATCTGAAAATCTCTAACAATATTTTGTACCTAAGTTGATAATAAACACTTGTCATTTTTATGAATAAATGAATTAAGTAAATACTCATTAACTCAAAGCTAAGGTCTAGAGCCAACTTGGTATTCATTCAATCAGTAAATACTAAAGGTCTATATGTAAAGCACTGTGCTAAGATCTGTGAGAGAAGTAAAAAGTCATAAAACAGGTCAAAACCACTGCAGTATATAGTTAAAGATTAAACTAAAACTCCTAAAAAGAAGGAAATGTAACACACTCTTCTCTCAAACATACTTCTAGGTTCTTAGATTTAAATTTAATTACACCAAAGTTTCTCTTTTTGAGGCCACTGGTTTCTGAATGGTATTGAAGAACAAATTACTAATAATACTTTAAACTGGAGTTATATTTTTTATGAGATGCTCCATTTTACTGTCCAAGTCAAATACTGCTGAAAGACCCATTGTGGTAAGAAAGGAGAAAAACATGGGGAGAGAGAGAAAGAGAGAGAGAGGAGCGGGAGGTAAGGCTAACTAGAAAACAGGCTTAACTAAAGTAATTTAAATAGTAACAAAAGAAAATGAGCAAAGAAAGGAGAAATTTCAATACCACTAAGAGAACTAACTACTTACTCTCTTGGGCAAGAAAAGGCAAATTTTTTTGTAAAGGGTCATAAAGTAAATATTTTAGGCTACGAAGGCCATATAACATGGTCTCTTGCAGCTACTCAACTCTTATAACTAAAATGGTAGCTGAAAGCAGCCATAGATAATAAGTAAACTAATAGATGTGACTGTGTTCCAATAAAATTTTATTTACAAAAGACAGACGGCACAGATTTGGTGCCAGGGATGTAGTTTGCTGATCCCTTGCTCTAGGGGAAACAATTCAAAAGATTCAAAGATACAGGCCTAATAAATTAATATAGAATCTGCATTTAAAAAATAATAAACCATAGGCTCTTTCTTGCTGATAAGGGGAATTAAATTACTCTTGAAGAGAAAGTACTTTCCAAATAAAACTTTATACAATTATAACCAATTCCATTTTCTAGGCATAACTACCAAATCTGATATTAAACTCTTCTTCCCTGACTAAAAGTAATTCTTATTAACAAAAGAAGCTATTGGTCTGACTTGTATTAGGTTCAGAAAGCAAGGAGTCATGAAAGTGTGCATTTACTAGTTACAGCTGTCAAAGGCACCAGGCAAAAGAAAAAAAGGAACTACTACACCTTGCTTCCCCATAATGGGTCAGATTCTACTGTTTATTCAGGCTAGTAGTTTGTCACTGAAAGAACCATTAAGAGATAATATTGAAAGAAATATATTTGTTCTCAGTACCACCTTCTTCAAACATTAGAGTTATGCTTTTAGCTTTCCTACAGTGATGAATTAATTACTAGAAAATTTGTTGTATTTGTTTTTAACATCCGTAACCTCCTGACAATATGCACTCCAAAACTTACTAATTGATTATGTGACCCAGTGTTTTAGTATTTCCTTTTTTCTTCCCAAACTTACCTCTCTAAAGTCCAAAGGAAACCATCTCATGCAGCTACCTAGTTTTTGAAGGAGTCTGTTCCCATTAACCATTTTATTGTCATTCATTCATTTAAAATCCTATCTCCATTGGTTATCATCTATTTTTTTTCACCCAAGCTCATATACCTTGACCATTTCACTTGCCATTTTGCAAGTTTTCTTGATTTCTAAAGTCCTTGCGTAGCAGACACTGCTACTGTCTCAACCCACGTTGCCGTATCCTTCACTGTTCCCCACATAGCAATGTTTTCTTACTATATTTTTAATATTCTGCCTGAGTGCTTTCTCTGGCACAGGAGCATGCTTGAGCAATAAGTTCTAGAGAGTTAACAACCCCAGGAACAGCCCTAAACCAATAGCAAAGGAAAGTTATGGATAAATATCCCCAGCCTCCTTGCCCATTATATGGGATAACTTTGAGGTCGTGATACCAGGTCTCCCAAAAGTCCCGGTAAGATTAAGACACAGCTGCTGAAAGAGGTTACTTGCTCTTGAATGCATCCAATATTGTATTCTTTCTCTTAACTGGATCATCTCCCACTTCCCTACAGGTAGTGCCTGGGATTGCCTTCCATATAAGGCATATATGGAAGGCCATATTGCCTTCCGCTCTCAAATCTTTGTGTGCTTCAGGTGGTCCTCAATCTAAGATGGTCCTCTAACCTTAAAATTCCTGGGTTCCTGAGATTTTGCACTGAGACAAGTTCATAGCACACCAGCCATGAAATCACCAACTGTTTTGCCCAAAGCTAGGATTACATTGTTTCACTTTTGCTAGTTTTCAAAAGATCTGGCACAGCCATCATTTTATTATTCTCCCAAGACATAGCAACACACCAGAGTGATGGCTTTAGCCACCCTCTAAAGTGACTCCCAGTTACCTTACCTGTTATAACTGAGTGCTCACGTAATAGGAGCGGGTATGCCTTGCACCAAGCCGCGCACAGGAGAGGCTGGGACGCTGGTGTGGGGTGGGGCACGGACGCAGGGGCGCGGTCCAGTCGGTAGCTGGCCTCGCTCAGGTTCTTCGGGCTCAGCTGAGCCCCTCTCCCAACCCTGCAGACCTGAAGGCTCACAGCCCTCCAGTTCTTGGCCAACACTCCCCTCGTTTGGGTTTGGGGCTTGAGCTTTTCCATCCCCAGCACCTGGCAGGGTGTTGGGCCAGGGAAGCCTGGTCAAGTGGCCAACAGCGGCTGGAGGGCAGCACCACCCCGCCCAGCGCCGGACCTCAGGCCAGCAGCCAGAGTCCAGGCTCCGAAGAAAGGCAGGTAAGGGCTGTCGCAGTGTAAATGGGCGGGGGTCAGCTGCCCTCAAGTTGGAGGAGAATCTACATCACAAAACCTAACTCGACTTTTGTTACTAAGGGACTCGTGTTGAGCAAAATCTGATGCTAACTTTAAAGGAGAGATTTGTTCTTGGCCTTCAAATTGTCATTGGGGCGGGGCGGGCGGGCAGCCCTTAGCATTCCACCCACAATACCTGGCCGTCACGAGGCCCTTAGAACAGTGGTTAGAGGTCCCGCTCTGCCAGCAGTCAGCCTCGCAGTGATCCCCCCGGGCAGAAAGTGCCGTAAGCGGTGGATCGTGGCCTTCTCCCCAGGGCTCGAGGCCCTCCAGCCTCCACGCTGGTGGGTGAGCTGGGGGGCCTAGGACAGGCTGAGGGCTGTGCCCTGCAAAGCTCCAGAGCCCTTGCCATGGCCGCCCACTGGCTGGGCCCAGGCCTTGACCTAATGGCGGTGGCAGTCTCCATGGGTCCCAGTCAATGGAGGCCTCAGCACCTGGATTATATGGACACTGCCACTAAGGTAACCGTTTCAATGAGCTTCAGTCTGACAATTCAAGTTTTGAAAATTGGTACAGCTTAGATCCGTTGTCTACCCCCCTAAGAGGTGGCCGGAGGTCAGGGGTAAGTTGCAAGAACACTGCACATCATTAGTTCAGGTCCACCTCTGTGGCTGGGGCTCTTCTCAAAGAAGGACAATTGTTGCGAGCTGGGAATTCACCTGACGGGTATTTGCTACAAGTGATTCGCTCCAGTTTAAGTGAAAAGCCTGAGGGCCAGCTGGGTCCTGGGCACTTGGCTCCCTCAGTGATGATGGCTGGGCAGGGTCTGATAACCTGGCCCTGAGGGCACCACCAGCTGAGATCTGCCTCTTCAGCCAGGCCTGGGCACTGGCAGGAGGACCCAGACTGGGTGCTGGATGAACGCTCCCAGGAAGGGCAACGGCCTGCACAGGGACCCCCTCCTCTTAGCCAGGGCCTGGACCCTGGAGGGAGAAATTTGAGCCTTGGGACTTTGCCCTTTCTTGTCAGAACAGGGAAGAACATTCATTTTGGTGGAGGTTTATAGGAACATCGTTACCTGACCATGACCTGACCTCAAGAACAAATGTTCTGACACCAAGAAGTTTGACAACTAACTACACCCCTCCCTCACATTTCCTATAAAAGGGTTTTGCTGAAAGCTTACAGGGAGTTCGGGGTTTGGGGGGCCTGAGCCACCCGTCTCCTTGCATGGCCCTGCAATATACCTTTCTCTGCTCCAAACTCTGATGTTTTGGTATTTTTTTGGCCTCACTGTGCGTCAGGCACACAGACTTGCGTTCGATAACGCTCAGGACCCACCATCCTATAAGTACAGCTTAAGATTTGTTTTTCCACAAAATGCATGACTTTCTACTTGTTCACATGTAAATGCATCTGCCAATTCTAGATAACAAACATAGTGTAAACCAGATTTTGTTTTTAATTTTCAATTTAAACAGAGGAACGTGGTATAGAAAAATAATCTTCCCAAGAAAACTTTTCATTCTCCCCCTTCCAAAAGTAGGAACTCTAAGAACCATAAACATTGTTTTAAAAAGTCTAACCCTTTGAACATGGAGAAGCCCATAGAACTGAGCCAAAAGAGTAAATAACAGAGTTAGCCCATGGAAAAATCAAACTCACGAAACCCTTTCATCAATATTTACCTGCTTGGAAGCCCACTTCATCCGTCAACCCAAGGTAGAACCTTTGGAGACATCCTTAATCTTCCCCATTCTCTTAATTCCTCTTCCAGTTAGTCCCATCAGTTGAACCTCTCCAAAGTGTCTTAAAAAAAACATTTCTTCATTCCCCTTGCTCTTATGCCAGTTTGTCTTTCCTGTGACCATAACCTATCTAGGTTCCCTGTTTCATTTCACTTCTTTATTCTGGAAAAACCTGACACTCCCACATCAAACCTAAGACTGTTCAAACCTATAATAGCTCAAGTCCTGAACATCACTTTCAGCATTTCTATAAAACATATAGACATTCACATTATATTTAGACAACACATTTGTTGCCTAAACATTTCATGTATTTTTATTTCTGTTTGGAATGAAGATTAAAAATAATGTTTACCTAAAGATTAAGCAAAATGTTTACCTGTCTGAAGCTACGTCACTGGCAATTTGGTGCTTCACTCCTGACCCATTTTTAATAGAATCCTGTCTTGTGAGCCCATGAGATCGACTTTTCTCCACTGCAGGTACAGATAAGTCACCTGAGGGTCCTTGGAACGGGGCCTGCTCATGCAGTTTTGCTTTCTTCTCCTGAGGTGCCTCCTCATTCCGCAGTCCTTGGAGAACCTTTTGATCAGGTTGCTGTGGTGTATTAGATCCACTATTATAAAACCATGCTCCTGATTTAGTGAGGATTTCTTGTTGTTTTCGGCACAAATTACATACCCACATAACCTGCACACGAATATACAGGGAAAAGAAATTAGTGTTTCCAAAAGTTAAAAGCAAATAAAAATAGTGACAACAACTCAAGCTAACAAAAAAAGTACATGGTTATCCTTTCTGAAGTTAAAATGTAATCCTGAACAACTGCTATTGTTAATTAAATCACATATCTTAATTTTGTCAACAGACAAAACTGACAATATTTACTGGCAGTAGAAACACCAAACTAGAATGTGAAATTACTAGTTGTTTATTTATATTCTTTAATTGCTTTGTATTTAAATTAGGGGCATAGTATAATACAAAGAAAATGGATTTTGAGGTTAGAAAAACTTGGGTTTAAATACCAACTGCAAGATTGGAAACTTGGCAACCTTCAACAAGGTACTGAACCTTCATAGCTATAAAACTTAGTTTCCTTAATGATAAAATAGAGAAATAGGTATAATAATATTCATTCCCCTATATTGTTTTGAGGATTGAAATAACTTATATAAAACGTCTGGCACAATGCCTGGTATATGTTGGACGTCAATAGATTACCTACTAATATTAGATTAATCTTCTATCATCAACTATATTACAGTTTCTTGAAGGGGCTTTTATTTCTTTTGAGTAGCTCCTAATGACTAAAATAAAGCTAGGAACATTGCTGATCCTCAATAGAAACCTATTAATTGCTCATAACTTTAGTAAGACACTTAACATAAAATGTACCATTTTAACCATTTTTAAGTGCACAGTTCAGTAGTATTAAGTATATTCACATTGCTGTGAAACAGATCTACAAAATGTTCATCTTGCAAAATTCAAAGTCTATATCCATTAAACAGCAAATCCCCTTTTCTCCCTCCCCCCATCCCCTGGTAACCACCATTCTACCCTTGATTTTTTAATAGATATGTTTTTCAGACTCCAGGAATCTAAGAATATTAAAACTAACATGTTTGACCAGAAAACCTTCGCCTTCTTCTGAAAAATATTTTTCAATTAGAAAAAAAAATCATACATTCATGAAATAAAAGGTAAGTTAATATTTCAAGTGTTTTCTATGTTTTATGTCAAATATTGAATTTTACACAGCTCTCCAGATTGCTAAACATTTCCTCATAGTTTAAATAAATTATAATATAGATAATCGCAGTAAAAGAAAACTTCAACATCGTATTTTCAACTGATACAAGAATGCTTTTGTAAAATACCATTTAAAATTTTTGCTTAACTTCTCATTATTCCCAGTTCACACTGTTTGTATAGTTTATATCACACAACACTGTACTTGATCATTTTTTTATTTTGTTCTCTCTTCAAATTGTATATACATTTCTCTTTTCTCCAACTAAATTGAAAGCTCACTGGGGGCAAGGTCTATATCTTCTATTTGCATAATAAGACCTTATAAATTATAGAACAGTAAGACCTTCTAAATGTTTGCTAACTTGAATTCTTTTGAAGTCTT
The DNA here is from genome assembly GCF_000442215.2 of Lipotes vexillifer. Classification (NCBI taxonomy): domain Eukaryota; kingdom Metazoa; phylum Chordata; class Mammalia; order Artiodactyla; family Lipotidae; genus Lipotes; species Lipotes vexillifer. The sequence continues at coordinate 537,655 of NW_006792103.1, read as the reverse complement.
TCTGGGGGATGTATTATAATAAAATTTTTTATACTATTACACTAAGATTTATGTTTCATCCATTTCCAAAAGAATTAGTCAGCAATAACATCAATTTCGTATTTTTGATATTAAAATACCAAAATCTCACTCAAATTTTAAAAAAATACATCATAGTCCAAATTTCTTTTGGTTTGAATACATACAAAATATAAATATATCTAACTCATCAATCGTCTCAAAAATCAAATTTCAACCAAGATCTTCAGCCTTCCAATGCCATCTTGTGGCAATAACAGGTATTGCAGATACCTTTTAAAACTGAAAGGCGCACTAAATATAGAACCAGAAAATAATGTTAAAATAAATTAAATTTGAATTTCAACTTTTCTGCTTTATTTTAAACAAATTACTCATTGTACAAATAGCATCATTTCCATGTAGTGCAAAATGAAAAAAAGACTTGGAAGCATTACGGGCTTAGTTTTCCTCATCTGTTAACACCTAATAGATATTAATCTAAGATAAATGATTGTAAGTGTGAAGGATGATGTCTGACTCTCTATGTATTAATACCTTTCCCATACTCTCTGGGCTATCCACATTGGTTGCTCTTTTTCAGACTAGATCCTATGTGCCCTCCTAAACTGCTGACTCCCAGTAATCCTTATATCCTAACAACAAATTACCCTTCTCTTACTATCTCCTCCTATTCTTGGATTAAGAGCTTATTAATCTTTAAAGCTTAGGAAGCCTAAATTCACTCACTTAAATTAGTACAGGGACTGACACTTTCGGCTGAAACCCTTTACACACATTGCACCTTGTAAATTGATGATACTGCAGGATGCCTTACAAACACATACACATTGCTATGAGATGACTTTTCACTAGTTGGCTGTGAAATAATTAACATCTATTAGAGGTAAAGTCTGTGTCCATGGAAAATAATTTAACTAATTTGGGAATATAATAGCAGGACTTTTGTTAATGGAACCCTTTAACCAATTAAGTTAACCAGCAAATGTATCTTATGATGAATGCTGTTAAAAATATCTTAGAAATACACATGCCTGTAAATCACCATGTTTACAGCCTATTAGTGTGGTTGGTCATCATTTATCAAAAAACACCAAGGCCCTAAGAATACAAATACATAGAGGATTCAAAATTATAAGGTATTATTATTTTCAGTTCTAAATATGCCAATATTTGGGACTTCCCTGGTGGTCTAGTGGTTAGGACTTCGCCTTCCAATGCAGGGGGTGCGGGTTCAATCTCTGGTCGGGGAGCTAAGATCCCACATGCCTTGCAGCCAAAAAACCAATACATGAAACAGAAGCAATATTGTAACAAATTCAATAAGGACTTGAAAAAAATTGGTCCACAGGGCTTCCCTGGTGGCAAAGTGGTTAAGAATCCACCTGCCAATGCAGGGGACACGGGTTCAAGCCCTCGTCCAGGAAGATCCCACATGCGTGGAGTAACTAAGCCCGTGTGCCACAACTACTGAGCCTATGCTCTAGAGCCCGCTAGTCACAACTACTGAAGCCCACGCGCCTAGAGCTTGTGCTCCGCAACAAGAGAAACCACCGCAATAAGAAGCCCACACACCACAATGAAGAGTAGCCTCCGCTCTCTGCAACTAGAGAAAGCCCACGCACAACAAAGACCCCCAACACAGCCAAAAATAAATAAATTAATTATTTTTTAAAAATGGTCCACAAAAAAAAAATACCAATATTTTCAAAGTAATACAGTAATATAAGAGATGGAACACTAGTGACCCAAATTTGTCACTTATTATTGTATGTTCCATTCCAAAGACATCCTTGTTGGGGTTAAAAAGGAAAAAAAAAAAACAGGAAAATAAAAAATAAAAGGAAAATAGGAATATCTCTTTAAAACCATAAAAATGGTAAATGTAACAGCTAAACTGCATAGTCAAAAACAAAATTATGTTAAGTGCATACAATAACTAAAAGGAGTTTAAAGCTCTGAAAACTCTGATTTTCATCTAAATAGGGATAATAAATAATAGAGTAATTCAGAGAAGGGAAGGATTACTGGTTAGAGACTGGTGCTAATGAGACCACAAGCAAAGCTCATAAGACCAGCTAACTCTGCACAGAATAAAAGAATTTACTAGACTCCAGTCTAATCAGACTACACTCTATTGCTAATCAACAATGCTTATAAATGTGTGCATTTGTCAGAAAAGAGTGTAAATTGATCAATTTAACCCTATCACATGACTAGAAAACTGTGGAAGATGCTAGCTAGTTATTAAACTTACTTCCTTTTTCTCTTAGAAAACTACATTTCCCAATCTCCCTTGTTGTTAGAGATGGCTGTGATCATATGACTGTGTTCTGGCCAATGGATTATAAGTGAAATGATGTGTGCCATTTCCATGACCATTAAAAACTCTCATATGCTACTGCCATGCTCTTCATTCAAGACCCTGGGGGGTAAAGGAACCACAAAAAAAAAAAAGGGAACCTGGGAATCTGCATGAGTACTTGGAAAGGAGCCCTCTGATAATCAGCCACACCAGTGTGGACTTCACATTGGTGAGAAATAAACTTCTATTATGTTGAGCTACAGAAACTTTTTAAGTTTTATCGTTTGCAGTTGATATCATTTCCTTAACTAACTCAAATCTTTTTAAAGTACATGTTCTACTGCATGTGTCACCAGGAGAATCTTCGTATGTGGAGAACAATGCATTACTAAAACTGGCATATAAATGTGCGTCAGTGTTGTTCTGGACCCAGCTTTCACTGAGTCCTAAGAACTGGCTGTGCACATTTCTTCTCATTCTGCATTCAATGAAGTAACCTGTATTACTTGAAAGTAGCCACGGTGAATGTTTTTAGAATATGAAAGTTGGAAAATGCCACAAATCAGGGCTTTTTCTTACAGAGAACCTGTTGTTAACATTTATCAGCACACCACTGAATATAATGTATCTCGTATAGTCTACTAAGTGATTAATACTACATTTAGTATTGGAAGATAAACTTGGATGAAGCTGTAATTTACCATAAAATTAATTCAGACCATAAAATTCCCATTTATTTATAGGTGGGCAAATAACTATTAACACTAATTCATTAATTATCTATTCATTCATACAATATTCACTAAATGCCTAGTGTATGCCAGACACTATACTAAGAGCTGGTGAATACAGCTCAGCAGACATAGATTTTGCTGTGGAGTTTACATTATAGTGGGGGAGACAATAAGCAAATAATTGCACAAATACTGTTTAATTACAATTGTGATAAATGCTACAAAAGGAATACAGTCACACCATAAATCCCTGGTGCTTCCTCTCCCCTGGCCCAGGCTGTGTTTGGAAAAAAAGAGGAATGCAGAGATCTGCAAAAGGCCTAGAAATCCAGAAAGGTCAACTACAGTATTACCCTAGTGTTCCCATCATCAGATCCATGGTGTTTCTGTCCCTCAAAAGGCAGAATTCAGCAGCACTGTGGGCTACTAACCTACAAGCCCTTCCCCAGCGCTATCATGGTGGATCTGGAAAGTTGAAAGTACCGGCCATATCCTAGAGCAGCGATCCCCTTTTTGGCACCAGGGACCGGTTTATGGAAGACAATTTTTCCACTGACAGGGCAGGGGTTGGGGGGTGGACGGTTCAGGCAGAAACGTGAGTGATGGGGAGCAGCGGATGAAGCTTCGCTCACTCACCCATCGCTCTCCTCCTGCTGCGCGGCCTGATTCCTACCAGGCCACGGACCTGGGGGTTGGGAGCCCTGGCTTAGGGAACACATTTGAAAAACCTTAACCCTCTACAGGATAGGGGTCCCCAAGCCGTCCTCGGCCTGTTAGGAACTGGGCCGCACAGCAGGAGGCGAGCGGCGGGCAAGCGAGCAAAGCTTCACCTGCCGCTCCCCAGTGCTCCCCATCGCTCGCATTACTGCCTGAACCATCCCACTGCCTCCACGCATGGAAAATTTTTCTTCCACGAAAATGGTCCCTGGTACCAAAGAGGTTGGGGACCACTGCCGTAAGCAATTAAGGGATCAATGCAATTTCTATATAATAGGCTTCTAGATTACAAAACAGATATCAGAAAATTTCCTTCGTCTGATACCCCAAGACAAGCAGCAAGACTGTCCCAGATTCCCCATGAACCACAAGCATGGCATCTCTAGCTACAGTCATATTTGTAAGCTGATGCAAGAGAGTTCAATGGTGTCATCCCTAAGTCCCTCAGGAGACAGCAGCAGTACAGAAGAAACTTTAACTTGGAACATCTCCAAGTCTTAGGTAGCTATTTTTGTGGCTTTGAAAAATTACAGAGAAACTTGTTTATTTCTCTATTTTTGATCTGATTTTTCCTCAACAGCATACTAGCCAGATTTCTTTTAAAGCCACCTACTAAATTTTTGTCTGCTAAATAGCTCCTTTGAATAAATTCTCTATATCTGATATTACTTCACCTTCCCCTGCTGTTTTCCAAGAAGGTATCTGGGTGTCCTGTGGGGCTTCTGCTGCTGAAATCTGCAGCTCATCTAACTCACAATCTGGTACTGCTCTATTTAGACAGGACTGTGCTCCACTGTTGACTTGATCTCACTTCAGCTCCCAGGGCACTGCTGGCTCCTCTTAGTCTCAGAACAATCCTCCATTCAGCCATGGCCCAAGCTACCTGTACTGCAGTCTCTTCTGCAAAGTGACCTCATCCCTCATCCCTCACCATCGGGGGAGTGTCACGACAGGGACATGCAGCTACTTTTGTGTCCTCCATGCTTTCCAGAACTATTATGGTATTAAGGATAGTTCTGGAAAGCTAATGCTAGCAGGGCATCCAGAAAGATGATCTCTTCCAAGAGATTATTGATGATCTCAAATAATAAGAAGGGTAAGAGCTGCCCTTTGACTGAGCCAATATGTATCCTCATCCTAAGCAAAGCCTAGAAAGAATAGACTAGAACATACCTCTGATCACCTACTAGCCTTACCTCTGTCTTTCTCCTTCCTCATAATATACGGAAATAGAAGGGGCAGGCTCTTCCTAGACTTCCCTTTTCTGTATACCTGACACTTTCCCCAAGAACCCTCAGTCTTGGACTAATGATCTCCAGGCTTCCCTTAACCCATCCATTGCTTTCATGGAAAAAAGGAAAAAAGAAGCCAGCTTACTGATAAAATAATCTAAACCGGGAGGCACTTCAAATATACTATACCTATTACACTGTGATCTGAACACTGTCAGCTATGTTCAGAGATTAATATTCGCCTAAGTACAAAGTATGAACCAGATCCACAGAGAGCTTCAAGTTTCTGATAAAACGGCTGATTCCTCTGTTCTGGGCAGGAGTTGTGGGGTGGGAGGTTGCACAGCACAGAAAAGGAACCTAGTCTTTTAAAAGACAAAAAATGAAATGAAAATGAAAGATAATTAAGTTGAAAATATAATCATTTATTGTTTTGCCATGCAGTCAATATTACTGAAAATTTGGGGTATCTGCACTGTTTATCAAAACAAAACACACAATTGCCAAACAAATACAATTTTAATTTATACTTAAAACCTCAGAGAGGGCTTCCCTGGTGGCGCAGTGGTTGAGAGTCCGCCTGCCGATGCAGGGGACGCGGGTTTGTTCCCCGGTCCGGGAAGATCCCACATGCTGCGGAGCGGCTGGGCCCGTGAGCCATGGCCGCTGAGCCTGCACGTCCGGAGCC
>NW_006792103.1:519003-531377 GCF_000442215.2 Lipotes vexillifer | reverse complement strand
GAAAGAGGAGGATAGAGAGAAGAGGAAGAAACTATAGTGAAAACTGTTTTAAAAATCATCTCACAAAAAAAAAAAGAAAAAAAATGAGGTCTAAATGGTTTTACATTTGACTCCTACCAAACACTGAAAAAACAGATAGTCCCAAACTTTTTCAAACTATTACAGAAAGGGGGGGAAAAGAAAAAAGGTAAGGTCCCCAATGCAATTTATAAGACTAGAAAGATTTTAATGGCAAAATCAGAAAAGGGCAGTAATTAGTTTCCTACGGCTGCTGTAACAAATTACCACAAACTGGTGGTCTAAAACAACAGAAATATATTCTCTCACAATGCTGAAGACCAAAGTCTGAATTCAAATTCAGTATCAATGGGCCAAAATCAAGGTATCAACAGGGTCATCCTCATTCAAGAGGCTCTAGGGGAAATCAGTTCTTTGCCTCTTCTGGCAATCAGCTTCTGATGGCTACCAGCATTCTTTGGCTTGTGGCCACATCAATCCAATCTTCAGATCTCTCTCTGCTACATCCTCACATCATCTTCTGTCTGTGTGTGTGTAATCTCCCTCTTATAAGGATACAAATGATTATATTAAGGGCCCAGGCAGATAATCTCCCCATCTCAAGATTCTTACATAATGGCATCTGCACAGATTGTTTGTTTGTTTGTTTTGCTATATAAGGTTATTCACAGGTTCAGGGATTAGGGCATGGATATTTGTTTGAGGGGCCATTTTCAGCCTACCACAGACAATATAATAGTAGAATTATAGGCCAATAGCACAAATAAAAATGGATGCATTGATCTTAAAATCAAATGTTAAATTTCATACAGCAAATATATATGATAAAGAACAAAAAGAACCTATCATGACAAAGGGAAGATTATAACAAGAATAGTTTAATATTAGAAAATATACCAATGTAATTCACCACATTAATAGATTAAAATAGAAAAAAAATGATCATATTGATAAGGAAAAACCATTCAGCATTCATAAAATGTAAGACTCATTCATGTGAAAATAAAATCTAGCAAACAAAAAATAGGAAAGCAATGCTTAAGCCTGATAAAGGGTATCTACAAAAACTTATATCCTATTTTATACTTAAAGATGGAAAGTAAGAGCATTTCCCTTAAAGTCAGGAATGAGCTAAAGATTCCAAGTATCATCACTTCTATTCAACACTGTCCTGGAGGCACTAGTTTATTAGTAAACCTCACACATACGAGACAAGAAGAAGGATGAAATAAAACTGTCCTTATCTAAACACTATATGATTGTGAACACCATTTGATTATGACAGAAAAATCCAAGAAAATCTACAGACAACATATTAGAAGTAATAAGAGAGCTCCATAAGTTTCCTAGATCAAAGATGGACAAAGATAAACAGCATTTCAGTACACCACTAATAACCAATCATAAATATTTAGTAAAAAATTTTTAAAGATATCTGTTTCAAAGAAAATTAGTATACAAGAGTCTAAAAGAAGACTTACATAAATGGAAAGATATACTCTGTTGCAATGAGAAGACCAAATACCACCAGGATGTCAGTCTTCCGAATTAAATCTGTAACGTTCAGTGCAATTTTAATCAGACTCCTACCATGTTTTTCATAGAATTTATCAAGCTAATTCTGAAATGAATATGGAAGAGCCAAAGATAAGAAAATCTAGATAATTCTGAAGATAAGTAACAAGTTAAGGTGGACTTGCTCTACTTATTATAAAGTGACAGAAATCAAGACAGTGTGGTATTAGTAGAGAAGTGCTAAATAGAACATGGAGCATACTAGAGGCTCTAGAAACAGTCTCTCACATATACCAGTGATCACATTACAAATCAGTGGAGAAAGGACACACTATTAAATTAATATAGCCAAGACAACTGGTTGTCCATAATGGGGGAAATAAAAGATTCACACCTCACACCATATATAAAAATCTGTTCCAAATGGATTAAACATGAAACACAAAACTTCCAAACTTTTAGAACAAATGTCAAGAAGCAAAATATTTTTAACTCAAATACAAAAAGCACAAACTAAAATTTACTATATTAAAATGTTTAAACATTTTTGAATAGTAATATAATAAGATAAAGTAAAAGAAGAAACCACAATCTGAGAGATGTTTTACTGCAATGTATACAGTTTATACAGGATATGCATTCAGAATATATGAGGAACTTCCATAGTTCAATAAGAAAAAGACAAACATCACAGCAGAATAATAGGTCAAGAAATGAATATACAATTCCATAGAGAACCCCAACTGGCCAATAAACAAATAAAAAGGAACTTAATCTCATCAGTGAAAAATTACAAATTTAAAAAAATTAGTTAGTATTTCACTCCCATTAGTTTGACAACATTTAAAAGTCTGACAATACCAAGCATTTCAGAGGAAGTAGAGGAGCCAGTACTCAGAAACATTCCTCCCAGGACTGCAAAACAGTTTGGAGATCCATTGTGCAATATCTAGTGAAACTGAAAATGGCTACTTATATACTCTATGATCCAGAAATGTTACTTCTACCCTAGAGAAATTACAAGAAGACATGAACAGCGATATTCCTTGAGCACTACCTCCACTAGGAAAAAATATTAGATAACCTAAATCAGCAGATAAACTAGCATATTCATGCAGAAGAATTATATTCAGCAGTCAAATGAGTGAATTAGATTTAGATGAATCTAAATTTTGAGATAACTCTCAAATTATACAGTTAAAGAAAGCAAGTTTCAGAAAAATATATACAGTATGATCCATAATATAAAGTTTTAAACCTTGTAAAATAATACTATATATGGTTTAGCAGTGTTTAGATATTAAGTTAAACTACAAATAAAAACATGTAGAATGATAAGTATTCGAGATAACTGCTCTATCTCTAAGAAAAACAAAGAAAAATACCAAAAAGATGGCAAAATGTTAAGATTTGTATAACTGCTCGGTAGTCTCTAAACTTCCCGACATGTTTGAAATATTTCAAAATAAAAAAGAGAGAACCAGTTAAGGTTAATTGGACTAGTGAAAACATTTACTGATACTCATAATCACGCTAAAAGGAAATGTGTATTTACCATAAATATATTAGTTAACTGAGAACTAATTACTGAATTTTCATACAAATATAATTTTTAAAATACAATACAGCTTACTTCCAGGGTTTTGTTTTGTTTTGTTTGTTACGGAGAGGTGTGAGTGAAGGAGTCAGATTACATAAAAGGTAACCAATTAGCTGTACATGTTTTGTAGTGTTATTTCTAGTTTTTCTTTTTATTAAAGCACTTGATTCATTTTATAAACTCCCTGTTCTAAATTAAATTTTATCCAAAAAACTAGGGAAGTGATTGTCAAAGTAAATTAGTCATTGAGGAGAATTTAATTGTACATTGATTATTATCAGAATAAGTAGCTGTTGCCTTCATAATAAATACTTGACATTTAAATATTATTTTAATTAGAATTGCATTTTAAATTTAAATTTCTCTAAGTGTTTTTAAAAGAAAAGACAATTCTTAAAGTAGTAGGTATATCCAGCAATTCTAAGGGAAGTAAACATTTCTGCAGTTATTAAGTTTTCCCACTAGTCTGTGCTATAGCACTTTGTTCAATCTGGACTACTGGCTTCTGCATATTAGCACTACATTGTTAACCTACTTTTTTCCCTAAAAATAAATTTCAGTTAAAAATATAGTAACTTTAACAAAATTAAAAAGTGAGTTGAAAGAGTATCATTATTCTACATTATAAAATGTGATGGTATGAATTAGAATAATTATTTTCCATTGCATGTTAACTTACTCAAAAATTCAAGAGTACAAACGTACTATGTTGACAGTTTTCTTTTCCAACATATATAACTTAAAAGTTATGCTTATAAATTATAGAACTATAAAATTTCAATAAACTTAAAGTAAAATTATGGCTTAAATTGGAGGAAAGCAAGTTTAATTTTTCTTAAAATATAAAGCATATTCACCTAGGTTTCATTTAAAATGGAAAATAGAACATAATTTCTGAAGAGGACATCTTATAAAGGGAGAGGCCAGAACATAATTACATGAAGGTTAGAAAATGATGCTTTATCCAAATTGAAAAGAATCAGAGGTGTAAAACTAGAGGAAATAGTAACAAATCACTAACAAAACATGGTGGCATGGAAATCACCAGAACACTCTTGGGAAAGAGAAATTTTTAAGGAAGAGGCATTAATTCAGAGAAGAAAAGTTCTTTAAAACTTTAAGATTAATGGATAAAACTATATGAGATCCTTGCAAGTAAATTTCCAGAAGCCATGCACTACTATATGGACTTCCTTTTGCAAATTGTGCTTCTTGCTCCTGTAACTGCTAAAAAGCAATAACATCACTAATCATACAGTCATCTGATCTACTTCAAAGCACAGTTCAATGTAAGGGAAGTCCAACTTGGCCCACCCAAGGGAGATTTACTATTCTATGAAAGATAAACTGTATCATAACTCTATCACAGCACAAAATTAAAAGCACTGACTTTTATCTAGTTTCAGTGCATTTGTATTTTGATTCATCTCAAACTTAACGAAGCCAAAACTGAATTCCAGACCTTCACCCCCAAACTGCTCCACCCACAGTCTTAATCATAGCAGTTAATGGCAATTCCCCATCCTCCCATTTTGCCTCAGGCCAAAAATCTTGGAATAATCTTTTTTTCTCATACCCCACATACCTTCAACTAGAAAATCGTTTTGATTCTACTTTTAAAATATATCTACAGAGATGACATCTCACCACCTTCAGCACAACCACCCTAATCTAAGTCACCACCATTGCCTGCCTAAATTATTGCAATATCCTCATAACTGGTCTCCTAGATGCCACTCTTTTCTCACTCTCATTAATCTATCCCACAACAAAACCTTCAAAATGTTTTAAAATGTAAGTCATGTCATGTCACTTTTTTTGGTCAGAATCTTTTCATACTCCCCATTTTGCTCAGAATAAATGCCAAAGTCCTTACAGAAGGTCCTCTGCAATCTCACTATCTAACTTTGTGTCTCACTATTCTCACCCACTTGTTCTGCTCCAGCCACACTGACTTCCTTGCTATTCTTCCAACATGTCAAGCATGCCCCTACCACAGGACCTTTGTATTCGCTATTACCTCAGTCTAAACTGCTTTTCCCCTAAATATCGGCAATGCTAGCTCCCTCATCTTTTTCAAGTTTTTCAAGTTGCTGCTCAACTGTCATTTTTCAACACCATCCAAATTAAAATTCCAACATCACCCAAAATTAAGTATCTAGATTTTCATTTTCTCCAGGGCACTTACACCTTCTAATATTTATTTATCTCATTTGTTGTGTGCATCTCCTAATTAGAATATACTCCCCAGAAAGATAAGAGGTGTTTGTCTATTTTAGTTCACTGCTATATCCCAAGTACCTAGAAGACACCAAGACATGTTCAATGAATAAGTAAATTAATATATTAACAATAAGTATGTAATAGTTATACATTACTTTCTTTAAAATCTGTTTGCCTAATGGGCTTCCCTGGTGGCGCAGTGGTTGAGAGTCCGCCTGCCGATGCAGGGGACACGGGTTCGTGCCCCGGTCCGGGAAGATCCCACATACCGCGGAGCGGCTGGGCCTGTGAGCTATGGCCACTGAGCCTGCGCGTCTGGAGCCTGTGCTCCACAACGGGAGAGCCCACAACAGTGAGAGGCCCACGTACCACAAAAATAAATAAATAAATAAATCTGTTTGCCTAGCAAATTTCTATAATCCAAATACCATGGACCTCATGAAATTATCTTTAAGGAAAAAATAAAATAACATTTAAGAATTTCCCAAATACAAGTATTATTATGAAATATATTTTTCTAATCAAAAGTCAAAATGCACGAAGTATTTTAAGATTATTTTACATGTATTAAAATTGCTTAAATATTTAAACAGAAGTAAAATATGTATAGCTTACCTTAGAGGTTTACAGAATTGTTTATTCAATGTCCTACTTTTGATCTAAGCCAACTGATTTCAGAATACTACTCAGTTTTTTATTGTGGGTGAGGAAGAGATCACATTTAATTATGTGTGTGTTTGTTTGTTTTGGAGGTGATGGATATGTTTATCACCTCAGTCGAAGTGATGATTTCACGGGTGTATGCATATGTTCAAAGCCATCAAGTTGTATACATTAAATATGTGCAGTTTTTTGTATAACAATTGTCCTGCAAAAAAGCTGTTAACAAAAATTAAAAACAAAATTGTGGGAACTGCATTGGATAAGTTGAGAATAGCAAAATGATGTACTAGACTCATGCTTCTCAAACTGTAATGTGCATTCCAATCACCAGGGGAACTTGTAAAATGCAGGTTCTGATTCCTAAGTCTGGGGGCAGAGAGGCAAGGAATCTGAACTTTTAACAACTTCCCAAGGTGATGCTCCTTCTCCTGGTCTGCAGACCGCACTTTGCACAGACTGGACTGAGTCAAACTCTAGGCTCTAGCCACAACCCTGGTACTACTACTAATAACACCACCACCACAACCACTACCACTGCCATTGCTACGCTACTAACAACAACAAAGAACAGAACTTTCTGAGTTCTCACTATGTTCTAGACACTCGTCCAATTCTTGCATATTTGTTATCTCATTTAATCTATACCTTAGTTATGGATGAAGAAACTGAAGATTGAAAAGGTTAAGTCACATAGAAAAGGTCTTCCAGCCGATAAGTAATACAGCCAGAATTCAAACCCCAGCCGCTTATGACCTAGGACATTAGATTTTTTTGCATGAAGTCCATCCTAAGTCTCATGTTGCAGATTATTTTGGCACTCCTTGGTTCACATCCAGTTTCAGCCATGTCTATAGTGGACAGTGGTGGCAGCAAATGAACTCAAAAGAACTTCACACACCTGTGATAGATATAATGTTTTTTTTAAACAGAAAATAATAAGTGCTGGTGAAGATCTAGAGATATTGTAACCTTTGTACATTCATGGTACACATAAAAAATGGTACAGTCTCTGTGGAAAAGTTTGGCAGTTCTTTGAAAATTAAAAAGTAGAATTACCATATGACCTAGCAACTTCATTACTAAGTAATACCCAAGATAATTGAAAATATATGTTCACATAATTTGTAAGTATATGGTCCTAACAGCATTATTCATAATACCCCAAAAGTATAAACAACCTAGATGTCCATCAGTTGGTGAGCAAATGTACAACATGTGATAAATCCATGCAATGGGATATTATTAAAGCATAAAGAGGAATGAAGTACTAATTCTTGCTACAGCACAGATACCTTAAAAGCATCATACTAAGTAAAAGAAGCCAGACACACAAGGCCACATATTGCATAAATCCATTGATATACAATGTCCCGAATAGGCAAATCTATAGAGGAAAAAAAGTGGATTACTGGTTTCCTGGGTGTTGGGTGAGATGGGAGTGATTGCTAATGGACGCAGGGCTTCTTTTCAGGGTGATGAAAATGTTCTGAAATTAGGTAATGATGATAGTTGCACAACATGTGAATATACTAAAAGCTACTTGAAAATGGTGAATGTTATGTTATATGAATTATAGCTCAATTTAAAAACTTTTAATACTTCTGCAGAAAATCTCAGGCCAAAATGGTTTTTCCTGTTTTGGGTTTCTCCACAATCAGATCCTGAGCCAAAGATTTGAACGCAAAGTAGTTTGTTTACTTGAAAAATGATACCAAGAAGTACAGTGAAAGAGTGGGGAAGTAAAACATGGAAGGAAAAATAAACAATAAACAGTCAATTAAAGAGCACATTATTTCTGGAGGCAAATGGAGCTTAGTCTTGATGGAACCCTCTTAGAATCATCCCACTAAGAGGCAAGGAGGCTGGGTATTATCTACTAGCTCATTGGCACTTCTGTGCCTCTCCTTCATGTTAAGCCTATTCCTTTGGCCATAAAATGCCCTTAGGCAGAGAGATGCAGGAAGCTACTGGTATGTTCAGGAACAATTTGTAGGTGTCATCTGGGGTGGGCTGAAGGCTTATCAGAAGGTTACCTAGAGCAATTGCTACAATTTTACAGGTAAATTCTACCACACTTTTAAAGGACCATTAATTCATATCCTATATAAATTGTTTCATAAAACTAAATTTAAAAAAGAACAAAACTCATATAACTCATTTTACGAAGCAAATGTAATTATGACATAAGACAAGAAAAGCACAGACCAATTTCATTCACATATAGGTAAAGTCAAAACATAAACTAAAACTAAAATGACAAAATCCAAGACAAACAAACAAAAAAACCCATGTTATATCACTATCAACCACAATTTAACCCCAGGTATGTAAGGATAGTGCAAAAGCAGAAAATCTAGTTAAGCAACAATATAACAGACTAAAGAAGAAAAATCATATGATTGTCTCAATCAATGAAGAAAAGCATTTAATAAAATTCAATACCATTTTATGGTTTAAATTAACTTAGAAAACTAGGAATACTAAATTAACTCCCTTGAAAATCAAAGTAGGAATAAAAGGGCATTTCCTTAGGTTGGTAAAAATTATATATCAAAAACCCTCAGCAAAGGTTACACTTAATGGAGAAGTTTTAGATCCCTCTGACCAAATAAAACTTTGTTTTCTCCCATAATTCCTTAGAGCATAAAGTAGTCTCTGTTTGCAAGATAAGTAGGCAGAAGAATCTGAAATATCAACAAAACCATAAGACAAATAATCCAGAAATATAGATTCTTACTGTTTACAGGAGATGACAGAAATGAGGCTCCAGTTGTGTCATATTGTTAATGACCTTGTTAACTGGATAAGTTGTAAATAAACTATAGTGTAATGTGTTTTTTTGTCATGTCAATAATCTGGAGTTACCAATTCTAAGAGAAGATTTTCAAATCAACACTAGCATCACCTCAGTGGAATAGAAACTGCAGATGAGCGAATTCACCTAGCAGTCTTATTATACATGAAATCATGATTTTCTTAACTCAGTTTCTCAATATAGCAGTTAAGTATTTATTATAGATAACTGACAAATAGCTTGAGAAGAAAGAAATATGTGGCTACTTCCTGTCATATATTCATAATACAAACAATATACTTGTAGATGAGATATTGATATAAATGGAGTTGTGTCAACAGCTAATGCCAATACTTGCATATATGTGTAGAGTTTTCTTCTGTGTTCAGAGAACATTAGTGATGCTACAGTTATACATTCACTACTAATGATGGTACTGGCTGAACAAACTTTGAAAAAAGCCATAGCAAGAATCTAATTCTGATTGCAATAATACTAAAAAGTATAATTTAAGGGAAGAAGCAACTGACATTATCATTTTTAATTGGCACTGTTCTTTATAAAAATATTTTAATTGCTAATAAAGTAGATCATACCTTATAAAGCCTATTTGTGATATGCTACCCAAAAATAAACTAATGCCATTTAATAACCTGTAATTTGTTAAAATCCATTCAGAGTTAAGAAGGGAGTTATGAGAATATATAAGAAAATGCCCTCGGATATATACCCCTTCTGGGAAAGTGACTCCAAACTGTGAAAGAATTCACTGCTCCAGAAAGACCATAAGAGAGACTGCTTTTGATACATTATTGTAAAACAACAGCATGAAACCATCTCTCTTGCTACACATCCTTTATTTGCAAAACATTCAAACCTTAAAGAAAGCTGTTAATGTTAGAAGAAGAAGACTCAAGGTATTACAAATTTACAAGTAGAAATCAAGACTGACTTTGGAAAACTTTTACAAATTAATATTGCTCACAGTTAAAACTAGAAGGTCCTATATGACCCCCCCCAAAAAAGTTATTATTCTGCTCCACAAATGAATAGCTAAAAAGATGATAGCTGGTAAGTCCATCAGCACAATTTTATTAAACCTTTATAGATACCGCCATACTTTGTAGAGGTCATAAAATTTCAGGAGGCATTTTTCAGCAAGCAGATTGTGACAATAACTGTGGTAGACAGAAGATGTTACTTACACATTGATTAATCTATAGATGTTTCCAATCATTCCCAGTTTTACTAAAAACAACATAACTGATGAAATTATAACACACAGCGACTTGCCCAGGAATCAAATGGTGACGAGATTTCAAAACTGTGAATACCAATATTCAGGTTGTTTGGGGCTTAGTTGGCAATGTAGGATCTCCGTGAATGGAGGTGATTCAGTGAGTAATCCCAAGAAATAGCATTATGGATAATACCTGTAACTTTAAAGCCTTCACTGAGAACATTTCTATTCATAAAGAAACTGTTTGCCAAAAGTTGAGTCCCTATTTCAGTATCAGATGCTATTATTAAAATGGGAAATATTATTACTGTAATATTAATATATAACATTCAATTTTTTTTCAAGTGACATGAGTAAATGTAGTCTACTCATAAACAGCTTTTGTCACATTTAAGAAATCACATTAAGATTATTCAAGAATATTAACTTTTTTTAATTGAAAAATAAAGTGAGATTTTTCAGAAAATTTCATTTGCCTAATTGGTTTGACGACAAGGACTAGCTTTACCTAGTAGCTCATATGTTACATATTTTCCATAAACTAAGCTAAATATGCAGTTCTAAGATATTTATAAAAATAATTTAAAGCAACGGCAAAATAAATTTATCACTGTAAATTGTAATTGGTAGGTACTAAAATAAACATTTCCAAATCATTTTTAGTATACTGGTTTAAACAAGATGCCTGTAAGTGAAAAAGTAATAAGAATAAATAGTCATTAATAAGTTTTGGTAAAGCCTTTTTGGTATAACTCCCAGAAACTGACAGACTGAATCACTAACTGGGTAACAAATCATTTTGCAAGCCTGGTGTTTTCAACTCCTTGCTTTGAACAAACTGAAGAAAAAACCTAAATGAATGGTCAGCTCTTATATAACTCAAAATAACTTTTGATGGTAGATAGCTAGATTTTTTGTCACATTATTTGGAAAGAGTTCCAAGAATTGAGTGAATCATTATAACTAAACCTCTATTCACATTAATGTGAACAAATTTCTAGTCATGTACTCTAGTCGTCAATGTGAACAAATTTCTTCAGTACTTGCATCTATAAAAATAAAAGAAATAAAAATTGAATTGATGCTGCATTCTGTCTCAGTCTGTAATAAGTAATATTCACATATGGATTTATGAACAAAGTTTAAAAGAAAACCAGTTCCATCCATTTCATTAAGAAATAAATTTCTAGTAAATTTTATTTCTATTTAATAATTTTTAATCAAACTTTATATTAACGTTCTTTTAACCAATTGTGAATTAATAATAGACTAAATAAATGGTCAGCTGACATATAACTTAAAATAATTTTTATGACAGTTTATTATTATATTTACTATTGGTAATTATCATAAACTCAATCTATTAGAAATTTTTCAAAACTTTAAGCCTTATGGTCACTGAAATATTTTAAATATTTAATTTAATATATATTTTTTATTGGAACAAAGTATAAAAAGGGGATTTTTGTTTGTTTGTTTGTTTTGTTTTGTTTTGTTTTTTTACCGTACGCGGGCCTCTCACTGTCGTGGCCTCTCCCGTTGCGGAGCACAGGCTCCGGATGCGCAGGCTCAGCGGCCATGGCTCACAGGCCCAGCCGCTCCGCGGCATGTGGAATCTTCCCGGACCGGGGCACGAACCCGTGTCCCCTGCATCGGCAGGCGGACTCTCAACCACTGCGCCACCAGGAAAGCCCCTAAAAAAGGTGATTTTTAAAAAAGATTTCTAGTGAAAAATATATGGGGATAAAATATTGTGAGGGAAGTGGAATGTAAATACATTTTCAAGGAAAAACAAGGAAGGAAATCTTTCAATTGTTACAAATGACTTTGTTCATTGTTTGATTTTTTAAGAATAATGGAAGCTGTCAAATGGATACATGATCTTGAAAATATTTTTAAAGAAGCTATAACTGTTTTACTATGATGTGTCGGTATTAGTAATATGCTAGAAATTATACTCTGCAACCATTTAAAATACAATGAAAATGTTAGATGTCATCTTAAAAAATATGTGATGAGGTAAAAAGTTTTAAAACATTAAGTTGGGGACTTGATACAAACACATTTCAAGATCAATGTCTGAACTACAGTCTCAGCTACTGCTTATAATATTCAGCCTCCTCCACTCCCAAACTTCAGACTTCTCAAGTTCTCCAATCCATAGTTATCTTCTATTGAGCTAAAATGCACGATATTTTCTGAGCAGAGTCCTTTAGACTGTAGGTGACCATTCACTACAACAAGCCCTTATAACCCAGGCCTTGCCTATTGAGGTTTTCCTTCCCTTCCCCACCAGCTGACTGCTAAGAAGCCAGCAGGAA
>NW_006792103.1:517006-518993 GCF_000442215.2 Lipotes vexillifer | reverse complement strand
GGAATCTAGGTTAAGTCAGCATGGCTTATGCAATAATACCCACGAAGATTCTATTTAATCACCACTTATAAAATTGTTTCTACAAGAAAATATCAATACATTTTGAGTTCCAACTTGGCATGTAAAGAATATATATTCTTCCCCTCCTTCCCTTTACTGCCCCACAATCCGAATAGTAGTGATTATTATGAAAAGAGATTAAAAGCTACATATTCCTGAACATGTAAACTGCTCATGTAAACATATTCCTGAACATGTAAAGAGAATGTAAACTTGACATTTTTGACCAAAAAAAAAAAAAAAAAAACAGTATCTAACTTAATCATTTCCCAGCCATTCTGAGTTAAGGTACAAAGAGCAAATAGGCTCTCCAGGCCAGGAACAAAGTTCATATTTATGAATCATTTCTTGCTTAAAGGTTTCATCCACAGGCTCTCTGGATACAATTTTATTCTTCACACATATTCTACCTTTGGAAATCTAGGATTCATGACATACTGATTTCTGAGTGCATTAATACTGAAAGAAAAGCAGTACTTCAAGTTTTAAAAGGTATGATCTTTAGAGTCAGATAAATCAGTGGTGTCTAATCTTGACTATGCATTAGAATCATCTGAGAAATATCATAAAAATAAACATCCTGGGGATCACCCTTAGCTAGTCTAATTTGGTCAGTCCAGTGTGTGTGGAAATGTGTAATTTTTTTTAAAGCTTCCCAAGATAATTCTGATAAAACCAATCAAAGGATAAGCATTAGGAAACTCCTGAGATAAATCATCCTAGATCTGACACTTGTCTTAGTTGGGGAACTCTGGGCAAATTACTTAATCCATCTGAGGCTCTGTCTTCTAGATTTTTTTAAAAATGGAGATAATTGAGCTCATGAAAAAGAAAGACTGTGTCTTATCCAGTTGTATAATCCCTGGGCACAGTATCTGGTCATTTGTAGCTTCTAAATAAGTGTTGTTGATATATTGCATATTTAGGAATCATTAAATGCAAGAAAATTCAATCTATTCTTTCTATTAAGGAATATCTGCATACTGTTTGGGAATTTAAAATTCATGGAATATATTTTAAATACATAGCAAAAAGTTCTCAATTAAAAAAATTTGTTTCTCTGATGCTCACCTGTCAATGCTTATCAACTGGCACACGAGTACAGCACATGTTAATATAAGCAAGAAGGCTGTGGTAGTATTGACTACAATAGCTACAGTATTTAGGGACTCTAAGAACGGAAATACATCTTTCATTTTTAATGAAAACCACTCGAAAATGATTCAATATATGTAATTTTGCTTTAGAGATAGTTTTTCAAGACTATCCTTTTTTATCTTTTCAGAGGTACATGTGGTATGCAATTTGAAAAAGTAGATTTGGTATTAATACTATTTTTAATATAATACAGAATACACTTAAATTTTCATTTTTTATCAATAATTCTAAATTGCCTCTACTACGCAAGAATTTGTTGCCATAAAAAGACATAAAAAATCAAATTGCATCCATATGAAATGAATTTTGGTGGTAATGTTTAATGCAGAGATGAAGTCATAAGTTTATGGATAAACCAGAAAATAACATAGCTTCCTCACAGCACCTTTCATTCTTTTTTTTTTTTTTTTGCTGTACGCGGGCCTCTCACTGCTGTGGCCTCTCCCGTTGCAGAGCACAGGCTCCGGACGCGCAGGCTCAGCGGCCATGGCTCACGGGCCCAGCCGCTCCGCGGCATGTGGGATCCTCCCGGACCGGGGCACGAACCCGTATCCCCTGCATCGGCAGGCGGACTCTCAACCACTGCGCCACCAGGGAAGCCCCCACCTTTCATTCTTGACATATCCCAGTCATAAGAAAAGTCTCAAGCTCAAGTGAGGCCAGGCTTTCACCTCAAGAGTTGGCTATCTATTGGGCATAATGAGTCACTTGTGTATTTATTCTGTTTCTTAATTGTATGAGATGACTTTAATTACATTTGAGTTAAAAT
>NW_006792103.1:420167-516996 GCF_000442215.2 Lipotes vexillifer | reverse complement strand
ACATTAAACCTCTTTCCCTCACAGCTCCTACAGAGCACAATAATTTATTAAAAAATAAGTATATACAAAGAAAAATAAGAAATTGAGAAATTAAAATGTTTTCCATAGAAGTAAAGAAAATTCTTTCTCTCAGCTTCTTCCTTTCTATTAATTTTAAAACAGTATTAGGGAAGAGTAAGAATATCTTTTAATTATACAGGAGGGACAACAATCATACACAATCACTACCTAAAAAGGGGGGAAAGGGAAAAAAGCTCTTGCCCATTTCATTCACTCTAGAGGCACTGACTAAGCACCCAGGACTAATACACAGACAGTATATGAAAGTATGGAATAATAGCCATTGTCTATTCTGACTAGTCAGTTATATATTCTGATTAGTTCGTGTCAAAGGACATGCTGATTTTAAAATAATTTGAATATCAACTGTGTAAGTATCTCCTATCTCTCAGTAATTGTATTAAATTCTTAGGATAAAGAAATTAAAAAAATTCAATCTTTGCCCTCAGGAAAACAACGGGTGAGATATATAGGTAAATGAATAAATTAGAGTACAACCTGACAAGGATGGTAATAACATTCATAAGATACTGAGCAAAGACTGATAAATCCAATTAGAGTTTAAGAAAGAAGAAATATCTAGGCTGGATTTGGAAGAATCTGTGTGAGTTTGTTAAATGGACAAAATAGAGAAAGAGACTCTAGACAGAGAAAATAATGTGTAAAAAGGAACAGAAACATTAAAGAGATTTGTGTCTCTTTAAAAAGAGAGAAAACTCAAATTATTAAAATCATAAATGAAAGAAGGGACCTTACTCATTCTACAGAAATCAATATGATTATGAGAGAGTAAAATGAATAATTATATGCCAACAAATTGGACAACCTAGATAAAATAGACAAATCCCGAAAAATATACCTAACAAAACAAAGAAATCACAAAGAAACAGAAAATCTTGGGCTTCCCTGGTGGCACAGTGGCTGAGAGTCCGCCTGCCAATGCAGGGGACACGGGTTCATGCCCCGGTCTGGGAAGATCCCACATTCCGCGGAGCGGCTGGGCCCGTGAGCTATGGCCGCTGAGCCTGCGTGTCCGGGGCCTGTGCTCTGCAACAGGAGAGGCCACAAAAACATAAATATAGATCAATGGAACAGGATAGAAAGCCCAAGATAAACCCTCACATATGGTCACCTTGTCTTTGACAAAGGAGGCAAGAACATACAGTGGAGAAAAGACAGCCTCTTCAATAAGTGGTGCTGGGAAAACTGGACAGCTACATGTAAGAGAATGAAATTAGAACACTTTCTAAAACCATACACAAAAATAAACTCAAAATGGATTAAAGACCTAAATGTAAGGCCAGACACTATCAAACTCTTAGAGGAAAACACAGGCAGAACACTCTATGACATAAATCACAACAAGATCCTTTTTGACCCACCTCCTAAAGAAATGGAAATAAAAATGAAAATAAACAAACAGGACCTAATGAAACTTAAAAGCTTTTGCACAGCAAAGGAAACCATAAACAAGATGGAAAGACAACCCGCAGTATGGGAGAAAATATTTGCCAGTGAAGCAACTGACAAAGGATTAATCTCCAAAATACACAAGCAGCTCATGCAGCTCAATTTCAAAAAAACAAACACCCAACCTAAAAATGGGCAGAAGACCTACATAGACATTTCTCCAAAGAAGATATATAGATTGCCAACAAACACATGAAAGGATGGTCAGCATCACTAATCATTAGAGAAATGCAGATCAAAACTACAATGAGGTATCACCTTACATGGGTCAGAATGGCCATCATCAAAAAACCTACAATTAATACCAGAGAGGGTGTGGAGTAAAGGGAACCCTCTTGCACTGTTGGTGGGAATGTAAATTGATACAGCCACTATGGAGAACACTATGGAGTTTCCTTTAAAAACTAAAAATAGAATTACCATATGACCCAGCAATCCAACTACTGGGCATATACCCTGAGAAAACCATAATTCAAAAAGAGAGATGCACCATAATGTTCATTGCAGCACTATTTACAACAGCCAGGACATGGAAGCAACCTAAGTGTTCATCGACAGATGAATAGATAAAGAAGATGTGGCACATATATACAATGGAATATTACTGAGCCATAAAAAAGAAATGAAATTGAGTTATTTTAGTGAGGTGGATGGACCTAGAGTCTGTCATACAGAGTGAAGTAAGTCAGAAAGAGAAAAACAAATACCATATGCTAACATATATATATGGAATCTAAAAAAAAAAAAAAAAGTCTGATGAACCTAGGGGCAGGATAGGAATAAAGATGCAGATGTAGAGAATGGACTTGAGGACACAGGTGAGGGGGGGAAGGGAAGCAGGGACGAAGTGAGAGAGTAGCACTGACATATATACTTCCAAATGTAAAATAGATAGCTAGTGGGAAGCAGCTGCATAACACAGGGAGATCAGCTTGGTGCTTTGTGACCACCTAGAGGGGTGGGATAGGGAGGGTGGGAGCGAGGCACAAGAGGGAGGGGATATGGGGATATATGTATACATATAGCTGATTCACTTTGTTATACAGCAGAAACTAACACAACATTGTAAAGCAATTATACTCCAATAAAGATGTTAATTTAAAAAATCCCAATACTACCCAAAGAGATCTACAGAGTCAATGCAATTCCTAACAATATCCTGATGACATTTTTTGCAGAAATACAAAAACCCTTCCTAAAATTTATATGGAATCTAAGGGACCCTAAATAGCCAGAACAATCTTGAAAAAAAACTAAATTGGAGGACTCATACTTCCTGATTTCAAAAATTACTACAAAGCACAATATGTAGTCAAACAGTACAATACTGGCATAAAGACAGACATGGACAAATGGAATAGAATAGAGAGCCCAGAAATAATACTTTACATATATAGCCAAATGGTTCTGGACAAGGGTGCCAAGATCATTCCATGGGGGAAGTACAGTCTTTTCAACAAATAGTTCTGAGAATATTAGATATCCATAGGCAAAGAATGCAGTTGGATCCTTACTTAATACCACATGCAAAAATTTACTAAAAATCAAAGACCTAAATGTTAGACCTAAAACTATAAAATTCTTGGAAGATAACATAGGACAAACCTGTACAGCATTGGATTTGACAATGATTTTTGGATATGATATCAAAAGACAAGCTATGAAAGAAAAAAAACACAAGTGCGACTTCATTAAAATTTAAAATTTTATCCATCAAAAAACAGAGTAAAAAGGGAGCCCACAGAATGGGAGAAAATGTTTGCAAATCATATATCTGATAAGTGATTAATATCCAGAATATGTAGAGAACTCCTAAAACTCAACAACAACAACAACAACAACAACAACAAAAATTCAAAATGGGGAAAGGACTTGAATAGACATTTCTCCAAAGAAGATATATAAATATCCAAGAAGCACATGAAAACATGCTCAACCTCATTAATCATTAGGGAAGTGCAAATCATAACTATTGTATGATACCATTCACACTCATTAGGATGGCTACTATCATCAAAACAGAAAATGACAAGTGTTGACAAGGATGTGGAGGAACTGGAAACTTTGTACACTGTTGGCAGAAATGTAAAATGGTATAGTCACTGTGAAAAACAGTATGACATTTCCTACAAAAATTAAAAATAGAATTATCAGATGATCCAGCAATTCCACTTTTGGGTATATACCCAAAAGAATTGAAAGCAAGGCCTTGAGGAGATATTTGTACACTCATGTTCATAGCAGCCTTACTCACAATAGCTAAAATGTGGACACAACTCAAGGGTCCATTAACAAATGAGCGGATAAGCAAAATGTGGTATATACATACAAGTGAATATTATTCTGCCTTAAAAAGGAAGGAAATTCTGACATATGCTATAACATGGATGAACCTTGATGACATTATGCTAAGTGAAATAAGCCAGTCACAAAAAGACAAATACTGTATGATTCCACTTACATGAGTTACTTAGAGAAGTCAAAATCAGAGCCAGAAAGTAGAATTGTGGTTTCCAAGGGCTGGGGTGGGGGGTGGAGGGTAGTTATTGTTTAATACATACAGAATTACAGTTTTAAAAGGTAAAAGGAGTTATAGAGATGAACGATGCCTATGGTTGTACAACATTATGAGTGTGTTTAATACCACTGAACTGTACATTTTGAAATGGTTAAGATGGTAAATTTTGTTTTTGTATTTTACTACATTTAAAAAAAAAAATGTTTTGTTAAAAAGAGGGACAGAACCGGGGAAAAAATCCTATTGATGAAAGGTCTTATTCACCATTACAGCTAAATCCCATTAGCAATTATTAGCTTCCTCTTGACCCTGTCCTCTCCTCAAGCTAAATATATTTAATCAAATCAGTGGTTCTTGGACTCTGTCTGGCTCTTGTATGGGCTACTTTTGGTGCATTCCTAGTGAACATTATCTAACTTTTAATTGGCCACTTCCCTGCTTTTTCAACATCACAATAAATTCTGTATACTATTACGTTAACACTAGCCTCACTTGGTGCCATCTTCAACTAAATAAGTGTACCCTTAATTCCAAGAACCATAATGTGCTGGCATTTTTAAAAGGCACACACAAACAACTCAGCAAATTCTCTTCTGATAAATACCTAAAAATAAATTCTGGACAAAATGTTAAGCCAGCTACCAATGCACATCCTGCCTAGCAGACACAAGTCCCTGAGGGATGACTACCTATTCACTGAAAGCCCAGTTCAGTTACTCTGTGGCTGGCTAGAGCTAATGCAGAGCTATTCTTAGAGTTCGAATTTGGTCAGCTCCCAAGTTGATTACACTCTGGTGGGCTTGCAAGAAGTCTGGATCCAGAGTCTCTTGCAATGAAGTACTCGAGGGCTGAAGACCCGAACATAACTTTCTCATCTATGACTGCTTCAGTTCAGTTCCTCCATGCAATATAAAAAGTACAACCCTCAAAAGTGGAACAGACTCTAAGATACATGACTATAGCACTTAAAAGACCTAATCTATGATTAGACTTAAGGAAAGTAGTATATTTTGTTCCTAGAGACTACCAGTCCCTGAGACACAGATTTTTAAAATTGCTTGGAACGATGACTGAACCAAAAATTAGAAAACTGGTATCAACAGAAGAAGAATCACCAGGCCTGATGCAGCCAGTTTCATCTAGGCTCACTTGTTATGCCCCATCACTTTTTAAAATTTGAAATAATACTGGAGCTTAAATCAAAGTAATTGAAATTTAAAATCTTTCCACTTCAATTGGCTTTATGATGCTGTTATTTCTTAAAAATAATAAAATACTTATCTAATTTTATGTCTTTTTTATTATTTCATCTGCTCATTTTGGGTTGAGAGCATGGAAAATTTAGAGATAACAGGAAATATCTCTTTCATCCAATCACTTAATAATTCATAGATTCACAAAGTTATTGAATACTCCCTACTACGTGCCAAGCCCTATGCTGCTTACTAGAGACACAGTGATAAAGAAACATACAAGTTCTTTTCTCATGGGGCTTACAGTCTAGTGGGGCAGACAGACAAGTAAATGAACATATAAGCAAGGTAACTTAAAAAACTAAAAATAGAACTACCATACGACCCAGCAATCCCACTACTGGGCATATACCCTGTGAAAACCATAATTCAAAAAAAAACATAATTCACAATGTTCATTGCAGCTCTATTTACAACAGCCAGGACGTGGAAGCAACCTAAGTGTCCGTCGACAGATGAATGGATAAAGAAGATGTGGCACATATATACAATGGAATATCGTTCAGCCATAAAAAGAAACGAAATTGAGTTATTTGTAGTGAGGTGGATGGACCTAGAGTCTGTCATACAGAGTGAACTAAGTCAGAAAGAGAAAAACAAATACCCATGCTAACACATATGTATGGAATCTAAAAAAAAATGGTTCTGAAGAACCTAGTGGCAGGACAGGAATAAAGACGCAGACGTAGAGAATGGACTTGAGGACACGGGGAGGGGGAAGGGTAAGCTGGGACGAAGTGAGAAAGTGGTATGGACATATATACACTACCAAATGTAAAATAGATAGCTAGTGGGAAGCAGCCACATAGCACAGGGAGATCAGCTCAGTGCTTTGTGACCACCTAGAGGGGTCGGATACGCAGGGTGGGAGGGAGACGCAAGAGGGAGGAGATAATGGGATATACGTATATGTATAGCTGATTCACTTTGTTATAAAGCATAAACTAACACATCATTGTAAAACAATTACACTCCAATAAAGATGTTAATAAATAAATTAATTAAATAAAGTAGGAAAAAAATAAACAAGGTAACTATACATGTGTGCTTTGGAGAAAATTAATAGAGTGATATGATAGACAGAAAGTGGTATTGAATGGGAATAATACCCTACAAAGCGTAGGTCAGAGAAGCCCTCTCTGAAGTGATGATAGGTGAACTGATACCAAAGATGAGATGAGCCTTCCATGTGAAAAGCTGGTGAAATGCATTCCAGGTAGAAGAAACAACATATGTAAATGTCTATAGGTAGGAAAGAGCTTTGTGGCTTCAGGGACAGAAATGCCTGGGATAAAATGCAATGAGGGGGAGAACATTAGGAGATGATGTTAAAGAGATAGAAGCCAGATCACGAATCACCTTCCCTATATGCCCCAGAAAGAAGCTGTGTGAGAAAGCACTTAAGCAGAAGAATGACATATCTGGTTGCATTTTTGAAAAAGATCACCCAAGCAGATGTATGGAGACTGGGTTGGAGAAAGGAAGCAGAGACTAATTAGGAAGCTACTGCACAAGGAATTATATCTCTGCTTATACGATGGACTAACAAGAAAGTCTCCCTTGAGAATTGAAAAAGTTGTCCTGCACTTCACATAGCTTTGTAATTTATAGCATGATCCAGGAACCCACAAACCCAGAAATTATCAAGAAAGTTGATGCCGGGACAGAAATTTTACAATAAAACTTGGAAGAAAAAAAAATTTAACTGCTTGAGAGCTATACTATCAACAATGGCTACAAGGTGCCCATAGATTGAGGTCCTCTGAAATCATATTCTTCTCCAGTACACATGGAGCATTCACCAAGAAACAACACATGTTGTCTCAGTAAATCCTAAAGGATCAAAACCTCACAGAGGTGTTCTCTGACTGCAATGGCACTAAACTAGAACTCAGTAGGATATCTAAAAAGTACCCAAATACTTGGAAATAAAGCAACATATTTTAAAATAACCTACAGATCAAATTAAAAAATCAATAAGGAAAGAAATTTTAATATTTTACCTGATGACAAAATGTAAGCACACATATGAAAATGTATGTGCTAAAGCAGCTCTTAGTCAGAAATTTATAGTTTTAAATGCTGTGTTAGAAAAGAACAGAATAAAATTAATAAGGTATGCTTCTACTTTAAAATCCTAGAAAAAGAAACAAAATAAACCCAAAGCAAGTAGAAGAAAGGAAATAATGAAGATAAGGATAGAAAAGAACTGAATAAAAAGTAAACAAAACAACAGAAAAAATAAATAAGTAAAACCAAAATTGATTCACCACTAACTACATGGCTGACTGTGGAAACAGATAGAAACAGAGAGAAAGAAAACACCAATTATCACTACGAAGCATGAAAAAGGGACATCTCTACAGATCATATCAACATTAACAAGTGGTTATAACAAACAGCTTAAAGGCAATAAATTCAACAACTTAGATAAAATGGACAAATTCCCTCAAAAACAAAACTTAACAGAAACATACAAGAAATAATCTGAATGACTTTATATGTCTTTAAAAAAATCGAACATATAATTTTAGAACTTCTGCACAGAGAACTCTATACTCAGTCAGCTTCACTGGTGAATTCTATCATACGCTTAAGGAAGAAATAATACAAACTCTTTCAGAAAAATAGAGGAGAAATAAAACCATTCACTTTCTGAAATGATCATAACCTTAAAACCAAAACCAGAAAAGAACAGAAGATTACACACCAATATCCTTCACGAACATAAACAGAGAAATCCTTAACAAACTACTAGCAAATAAAATCCAAATATTTTTTTAAAATATTATATCATAACCGAGTGAATTTTACCCTAAGGATGCAAAGCTGCTTATGAAAATCAAGAATTTTAATTTACCACATAACAGATTCAAAGAGAAAAATCATGTGACGATATCAATAGATGAAGAAAAAAATCCTAAATAAAGACAAAATCAATAAGAAAAATATTTTATGATTTCTTTTCAGTGTCCTCCTTGGCCTTTGTATGAATTTTACATCAGGTTAAAAACAAAAATCTGCCTTTTTATCCCCATACACCCACCCCATCTTAACCACTTCTTCATTAAGTGGCCCAAAATTCTTACAACTAACATGTCTCAGTGACTGTCCTTATAATTGGAGCTGGCCAAAACTTAGCAAAAGACAAGAAAGAGAGTTTGATGGTTTATAACCCTTAAAAGACCATAAAGTAGGAAACTGGTACATCAAGAAACCTCTAAACAAAACTGGAAAAACTCTGCACTGGAAATGGAAAACATGCTTGCACATGGGCAGTGAGTGCAGGGGGAGAACTTGAAAGTAATTATACAATTGTAAATTTTTAAAAACAACAAAATGACAACTAATATAGATTACTCTAATTACATATGTGAATATATTTTTATTTCAAATTGTTTTGAAGGTTCCAGTTAATACAATTACAAAAGAAATAAATGAGAAAGGAGGAGGTAAATTATTATTTTCAAGTCATATGGTTTTGTACTGTTAAAACTCAAAAGAAACAACTGAAAAACTCTAATAAACAATATAATTTAGAAAGGTGGCTGTGAACATACAAAGATCAATATATTCCTATGTAAAAGTAAGTTTAAAAAAGGACTATTTCAGAGCTTCCAGGAAGATGGTGGAAGAGTAAGACACGGAGATCACCTTCCTCCCCACAGACACACCAGAAATACATCTACACGTGGAACAACTCCTACAGAACACCTACTGAACACTGGCAGAAGACCTCAGACCTCCCAAAAGGCAAGAAACTCCCCACATACCTGGGTAGGGCAAAAGAAAAAAGAATAAACAGAGACAAAAGGATAGGGATGGGACCGGCACCAGTGGGAGGGAGCTGTGAAGGAGGAAAGGTTTCCACACACTAGGAAGCCCCTTCACAGGCAGAGAGAGCAGGTGGTGGAGGGGGGAAGAAGCTTCGGAGCTGCGGAAGAGAGCACAGCAACAGGGGTGCGGAGGGCAAAGCGGGGAGAGATTCCCGCACAGAGAATCGGTGCCAAACAGCACTCATCAGCCCTAGAGGCTTGTCTGCTCACCCGCTGGGGCGAGCGGTGCTGGGAGCTGAGGCTCGGGCTTCGGTTGGAGCTCCGGGAGAGGACTGGGGTTGGCGGCGTGAACACAGCCTGCAGGGGGTTAGTGCGACATGGCTAGCTGGGAGGGAGTCCGGGGAAAAGTCTGGACCTGCCGAAGAGGCAAGAGACTTTTTCTTCCCTCTTTGTTTCCTGGTGCGCGAGGAGAGGGGATTAAGAGCGCTGCTTAAAGGAGCTCCAGAGACGGGCGCAAGCCACGGATAAAAGCGCGGATCCCAGAGACGGGCATGAGACGCTAAGGCTGCTGCTGCCGCCACCAAGAAGCCTGTGTGCGAGCACAGGTCACTATACACACCCCACGTCTGGGAAGCCTGTGGAGCCAGCCACTGCCAGGGTCCCGGGATCCAGGGACAACTTCCCCGGGAGAACTCACGGCGCGCCTCTGGGTGGTGCAACGTCATGCCGGCCTCTGCCGCCGCAGGCTCACCCCGCACACCGTGCCCCTCCCTCCCCCCAGCCTGAGTGAGCCAGAGCCCCCAAATCAGCGGCTCCTTTAACCCCGTCCTGTCTGAGCAAAGAACAGACGCCCTCCGGCGACCTACAAGCAGAGGCGGGGCCAAATCCAAAACTGGGCCCCTGGGAGCTGTGAGAACAAAGAAGAAAAAGGGAAATCTCTCCCAGCAGCCGATTAAAGCTCCACAATCAGCTTGATGTACTCTGCATCTGTGGAATACATGAATAGGCAACGAATCATCCCAAATTGAGGAAGTAGACTTTGAGAGCAAGATTTATGATTTTTTCCCCTTTTCCTCTTTTTGTGAATGTGTATGTGTATGCTTCTGTGTGAGATTTTGTGTGTATAGCTTTGCTTCCACCATTTGTCCTAGGGTTCTATCTGTCCGTTTTTTGTTTTTGTTTTTGTTTTTTTAATTTTTTTTCTTAATAATTATTTTTTCTTTTAATAACTTTATTTTACTTTATCTTCTTTGTTTCTTTCCTTCCTTCCTTCCCTCCTTTAGACAACGAATCATCCCAAATTGAGGACGTGGACTTTGAGAGCAAGATTTATGATTTTTTCCCCTTTTCCTCTTTTTGTGTGTATGTACATGCTTCTGTGTGAGAGTTTGTCTGTATAGCTTTGCTTCCACCATTTGTCCTAAGGCTCTATCCATCCGTTTTTTTTCTTTTGTTTTCTTTTTAATTTTTTTCTTCTTCCTCAATAATTATTTTTAATAACTTTATTATATTTTCTCTTACTTTATTTTATTTTACTTTATCTTCTTTCTTTTTTTCTTTACTTCCCTCCTTCCTTCCTTCCTCCCTCCCTCCTTCACTCCCTCCTTTCTTTCTTTCTTTCTTTCTTCTTCTTCTACTAATTCTTTCTACTTCTTCTCCCTTTTATTCTGAGCCGTGTGGATGAAAGGCTCTTGGTGCTGCAGCCAGGGGTCAGTGCTGTGCCTCTGAGGTGGGAGAGCCAACTTCAGGACACTGGTCCACAAGAGACCTCCCAGCTCCACATAATATCAAACGGCGAAAATCTCCCAGAGATCTCCATCTCAACACCAGCACCCAGCTTCACTCAACAACCAGCAAGCTACAGTGCTGGACATCCTATGCCAAACAACTAGCAAGACAGGAACACAACCCCACCCATTAGCAGAGAGGCTGCTAAAATCATAATAAGTCCACAGACATCCCAAAACACACCACCACACGTGGACCTGCCCACCAGAAAGACAAGGTCCAGCCTCATCCACCAGAACACAGGCACTAGTCCCCTCCACAAGTAAGCTTACACAACCCATTGAACCAACCTTAGCCACTGGGGACAGACACCCTAAACAACAGGAACTACGAACCTGCAGCCTGCAAAAAGTAGACCCCAAACACAGTAAGATAAGCAAGATGAGAAGACAGAAAAAGGCACAGCAGATGAAGGAGCAAGATAAAAACCCACCAGACCTTAAAAATGAAGAGGAAATAGGCAATCTACCTGAAAAAGAATTCAGAATAATAATAGTAAAGATATCCCAAATCTTGGAAATAGAATAGAGAAAATGCAAGAAACATTTAACAAGGACCTAGAAGAACTAAAGATGAAACAAACAACGATGAACAACACAATAAATGAAATTAAAAATACTCTACATGGGATCAATACCAGAATAACTGAGGCAGAAGAACGGATAAGTGACCTGGAAGATAAAATAGTGGAAATAACTACTGCAGAGCAGAATAAAGAAAACAGAATGAAAAGAACTGAGGACAGTCTCAGAGACCACTGGGACAACATTAAACACACCAACATTCGAATTATAGGGGTTCCAGAAGAAGAAGACAAAAAGAAAGGGACTGAGAAAATATTTGAAGAGATTATAGTTGAAAACTTCCCTAATATGGGAAAGGAAATAGTTAATCAAGTCCAGGAAGCACAGAGAGTCCCATATAAGGTAAATCCAAGAAGAAATACACCAAGACACATATTAATCAAACTGTGAAAAATTAAATACAAAGAAAACATATTAAAAGCAGCAAGGGAAAAACAACAAATGACACACAAGGGAATCCCTGTAAGGTTAACAGCTGATCTTTCAGGAGAAACTCTGCAAGCCAGAAGTGACTAGCAGGACATATTTAAACTGATGAAGGAGAAAAACCTGCAACCAAAATTACTCTACCCAGCAAGGATCTCATTCAAATTTGATGGAGAAATTAAAACCTTTACAGAGAACTGAAAGCTGAGAACCTTCAGCACCACCAAACCAGCTTTACAACAACTGCTAAAGGAACTTCTCTAGGCAAGAAACACAAGAGAAGGAAAAGACCTACAATAACGAACCCAAAACAATTAAGAAAATGGGAAAAGGAACATACATGTCGATAATTACCTTAAATGTAAATGGATTAAATGCTCCCACCAAAAGACACAGATTAGGTGAATGGATACAAAAACAAGACCCATATATTTGCTGTCTACAAGAGACCCACTTCAGACCTAGAGACACATACAGACTGAAAGTCAGGGGACGGAAAAAGATATTTCATGCAAATGGAAACCAGAAGAAATCTGGAGTAGCAATTCTCACATCAGACAAAATAGACTTTAAAATAAAGAATATTAGAAGAGACAAAGAAGGACACTACATAATGATCAGGGATCGATCCAAGAAGAAGATATAACAATTGTAAATATTTATGCACCCAACATAGGAGCACCTCAATACATAAGGCAAATACTAACAGCCATAAGAGGGGAAATTGACAGTAACACATTTATAGTAGGGGACTTTAACACCCCACTTTCACCAATGGACAGATCATCCAAAATGAAAATAAATAAGGAAACACAATCTTTAAATGATACATTAAACAAGATGGACTTAATTGATATTTATAGGACATTCTATCCAAAAACAACACAATACACATTTTTCTCAAGCGCTCATGGAACATTCTCCAGGATAGATCATATCTAGGATCACAAATCAAGCCTTGGTAAATTTAAGAAAATTGAAATCGTATCAAGTATCTTTTCTGACCACAACGCTATGAGACTTGATATCAATTACAGGAAAAGATCTGTAAAAAGTACAAACACATGGAGGCTAAACAATACACTACTTAATAACGAAGTAATCACTGAAGAAATCAAAGAGGAAATAAAAAAATACCAAGAAACAAATGACAATGGAGACACGACGACCCAAAATCTATGGGATGCAGCAAAAGCAGTTCTAAGAGGGAAGTTTATAGCAATACAATTCTACCTTAAGAAACAGGAAACACCTCGAATAAAACACCTAACCTTGCACCTAAAGCAATTAGAGAAAGAAGAACAAAAAAACCCCAAAGCTAGCAGAAGGAAAGAAATCATAAAAATCAGATCAGAAATAAATGAAAAAGAAATGAAGGAAACAATAGCAAAGATCAATAAAACTAAAAGCTAGTTCTTTGAGAAGATAAACAAAATTGATAAATCATTAGCCAGACTCATCAAGAAAAAAAGGGAGAAGACTCAAATCAATAGAATTAGAAATGAAAAAGGAGAAGTAACAACTGACACTGCAGAAATACAAAAAATCATGAGGGATTACTACAAGCAACTCTATGCCAATAAAATGGACAATCTGGAAGAAATGGACAAATTCTTAGAAATGCACAAACTGCCAAGACTGAATCAGGAAGAAATAGAAAATATGAACAGACCAATCACAAACACTGAAATTGAAACTGTGATTAAAAATCTTCCAACAAACAAAAGCCCAGGACCAGATGGCTTCACAGGCGAATTCTATCAAACATTTAGAGAAGAGCTAACACCTATTCTTCTCAAACTCTTCCAAAATATAGCAGAGGGAGGAACACTCCCAAACTCATTCTACGAGGCCACCATCACCTTGATACCAAAACCAGACAAGGATGTCACAAAGAAAGAAAACTACAGGCCAATATCACTGATGAACATAGATGCAAAAATCCTCAACAAAATACTAGCAAACAGAATCCAACAGCACATTAAAAGGATCATACACCATGATCAAGTGGGGTTTATTCCAGGAATGCAAGGATTCTTCAATATACGCAAATCTATCAATGTGATTAACCATATTAACAAATTGAAGGAGAAAAACCATATGATCATCTCAATAGATGCAGAGAAAGCTTTTGACAAAATTCAACACCCATTTATGATAAAAACCCTGCAGAAAGTAGGTGTAGAGGGAACTTTCCTCAATATAAT
The DNA here is from genome assembly GCF_000442215.2 of Lipotes vexillifer. Classification (NCBI taxonomy): domain Eukaryota; kingdom Metazoa; phylum Chordata; class Mammalia; order Artiodactyla; family Lipotidae; genus Lipotes; species Lipotes vexillifer. The sequence goes on along the minus strand of NW_006792103.1, from coordinate 502,914 downwards.
AAAGGCCGTATATGACAAGCCCACAGCCAACATCATCCTCAATGGCGAAAAACTGAAAGCATTTCCACTAAGGTCAGGAACAAGACAAGGTTGCCCACTCTCACCACTCTTATTCAACATAGTTTTGGAAGTTTTAGCCACAGCAATCAGAGAAGAAAAGGAAATAAAAGGAATCCAAATCGGAAAAGAAGAAGTAAAGCTGTCACTGTTTGCAGATGACATGATACTCTACATAGAGAATCCTAAAGATGCTACCAGAAAACTACTAGAGCTAATCAATGAATTTGGTAAAGTAGCAGGATACAAAATTAATGCACAGAAATCTCTGGCATTCCTATATACTAATGATGAAAAATCTGAAAGTGAAATCAAGAAAACACTCCCATTTACCATTGCAACAAAAAGAATAAAATATCTAGGAATAAACCTACCTAAGGAGACAAAAGACCTGTATGCAGAAAATTATAAGACACTGATGAAAGAAATTAAAGATGATACAAACAGATGGAGAGATATACCATGTTCTTGGATTGGAAGAATCAACATTGTGAAAATGACTCTACTACCCAAAGCAATCTACAGATTCAATGCAATCCCTACCAAACTACGACTGGTATTTTTCACAGAACTAGAACAAAAAATTTCATAATTTGTATGGAAACACAAAAGAACCTGAATAGCCAAAGCAATGTTGAGAACGAAAAACAGAGCTGGCAGAATCAGGCTCCCTGACTTCAGACTATACTACAAAGCTACAGTAATCAAGACAGTATGGTACTGGCACAAAAACAGAAAGATAGATCAATGGAACAGGACAGATAGCCCATATATAAACCCATGCACATATGGTCACCTTATCTTTGATAAAGGTGGCAGGAATGTACAGTGGAGAAAGGACAAGCCTCTTCAATAAGTGGTGCTGGGAAAACTGGACAGGTACATGTAAAAGTATAAGATTAGATCACTCCCTAACACCATACACAAAAATAAGCTCAAAATGGATTAAAGACCTAAATGTAAGGCCAGAAACTATAAAACTCTTAGAGGAAAACATAGACAGAACAATCTATGACATAAATCACAGCAAGATCCCTTTGACCCACCTCCTAGAGGAATGGAAATAAAAACAAAAATAAACAAATGGGACCTAATGAAACTTCAAAGCTTTTGCACAGCAAAGGAAACCATAAACAAGACCAAAAGACAACCCTCAGAATGGGAGAAAATATTTGTAAATTAAGCAACTGACAAAGGATTAATCTCCAAAATTTATAAGCAGCTCATGCAGCTCAATAACAAAAAAAAAAAAAAAAACCCAATCCAAAAATGGGCAGAAGACCTAAATAGACATTTCTCCAAAGAAGATATACAGACTGCCAACAAACACATGAAAGAATGCTCAACATCATTAATCATTAGAGAAATGCAAATCAAAACTACAATGAGATATCATCTCACACCAGTCAGAATGGCCATCATCAAAAAATCTAGAAACAATAAATGCTGGAGAGGGTGTGGAGAAAAGGGAACACTCTTGCACTGCTGGTGGGAATGTGAATTGGTACAGCCACTATGGAGAACAGTATGGAGGTTCCTTAAAAAACTACAAATAGAACTACCATATGACCCAGCAATCCCACTACTGGGCATGTTTCCTGAGAAAACCATAATTCAAAAAGAGTCATGTACCACAGTGTTCATTGCAGCTCTATTTACAATAGCCCAGAGATGGAAACAACCTAAGTTTCCATCATCAGATGAATGGATAAAGAAGACGTGGCACATATATACAATGGACTATTACTCAGCCATAAAAAGAAACGAAACTGAGCTCTTCGTAATGAGGTGGATATACCTAGAGTCTGTCATACAGAGTGACGTAAGTCAGAAAGAGAAAGACAAATATCGTATGCTAACACATATATATGGAATTTAAGAAAAACAAAATGTCATGAAGAACCTAGTTACCCCAGTAAGACAGGAATAAAGACACAGACCTACTAGAGAATGGACTTGAGGATATGGGGAGGGGGAAGGGTAAGCTGTGACAAAGCGAGAGAGAGGCATGGACATATATACACTACCAAACGTAAGGTAGAGAGCTAGTGGGAAGCAGCTGCATAGCACAGGGAAATCAGCTCGGTGCTTTGTGACCGCCTGGAGGGGTGGGATAGGGAGGGTGGGAGAGGGGGAGACGCAAGAGGGAAGAGATATGGGAACATATGTATATGTATAACTGATTCACTTTGTTATAAAGCAGAAACTAACACACCATTGTAAAGCAATTATACTCCAATAAATATTTTTAAAAAAGGACTATTTCACTTATAATTCTAAAATAAACTATTGAGAAATATGCAAAATTAATATAAATAATGCTACTGAGAGATATGTGGGAAGATGAATAAATCAAAAATCATATTCTAATTTTGAATATGAAACTTAACACCATAAAAATGACAATTCTTTCCTAATTTTTCCATTATTAAATGTGGTCTCAGTAAAAAAAAATACCTATATGATTTATTTAGGACTAAACAAATTAATTCTAACATATAGAAGGAAAAATAAATAAGCAAGTATAGCCAAGGGCATACCTTTGCAACTTTGGGGTAGGCAAAGATACCTTAGGATACCTTAGGATAAATTAGGAGTTTGGGATTAACAGATACACACTACTATATATAAAAGAGATAAACAAGAAGGACCTACTATATAGCACAGGGAACTATATTCAATATCTTGTAATAACCTATAATGGAAAAGGATGTTAAAAAGTATATAAAACTGAAATCACTTTGCTGTATACCTGAAAGTAACACACATTGTAAATCAACTATACTTCAATTATAAAAAATTTTCTATTCTCAAAAATATCCATTAAGAAATGAAAAGACAAGCCATAGACTGGTAGAAATATTCTCAATACACATATCTGATACTTGTATTCAGAACATACATAAGGAGAATGCCTGCAAATCTATAATAAATAGAAAAAATGAACTTTTCAAACAGGCAAACAGTTAAGCAGACATTTCACAAGCAAAGTAATATGAATGGCCAATAGACACTAATGATGCTCAATTCATTAGTCACTAGGGAAATGGAAATAAGAGCCAAACCACTTCATACTCACTAGGATAAATTAAATGAAAAGATTGACAACACCAAATGCTGGCAAGGTTGTAGAGAAACTAGAACTTTCTTATATTGCTGATTGAAGTGTAAAATTGCACAAGAACTCTGGAAAACTGTCTGTAATAAAAGTTAAACACACATCTAACTTCTTGTCCCAGCAATTCTACTTCTAGGTGTTTAGCAAAGGGAAATAAAAATATATGCCCACAAAAAGACCCGTAACACAAAAATTTATAGCAGCTTTATTAATTATAGCCAAAAAAGGTGGAGAGAAACAATCCACATGTCCTCAGCAGGAGAGTGGCTAGACATATTGTGGTATATCCACACAATTCACACAATAAAAAGGAACAAACTATTGCTACAGGCAATGACATGCGTCGCTAGACTTTGAATTGAGAGAAAGAAGAGAGTACATACCAAATGATTCTATTTATATTAAGTTCAAGAACAAGCAAAGCTATCTATGGTAATAGAAGTCAGAAAGGTGATTGCCTATTGGGAGAGGGGGGTGAACTTCCTAGGAGGATGGGAATAATATACATCTTGGTGAGGGCAATGGTTACAGAGGAATATACATACTTTTCGTAACTCTTCAAACTGTACTTAAATCCTGTGCATTTGATTGTAAGTTATACTGCATTTTCTTTAAAAAGAAAAAAATAATAGAGAATAGCCAAGAAATTTTTGAAAAGAAAAGAAGAGCACTGTGAACAAACTAGCTCCAGTGGAAGGGGTTTAAGGATTTTAAGTAATCTACCCCAGAGGGAAGGATTATTTTATTACTAAATGGTTTAGAATTGCCTGAATATGGAGATAATAATAAGCAGGCCCATTATTAATAAGCAGGCCCTTATTTTGTTTTTAATATTCTCTACAGACAACACTTCCCCCACCTCATACTGCCTGTAGCCAGGGTGGCCCACTCCCACCACTCCCTACATGCCACTGGACAAGGGCTACAAGGTATTAGTAACACATATTGAAAAGGTACAGTCATTAAACCATGTTGTACTTGGTACTGGCTCAAGAATAGAAAAATCAATGTGCAGATTAAAGAGACTAGAAATGGACCATAATCATATGGGAATTCCATATGTGAAAAAGGTGGCTATGTATATTAAGGGATAAAAAATGAATCACTCAATAAATAACATTATGACAAATGGGTCACAATATGAAATAAAGTTGATCTATACCATATAACCTACACCAAAATGAATTCTGAGTAAGTTGAAGTCCTCAATATTTAAAAAAATTGAATATCTCCCCCTGACAAAAAACAAGCCATGATAGAATATGGGAGAATTTGTTTTTGGAATCTTGGCATAGAGAAGGTTTTACTATGTGTGATATAAAATCCATATTAAAAAAAAAAGAAGATAAACTTGACTACAAGGCAATTAAACATTCTTACATATAAACAAATAAAAGAAAAAGGAATAACTGGGATATTTGTAGCATATGTCATAAAGAATTACATTATTTAACATAAAAAGGACTCATTCAAAAACAAAAAACTAATACAAATGAGCAAAGAAGAGTAAAGAATAAGAAAAATACAAGCCCCTACATGATAAGGAAAAATATGAAATCAGAACTAGTCTCCCTCTACTAAAGGAATAGGATTTTGATTAAAGGGACTTGTTAGTAAATGCCTCCTTAGTTACAAATACCCATTATTTGAACTCCTTAGACTAAAATCAAATGTGTCAGTTCAACTGGGATTTTCCTATAACCTACCTCCCATCATGGGTTTTATCTCCCTTATGTTTCCTGACACTTAGTATCAAAGAAGAAAACAGCTTTCGGATGTACTACAGAACCTGTCTTTAATCTTTAAAAATATAAATCCCATCTCTACATATATATATATTTTAGTTTTTTGAAATATCTGAAACATTTTAAAAATAAATGCAGGAAGTCATAAAACACAGTTAAAATGGCTAACAGTAATGGTTCATAAATTGCACTTATTTAAGACATAAATTACTTTTGCAATGAGCTTGCTAGACAAATTGTTTCTCAATGGTCATGAGGAAAAAAACATGAAAATTATCATAAAATTTTTGAAAACAGAGTGGAACTGTATTTTTTTCTACCTTATTCTAGCCCCTTTGTTCTTCAACCCTATATTTAAAAACAGGGCTTCCCTGGTGGCACAGTGGTTGAGAGTCCGCCTGCTGATGCAGGGGACACGGGTTCATGCCCCGGTACGGGAAGATCCCACATGCCGCGGAGCAGCTGGGCCCGTGAGCCATGGCTGCTGATCCTGTGCGTCCGGAGCCTGCGCGTCCGGAGCCTGTGCTCCGCAACGAGAGAGGCCACAACAGTGAGAGGCCCGCGTACCGCAAAAAAAAAAAACAAAAAAACATAGTGAAACATCTAGTGTTTGATAAAGCATCTTTGGGCTTCCCTGGTGGCACAGTGGTTAAGAATCCGCCTGCCAATGCAGGGGACATGGGTTCAAGCCCTGCTCAGGGAAGATCCCACATGCCGCGGAGCAACTAATTCCGTGTGCCACAGCTACTGAGCCTGCGCTCTAGATCCCGCAAGCCACAACTACTGAGCCTGTGAGCCATAACTACTGAAGCCCGCACCTAGAGCCTGTGCTCTGCAACAAGAGAAGCCACCACAATGAGAAGCCTGCATACCGCAACAAAGAGTAGCCCCCACTCTCTGCAACTAGAAAAAGCCCAGCAATGAAGACCCAGTGCAGCCTAAAATAAATAAATAAAATAACTAAATTTTTTTAAAAAAGCATTTTCATCCAATATGAGTACATAGTAATAATAAAGGTACTTTTGATGATTTCAAAACCTAAACACATTGCAGAGCCTTGCTCTTCTTTGAAAGCATGAACAGACAGTACAAAGAAAAGAAAACACAAATGGCTTCTAAACATGAAAAGATGCTCAATATCACTCATAGTAAAATAAACACAAAGTAAAATTACAATAAAATTGGTGAAGATTAAAAGGCTGGATACATTGAGTTGTCAAGGCTGTGGGAACGAGCATTCTCATATGCTGTTAGTGGAAAGAGAAATTAATACAACTTTAGAGAAGGCAATTTGGAATACTGAACAAAATTTGAAATGTTCTACAATTCCACTTCAAGGAACTTATCCTACAGGTATACTTACACATATGCAATGTGACATGTACAAAAATATGTTTATAATAGCAAAAGATGAGCTATAATCCAGTTAAATAAATTGTGGGATAGCCATACAAAGTAATAATGAATTCATTTACATAAATGTGATAATTCTATATGCACCAATAGAAAAAATCCAAGATGTACAAGTAAGAGATAAAATTAAGGTGCAGAACAGTTGTGTAAAAGCCATATGTCTATATAATATCTGTCAGAATATACAGAAGACAATGATAACTGGTTGCCTATGGGGAAAAGAACTGAGGGACTGGGAAACTGGGGAATTGAGGGCCAGGGATGGAAAAGAAACTTAGTTTTCACTATATATACTTTTGTATCTTTTGAATTTTGTACCATATCCCAATATTACGTATCCAAATACACAATAATTTTCTTTAAAATAAGCATAAATATTTTGTATATACTCTAACATGGCAGTGGTGAAGAACCAGATTCTAGAGAGACATAGGAAATGGAGGATAGGATGGGACCAGAGGAAAGAATTAAGGGACTGGAAGTGCCATTCAGGTGGAGGGGCATTTGACAGCAGAGACTGCTAAAAAGGAAGAAGAAAATGGAGATCATGAAAATAAGAAATGGGTTTATTCTGCCAGGGAAGTGGACTCACAAGCAACTCCATATTAAGAAGAACTAGCCCATAACAAGTTTTCTCCTGGTTCTGTCCTGGTCAGATGAATTAAATCAAAGCCTTGGAGAAACCAAGCAGAGCCAATAGGGGAAAAATACTTCCAGGACCTGGTAGATCACCATTGGACCCAATGACTAAGAATATCACAGGACAATCACCAAGCCAATACCATATATTTGTTCTACTTCATCTTTTCTGTTAAAATATAATAAATCCTCCTATTTATTTTTGGGACATGATGGTGGGTTTTACTTTCCTTTTTGCACTTAGGAAAGAGGGCCCTCAGAGTCTTGGGGAAGAAAATAATGATCAAACACAATATCCCTACGAGTTAGGCACTGTTAATTGTTAAATTACCTCCATTTTAGAGATGAGGAAAATGAGGTTTAAAGTGATAAAGTGATTGGCCCAAATACTATAGTTAGCAAAGTGATAGAACCTGGTTTTAAACTCAGGAATTCTGAGACTAGAGTCTGTGTTCTTTACTATGTTGCATCGCACCTCAGCCCCTATTAGGCCTTCTCCTACAGCTCACTGTTAGATGAAAATTGTCATGAGAATTAAATGAACTCATACATGTTAAAAAGTTTACTATAGTACTCTTTACACATGATTGTCTAATAAATGTTAGCTGTCATTATTAATAAACATCTCTTGCTTGGTTTTGTAAAAGCTCTTCAAACTCACTATCTCCATAATTAAACTCATTGTGCCTTCCCTCTCTGCCTCAAATATGCCCTCCATCCTTTATATACTTACTGGCTTCAGCACAAATGTCCTTATTCAATGCAAAAAACCTGGTTGTCATCCTGGCTCTTTATTCAACCACCAATTCTCAGTTTTAACTCTCAGCTCTCAAATCCATCACATCATACAGCCACTGACACTCTTCTATTTCGGGAGCTCAAAAACTCTCATTCACAGCACTTAGTAGTGATGGGACTCCCACAAAGGATAAAGAAATAGGTCTCATTTTCAGTTATAGATTGGATGGAATGGTATACATGATTGGAATAACATGATCAGAGCAAAAGTTATCCAAGAGACGGAAAAGTAGCACAATACATAATCAAAACGTATGATCTATCCCTTCTCTCGAGAAGTTATCTATGCTGCAATTGTAAATACTTTGTAGTCTTCCAACATCCTCTGAACTCGAGCCAAACTGAGTGTCACTTTAGATCAGTTCTTAGAAACATCAACTTCTATAAGACTTCAGCATGTTATCTGTACCAGTATTTTAACTTGTCATCTGTTTTTTATAATTTTCTTGTGGGATATTTTATTTCACAGGATTTTCACAGTGCAAGTTTTTAATCCCTTTTTATAAGAGACTAAGATTTTCAAAGTTCACTTACACATGTAAGAATTCTGGACTTTGTCAGGCTAACAGTAAAAGAGGCAGAATAGTAGTAGTAGTATTTAAACCTGTAATTTTATTGTAAGAGTTGGCCCTGACAGAGTTATTATATTCAATATCTAGAACAATTTTATTAAGGTCATATACATGTTATATTGTAATTAAATAGAAATGCAGAAGCAAATAAACTAATCTACCACTGTTAAGGCAGTATTTACTGGAATGCAGCTCCCTAGCTATTGCCCAGATTGAAATGGAATAATCAAACATACTATAACTTGAAAAGTACTTTTAAGTATATGCTAAATTGCAACTCCATATGAGAATAACAATGGGCAGCTACATAAACACATAGGGTATGGAAGCCTGAATAATGTGCTTAAATCAGAAAAAGTATCAGGTTGCAGTAAAGACAAAGAGCAACTTGCTCTGAATATCATAGTTGGAGTTGCAGCCCAACAGATAACCTTTATACTTCCGAAATGTGAGAAGTACTATAGATCATATATCATCCTTCCACACCCTTCATTTCAATAACAATATAATTAATAACATTATTTTTTACAGTAAAGCTCAATAACCTGTCAATAATGTTGTCTCAAGAGATACTGGTATCTTAGAACTAATAACTTGTAAAAAGAGAAAGAGGAATTATTTAAGATCCTCATTACAATGGTCTCCACATAAACAGGTAATATTGTCTCTAGACAGTGAAATGAGCACCATTTTGTTCCCAAAACTATAATTTCACTATATGCTCTTACTAGACATGAGTAGATCAGTATTTATTTAAAGATGAACAGTTAGGTATATGTCCTAACTTATGGAAAATAATTCACCATGCAAGTTTATTTCCACACATCCTAAAAAATCTGAGAAACATCTAAATTATATATTTTTTAAAATTCAATGCCCTTTACTTTGATTCTATATATGAAATAGAATAAATTCATATTAATGAAATATTCAATATCTAAGGCCAAAATATTCATACTAATTTACTGTTTACAACCTGAGGTAAGTTCTGTGTTACATATGAGCAGATGTGTTAAGTGATCCTACTTCTTCAAACACTTATAGAGGCAAAAGTAGATAGATCTGGGCAATGATCAACATGTACTTCTCTATTCTACTTCTGTATTTCTGAAGCACAACCCTAAATGTTCATATGGTTTCCCTGCTGTGTACTGCATCTCCAGTAATGTTTCCTTAGAAATGCTTCTGGCTATAAGGAACAGAAAATCTGACTATTGATGGCGGAAACAAATTGGGGATGGGTATTTTTCTCACATTCGGGAAACGTGTCTGATGGTGTTGGATCAGTCGCTCAACAATGTCATAACTAATGACTCAAATACTCTTGGCTTTTCCCTCATCTTCACAAGTTGCTGGTGAAGCTCAGAACACCACCACTTTTTCATTAAAAAGTAGTGCCACCTATATCTTTATTTTTTTTATGACTTCCTAGAAGCCCTCATAAATTTTCTTACAACTCATTTGCTAGAGCTATGTCACATAGCCATTCCCAGTTGCAAGGAAAGCCAAATGATTTTGTATTTTTCAAGTCCCTCTATTGGGGATTTCAAGAGAGAAGGAAGTTGAAAATGTCTGTTAGGATAGTGATTGAACAGGGTCTAGAACAGTCTGCTTTCAACTACTCACAATTTCCATACATATAGTTTACATGTAACACATTCCCCCTCCCTAAGGGAGATAATTACCAACTCTCATTTAGTTATAAAACCTAGCTCTAAATCTAAGATCTGTGAAGGAGAACAAATCTTTCCATCACGGTCAAGTGCAGATTATTATAAACAACTGATATTGTAAATCACTGTAATTCACAAGTTATCTGTTCTCAACACACCCAATACAACATGACATAAATGCAATAAAAACTCTCATTCAAAAACAGGAAGAATGAGAAATATACCATGGCCAACTGTCCATAGCACACAGCAATCCCTACACAAACAACACCTAAATTTCCTTGGTTATTCTATCTGGCAAGTCCTGATTTAGCAATCTAGGAGGTTCTCCCTTGACTGTTGTCATTCAGATTCCCTTGTTCTGCCCTTTGAAAGGATGTCCCTTGTCCATTATCCTTCTTGACTATATACGAGGTTGGCATTGACAGTGTACCCTTCTTGTGTTCTGTCCAGTTTTATCTCCACTGATAGTATACACATCATACTGCTACTATGTGTGCAGGGAATTGCCTTAGAGATTGAATAGTCATACAATGTTTGCTATCCGGACTTCGGCTTTCTTTAGCCACTAGCCACTTATGACAATTTAAATTTGATTAAAATTAAATCAAAAGTTCAATTCCTCAGTCACATTGGCCACATTTCAAGTGTTCAATAGCTGCATGTGACTAGAGCCTACAGTATTACAGTGAAGGTATAAAACATCTTCATCACTGGTGAACAGTGCTACAGAAAGAGTATCATTGAAAGGCCTGTTAAATTTTAACCACAATGTTCCAAATCCACATAAAATTAGTATTATCTGTTAGTCAATCCATGGCTTAAAATATAGACTGTTACATTATGAAATGGTGTCAGTACATGGAAGTCATTTCTATAGCTTAGCTATCACTATATGTCTCATTGTTGGGATAGGTGTCAGAATTCATTGTGAAAACTACAACAATAATCAAACCATCATATATCCTGTGTTAACTCTGGACACAAAAGTCACACCAGAGATTTTAAAAGGCTTTGAATTGCCTAAATTGTACTACTTGAGAGTCACCTAATAAAGTTGACTGGTAGAAAGCTGGCAGGTCTTCTAGAGGACCTGCTCTGGGTTGAGGATGATGCACAGTATCTTTTCTTCTGCTCAGAGAGTTCATTCTAAACTCACATCAATATTTGCCAATGTCTACATTATCTCCAACCTAGTAACTGAAGACTGAAGAGAATGAAAAGGCTCCAACTGACAAAAAAGAAGGCACTGTTTAGAAGACCTCAGCTAAAGGATGCTCTCTTTGGGTTTTATGCCAGTTTGAATTTGGAAAGTTTGAAAAGACCTCAAGTTTTAGTCTGATTCATCGTAAAGAATCAGAATAGAAAGATTTTATCTTTGTTCGCAGGAAGTCACCAGGCTCCAGAGCAGATCCAAATGCAAATCAGACTTCTAACGGCAGACATTAGCAAATTATTATAATCTAGTGTATTGTCAAATTTTATATTCCTATATTTAAATTTTAATTATATCTAATATTCAACATGAGGATATAAGATTTTACCAATCTTCTTACCATTTTTACCATTTTACCAATCTCTAAAACATATTGTTGAGAAAAATTAAGATATACTAAATACTTAAATCAACTATAAATATAAACTTCAGAAAACCCATGTTCAATGTTATTGTGACTCATTACAAAAATTGAATCTTTATACTAACTCAGAACCTTATTTTAAAAACTCTGACCAGTACAACGCTTAGTTTAGGGAACATAATAAGATTAAAGGAATTCTTATCACAATGAGGAATGTTATAAGATCTCTTTTAAAAACATATTAAATTTTAAAAAGGCAAGCCTCTTTAAGAATCAAGTAAAATAATCAAAATTTCATCTATAATAAAATGTGTTTTTCAGTAAATTCGGATAGCATGCTTAAAATATATCTTAATGTTTAGCAATTATCATGCACTACAACTGTAACAAAACACTTAAAAGTATATATAAATTAAATGTAACTACAAAATTAAAATTAGTAATAATAACAATAAGAAAAAAAATAATATCAGACAGAAAAAAGACTCTAACCACTTTGTCCTCCTGGTGTGAATATCCACGAAAGCAAGTTAGAAAGGACAGAAAAGACAAAACAAAAAAGAAATAATTAATCCCATTCTTAAAACGAATAAGACTTTTTAAGAGTTCATTTCATAGTGAAATTAAACTTCTGAAAAAGTCTAAATTACATTTTGACTGAAATATAAATATTATAAGAGGAAAATTTTTCCATACATTTCAAGCAAGAACATGCTATATACTAGAATATATTAAGATATATAAACAGAATAATTTCTATAAAAGCAAGTAAATACCCAAACATCAGAAAAAGGAGAATGCTCTTTCGACAAATAAAATCCTAATTAAACACTCAATTACCTCAAAGAAAGAAACTGAAAAATGTTAAGGAATAAAGCTTTTATGTACAAAGACAATAAAACACAGTATCACCGTTTATCTTTAATTTCATCATATACTATCAAAAGCAGACAAAATGTAATTCTGTATGCATTATGCATATTGCTTCTAAAAGTTTTCTTGTCCCATTAATTTAGGTCTTCTAAACTTTATAACTTAAAAGAATAAATAAGTAGAAACGGTCATTAAAGATAAAATATTATTGATTACAATTGGTAATTTGGGGTCATAGTTCCCCAACATCATAAATATAGAAAATAAAATAATACATAAGATACATGACTTCTGAGAAAAGAATCTAAAAAATAAAGAATATGTGTAGATGTATAACTGAATCACTTTGTATAACTGAATCACTTTGCTGAACACCTGAAACTAACACGACATTGTAAATCAACTATACTCCAATTAAAAAAAAAAAGACATGGTACATATATACAATGGAATACTACTCAGTCATAAAAAGGCATGAAATAATGCCATTTGCAGCAACATGGATGGACCTAGAGATTATCACACTAAGTGAAGTAAGCCAGAAAGAGAAAGATATATACCCTATGGTATCACTTATATGTGGAATCTAAAATATGACAGCAATGAACTTATCTACGAAACAGAAACAGACTCACAGACATAGAGAACAGACTTGCGGTTGCCAAGGGAGAGGGGAGGTGAAGGAGGGATGGAGTGAGAGTTTGGTATTAGCAGATGAAAACTATTATATATAGAATGGATAAACAACAAGGTCCTACTGTATAGCACAAGGGACTATATTCAGTATCCTGTAATAAACCATAATGGAAAAGAATATTAAATAAATAAATAAGATACATAATTTGGTCAAGAGAAGATATTTAAATATGGTAAAGTTTTAAAATGTTGCATTCCTCTTTATTTAAATATAAAATAATGATAATAATAGTAAAATTAATAATGTAATAATAATGACCTGATATATTATAAGAACTTATATAAATTACAAATTAAAACCATGTGTTTTTAGGCATCACTGTCTGAAACATTTCTAGCTGTATATCTTATGCAATTTTCTTAAGCTTTCTAGGCCTTTACTTCCTTATCTGCAAAACAGGAAATTAATATTTACTTTATATGGTTTTCTCAGAGTTAAACAACATGAAAAGCTCTCAATACAGTGTCTGAAACACAGTTCTATATCTGATATTCTAGCTGATTAAAACATAGGATATTGTGTAGAAAGGAATAGGATTGCATCCTTTACAATACTGTGTTCTTGACTGATTCATCTGTTACAAAAGATCATATAAAAGCTATTGTACACAGTCAAGGAAAATTATTGCTAACCATTTAGTCCAACAAAAATCATTTATGGAGCACTCATATTTATGTATCAGGCACTACACTAGATTTATGAAACATTAAAAATGAGTAAGACAGTTTCTGCCATCAAGGAATTAAATGTAGTGAGAGGGAAATGAACAAATTACTGCGGAACAGAGAGATGTCTGAAAGCAAGGGAATAACAAAGCACTGTGGAAACACAAATGATTGAGGAGATAGCAAGACTTGGAAAAAGAAATAAGAGAAAGTTTCTGAGATGCAAGCAGGCCTTTAAAGTAATAAAGAGAATGTCGGCAAGACTAGTGAGGGAGAACATTTTATACAAAGAACATGGAATATGCAAGAAGCACAGAAGCACAAACATGCTTGGTATATTTGGACACAAGTAGCTGGAAATGACTAAATTATAATTGACATGTTTGAACTAAAGTCTCCATGGTTAACTATATTAATATCTGGCAAAAGCTTAGAAGCACAATACTTTCACAAAATAACTCACATTGCAGAAATTTTTTTTAAAAAGAAGGGAAAAAATGAATTCATAACTAATGAATTTGCTAATAGTCAATCCCTCTTAACAGATAATACAGGTTCAATTTTAGTTATACACATGAAAAACTTAGCTATAATATACACATGAATATTACTCTGCCATTATATCTTTACTATCTTTCAATAAGGATAAAAAATAAATACAAACTCTACCATATGATTTATAAATAAGGCATAACATTATTTGCTACTACTTATAAAGTGTTTACTTTGTTAAAATGTGCAGACAGACTGGAAGAAGATAAGTCTGGAAGCAGAGAGACCAGTTAGGAAGTTGTTGCAATATTTGGGGTAAGAAACAAATGTGATAGTGGTATAAACTATAGTGGTAGCAAGAGGAAAGGAGAGAAGTAAACTGATTTAGGATATACTAAGAAATAAGGCCCCTTAAGACTTGATTGAGGAAGAGGAAGAAGTAGAGAAGGACTCCCAGAGTCCGCTTTAAGCAACCAGGAGGATAAGAAGACAATTCCTTGAAAGAAAAAAACACATGGAAAAGCAGATTTGGGGGAAAATAATGACTTCAAGTATAGACAAGGTGAATCTGAGGTGCCCATTAATATATCCAAGCAGAAATTTTTCAGTAGGCAGCTACAGAGGTGGATCTGGAGCTCAAAAGAATAATCCGGCTAGTGAAATCATATCCGTAAATCATCAGCATATATACAGAATCTGAAGCTATGAAAGTGAATAAAATCTCCCAAGGAAATTGTTAAAGGAAAAAAGAAAAATGAGGAAGATGACCCATAATCAAAATGGTTCTTCTCTTTGAACTGGCAAGCCTCCAAAGAAAAGAAGTTCAAAGTGAAAGGACTAGTAATCTCTTCTAATCAGATTTTAGTAATACAATTTAAGTCAGAAGTTTCACTGTATTTGTCAAAAGTGATTTTAATCTCATCACTAATCAAACTGGAATTGAGTTGCTTGAAAAACAAAGGTAATGTATAAATATAAATTATTATCAAGGTCCTTAAGACAAAGACTGATTAAAATCTCCTGTGAAATACAAAAAATAACTTGCTGTGGAGTAGTTTAATTTTAAACATATGGAAAACCTGGATATTTTTAAATGGTTAAAACTGAATCTTCAATTGAATCATTTGGATATTTACTTCAGCTTTATGCTTAGTCTGTGTTTAAAAAAAGAAAAGACTAAATGGTCAATTCAAAGATTAAAGATTAAAATAAGGTATATATATTTACATATATATTCATTAATGATATACTCAGTTTAGGTATACAGTAAGGAATATACTAATCCAATCTACAAATATGATTATCTAATTGAATAAGAATATGTGAAAGCATCTTGCATGGTACCTGATATATATGTTAGGTAAGAAGAAATCTAATAACATAGAAATTATTGCAAAACACTTTTAAAGCACTCACTGTGTGCCAGGTACATGTTTAAGTGCTTCACAAGTATTAATTCATTTTATTCTCACAATAGCCTTGTAAGATATGTACTATTATTACTTCCATTACTTATAGATGAAGAAACTGAGGCAGAGAGACAAAGCATCTTATACAAGGTCACATAGCTGGTAAATGATAAAGCTGGGATTTAAGCTTAGTCTCACTTCAGAACTTGAGCTGAAGCCACCACACAGCGTTGCCTCTATATAGTGCCAGTGTCCTCTGTTGGCTTTATGTACCTTTTCTATAATTTAATTGATGAATTAATGATTCTAGGTCATAATTACTAGACATGAAAACTCTAATAACAACTTAGAGTATGTCCAAAAGCATTTATTAAAATTTTAATAGTACAAATTATATTTATTAATTTCCTTTAGTTATTAAAAATTTATTGTATTTTATATTCTAAAAGAATTTTATACTTAGCATTTTTTCCTCATAATCAACTCTCCCTCTGGCCATCCTTACTGTCTTACCACTTCTGCTGATAAGCAATCACATTGCCTCTTCCCAAGATCAATGTACTTTAAGTATTAATCTACCTTCTATCACTGGCTCTATTGTTCTCTTTCCTCTCTGATATTTCCTCTTGATAGTCACAGCACCATTTCAGACTAAATATGGCAATTTCATCTGCCAACAACTATTCTTTGTGCAACTTTTCATTAGTTCCCCAGTCACCTCGGAAACTAATGTCAGCTCCCCTCAGATTCCTTCTCTAGATACTCAGTCTTTCTCCTACTACTTGCTCATCTGTATTGCCAAAAAGATACATCCCTCTCTATATATCAATGTTGTACATTCTCCAGAGTTATACCACCATCACCTGTCTCTCTCTTCTTGCCTACCTTATATAATCAATCCAAAACCACCTCTCTTTCACACCACTACAGTAATACTCCACCTTCTCTCTCAAGCCTGGACTCTTTTTTTCAAGAACTGCAAGAATTACACACTGCTGTATAGGCAGTATAAGTTTATCTTTTTATTCATCCACAAGTTTGGACCACATCTTCAAGAAAACATCATCACAGTGCTGAGCTGCAGCAAGAAGCTGGATCAAAAGACAAAGCTTATCCCAAAATAACATGCCCATGATAAGTACACCCAATTTCTTTCCTCCATTCATTCACTCAACAAGTATTTAATCAATCAATAATAATAAAATGTTAAGAGTAACACATTAGAAATCTGTAGAATTCACTGAGGCACAAAAAAGTGAGTGGTTAATTCACAAGGGGTACCCAAAGAAAGCATCATGGAGATGATGCTTAAATCCAGAAAGATGAGTAATTGTTCATGAAGTGGGTAAGGGTCGTGGGTGGAGTGTGGTCCAGGGGGAAGCAGAGAGATTATTTCAGATTACAGTAGCAGGGTAAGCAAAAGCAAAAGACATAAAAGACAGGGGTAATTTAAGAGAAGTACAAGTATATCCATGGTTTCTGCTTCCTTGGATTCAAGCAACCATGTATAGAAAAGATTTGGGGAAAAAACATTTCAGAAAGCTCTGATAGACGAAATTTTCACATACTGAGGTATGGGTAAGTCATTCTGGCTTATACATGATTTGGCTTGAACTTTATGCTAACTAGAACAGCCTGTCTTACGGCCTGTCAAACATGCATTGTACATCTGCTTTAGCCATTAAAGAAAAGAATGTGTTTAAAAATCAAAACGAAGTGACTGGTTCGGGCATTCAAATCAGAGCTGGGTGACTATTGTGGATGTGGTTTCAGACACGTTCCTGCATCACTGAGACCCTGAATTTTCTGAATTGTATCATCCTCAAGGACACCACCAGCCATTCTCAAAGGATCTTCCAGCAGTTACCAGCTTCAACCTTATGGTCTCAAGGTCTCCGCTTGTAACCAGGCAACCATTTCAGACCCCAATCAATCCTTGCTTAGTAAGCACTCTTACTTTTTGCCAGATCCAATCCTAATTCTTGACAAGCGATTTATGTAACTTTGCAGTTTTTCCATATATAAGCCTCCCCCATTTTTTAGTCTGACTGAACACAATTCAAGTCCTTGAATCTGTGTCTCCTAGGCTATAGTCCTCAGTGTGTCTCAAAGAAAACTCTTTCCTATTCCTATTATAGACTGTTTATTGCTTATTTGTGTCAATAGTTCCAAAAAACAAAACTTGAATATGCGACACTGGTAACTATTTACATAACATTTACACTCTATTTACCACTATTTATATAGCATTTATATTGTATTAGGAATTATAAGCAATCTAGAGATGGTTTAAAGTATACAGGAGGATGTGCATAGGTTATATGCAAATACTATGCCATTTTACATAAGGAACTTGAGCATCCATGTATTTTGCTATGCAAGGGGTGGGGGGGCCAGTCCTGGAACCAATCCCCAAAGGACATGGGACATCAAGGGAGGACTGCAGTGTAGTTTAGTCGGGGTATACTGAATGCAGTGAAGCTTATTCTTTGAGTTAGGCAGGGAATAAACCATAGGGAGAGGGCTCTTTATGCCATTAGAAACTTCACTGAAGAGATGAGGAGTCACTAAATAGTTTTTAAGCAGAAGGTAAAATAATCAGATCTGCATTTTACAGATGTCAGCATAGCAGCATGTGAAGGATGTGTTTGAGGAATCCAGATGGGAGCAAAGAGACCAGTTAGGAAACTAACATTAGTCCAAGTGATGGAGGATGAGAGCCCAAATAAGAGAGCAGTTAGTAGTCTATGTAGACAGAGAGGAAAGAATAAAATGCAAAATTTGTGGGGAAAGGATGGTGAAGGACAGAAACCTGAGATGATTCCTGGCTTTCTAGTTTAGGTGATATAGCATATAGTGGTGCAATTCAAAAAGCTGAAAATTATAGAAGTAGATCTGGGTGTTGTTCCAGCAATAGGAAATACATAGTCTGTTCTGGCCTAAGTGAGAGTCAGTGGCATTTTAATATATTTATTGAAAGGGAGTTTAAAAGACAAGACTTCAAAAGAAGAAGCTTATGTCCTTTTTCTTTTAATTGAACCATTTATTTATTTATATAGATATATTAAAACTGCATATATTTTTGTATACAATTTGATGAGTTTGAACTTATGAATATATCCAGGAAACCATCACCACAATCAAGTAACAGACATATCTGTTACCTCCAAATTTTTCCTTGAGTGCCCTCATGTCCTTTTCATGGATCAGAATTATTATTTTTTTTATTTTTATTTTTTTTGCGGTATGCGGGCCTCTCACTGTTGTGGCCTCTCCCGTTGTGGAGCACAGGCTCCAGATGCGCAGGCTCAGCAGCCATGGCTCACAGGCCCAGCCGCTCCGCGGCACGTGGGATCTTCCTGGACGGGGGCACGAACCCGCGTCCCCTGCATCAGCAGGTGGACTCTCAACCACTGCGCCACCAGGGAAGCCCCAGAATTATTTTTAACTTAAAAAAAAATTGCTTCAGATAGGACTTCATTTGTTTTTGCTTATGTTTGAAGTTAAGTATTTTTGTTGGGGATGCTTTAAAATAAATTAGATGAGATTTATTGGGTGAGGAAAGAGAAATTCATGACTGTGTCTAACTGTCCTCTCACAATTACCTGCGATTCTATTTCCACTGTGCTCCACTACCTAGTGTCTGCTTTACCATCCTAAAGTTCTGGTAATACCCTGAATTCCTCTATTTATTAAAGTCTATATAGTCTCCTATTATGATCAGAACTCATTTCATATGCTATTACTAATCTTCTCCATATATACTAAGTAAAATCTATTTAACCTGGTGCTCATCTTGTCTAATGATAAGGAGCTCACTTTATCTATTGATGAGGACATTAGGTACTGAGCAGTATACTTTCCACCAAGAGGTTAGGAGCAAAGAGATACCAAAGACAACTCTCAAAAGCACGTCTGCCAATAACCAAGAATACCTTGCACCTGTTATATATCAGTAGTCTATAAATATTTTTTCTCTTCTCTCAAATCTCTAAAACCAGGTACCCCTCGCACATTTTTAAGATAGCGTTTAAATTTTAAGTTTAAATAGTTGAAAGGATACATCTTCAGATATATTGTGTATTGTAGGTGTGATTTAATTATATTTTTATCAAAGCTTGGAGCTGCAGATTTACCTCATTCAATACACAGAAAATGTCTACTTTATAACCTATTTGGCAAACTAGTCCACATTGCCAAATCATCACACAAATCTGACTTTATATCAAAAAGAGTCCAACTTCATTTTTAAATTCATATAAATGTGTTATTATGGGTCACCATGATAATCATCTCAAAATTCCAATTCTGAAAAAGAGAGATGAGGCACCAGAGTCTCGCCAAAAGTCTGTTGCCTGAATGAAATAACTTGCTCCCTCGTTCCATGTTTCTTACAAAACTTGTCACTGCTTTGCCCTCATGAATCTCTCCTTCAAGACAGCTCTCCTTCAGCGGCAACTCTCCTTGTCACTTTGCCTGGTGCCCCAGAGATTTTTACATCCTGAGGCAATATATTATATAAAGACCAAAATTCAGATTAGGTATGGTTGAGGAGCATGCTTTTATTTTGAAGAGTAGAAGCCACCCACTTATAAAAGTGAGTTGGAAAGAAAAATTTACAAAACAGAAAAGTGTTTTCAGGTAGATCAATTTTAAGAAAAGAATGAAAGAATACATATGGAAACATGTGCCCTTGAAGTTATTCACACCCGTCTCCTCTCCAAAAAACCTTCCTTCCACATCAGGGTACACTTTCAAGACCACTGCCAAAGCTTAACACACAATATACTAGACATACTGACGTAACAGAATTAATGAAGCTTCTCAATTCCTTTTATAAATTCTTTAAGCAGTAGAAATATCTGATATTCCTTTTCAAGGATTACATGAATAATCTAGTATTAATTTAAAAATCATAAAATGTGAAGCCCAGAAGAGACCTTAGAAATCATTTAAATTGATGCTGTCATTTTACAGATTTTAAAACAGAAGCACTAAGACATGAAGTGATATGTCAACAAGAGTCATGTAACACCAGGGCAGGAACAAAACTTGGTTCTCCTAGTTGTCTCAACGTAAGTCACCCTGTTCCTAGAGAATGTCAAATTTTTACCAATATACTGGAATGCAGTGATTTCATAAAAATCTAACAGAAAATCCATACATGATGTGTTTGATTTGGGGTATGGGAACTGATTATATATTATACAAGCACACTAACTACAGACTTGCCGGTAATTACAGTGACTTGAATTTTTTTTTTAAAAGACTTACCATCTGATATACTGAACACACATATATCAATATATTTTAAGGGACTTTCTTAAGAATCACTTTCTTTTACAACCATACTAAAGGTATCATTCATTCTGCTTCAAATCTGATAATTTATAGTGAAAGAATCCATACGCATTACATTTGCAAATTAAACACTATAATTCTAAAAAACGTATATTCTTTATTTTTTCAAAATTAGATTATCCATTGAGAGATGGTAATTTATTTTTCCCAAAAAGTAAAAGAAACAAAAAATTAATGTTGCCACACTTTGAAGCTTAAAATAATCCTGACTGTAAATTATTTTTAATGTCTTTACCACTAGAGTCTCTATTCCATGATTACAAAATAATATCTCCCTTAGAGAGTCATTATTTTTCAATTTAACTAAATATATAGCTTTAATTTATTATGGAGTATCATCTTAAGAAAATAAATGAAAGCAATATTTCATAAAATCTTATTATACTGGTACTCCATAGTCCTGCACTTCATTTATTCTCTCTGTATCCTAAATACACCTCAGAAGAGTTAATTGTTAAGGATGGCTGCACGTGAAAGACCCTTAAAATTAAAACAAAAGATTATTTTATCTTGTTCTCTTAGGAGATTACTAAAATAATTTTTAAATTCCTTTATAATTAAATTTTAAGCTATAAAATATTTATATTGTCATTATTCTACTTCATAAAAATAATCTTACCAAAAGGCACTGAGCTTAATCCTTTGGAGCTATGATAAATCAAAAACTGTGTTCAGCAAATGTATGGACACCAAGGGGGGAAAGTGGGGGTGGGGGGGGTGGGATGAACTGGGAGATTGGGATTGACATATATACACTAATATGTATAAAACAGATAACTAATAAAGACCTACTGTATAAAAAAATAAAATTAAATTAAAAAAACATGTGTTCAGTATCTATTATGAGCAAAAGCCTTCTTGTAGTACATAAGGCAACTGAGTATATGTAGGAAAATCCAATTTGAAAAGAGAAATTAAACGCATTATTCTTTTTTTTTTTTTTTTTTTAAATTTTTAATTAATTAATTTATTTATGGCTGTGTTGGGTCTTCGTTTCTGTGCGAGGGCTTTCTCTAGTTGTGGCAAGCGGAGGCCACTCTTCATCGCGGTGCGCGGGCCTCTCATTATCACTCCCTCTCTTGTTGCGGAGCACAGGCTCCAGACGCGCAGGCTCAGTAATTGTGGCTCACGGGCCCAGTTGCTCCGTGGCATGTGGGATCTTCCCGGACTGGGGCACGAACCCGCGTCCCCTGCATTGGCAGGCGGACTCTCAACCACTGCGCCACCAGGGAAGCCCCTAAACGCATTATTCTTTTCATTTAGAATATAGGCCATATATATATATGTATATACATATAAAAGGAATGCTTTCCCAAGTAAACTATGAATGAAAATTATTTTTTATGTTTAGTCCCTAACATTTCCCTCAGATCTAAGAAAAAATATGAGAAATGTGGGGGTTGCTCTCTCTGCTTCTTTTCTTCTTCCATAAATCATCCACATCAGGTTAATCCACAATATATAGAGTTTTATAGTTGATTACAATACAAAAAATGTTCAAGGGGTGTTCCAGTTTTTCACTGTACTTAACTTATTGACTAGAACTTTGCTCAGCATAAAGAGACCATATGTTAGAAACCAGAAAATATATTTTTAAGCAAACTATATTCAGATGTCATTACAGACTTCTGCTTGTGGCCTAAATGGGATAGCAAGGGCTAGATTCCTTCATCTGCCTGAAACAAGCAAACAAAAAAAAAATAGGCAAAATGTATGAAGAATGGTATTCAAGACAATGGACATCAGGCAAAAATGGCCAGCTGAAATATGGGAAACAAACAAGATAAGCTCTAAAATTGCCCCAGGTTACTGTTTTGAGAGGCTTTCCAGGCAGCAGAGTAATACAGAGCAGCTGAAACTCACTTTGGCAGACATCCTAAGTTGAAGAGAACAAACTAAGCCTGAGGAGGCCAACACAGCTAGCTTTCATTGAACAAGTTATCAGAGAGGAGAAAGGTGAACAGAGAAAGAAAACTCCAGAGATCTACAGAGAGACCCTTCAAGTGTTCAACTTAGTAATGATCAGTGAGCATGAATATGATTAAATACCCAGGAGTGGGGAAAAAAAATCATCTGAAAGGATTAGAGAAAACAGTAGATGTTCCTACCAGCTAGATAAGAAAACTCATAATCATGGGGTATTGGTTAAAGTACTCAGGAAAGCCTTGCCTCTGTAGAAGAGAATAATTAGCGCTAAACTGAGCACTGTTCCAGATCCACCTAACAAATCACAAAAGCAAGATACAAAAGTTAAATTGTTTCCATGTAACTTAACTGCATTCCAGAACAAAGCTCAAGGAGAGTTATAGGAATGAAAAAATATCTAGCACACAACAAAGTAAAATTTTGAATGCCTGATATTCAACATAAGATACTAGGCATGTAAAGAGTCAGGAAAACACATACCATAATGAGAATAATCAGTCAAAACCAACCCAACACTGACAAAGATGTTAAAATGAGCATAGGAGAACTTCAAAACAATTATTACAGAGTGTGTATTCTACATGTTCAAAAAGTTAACTAGACTGTGGAAGATATAAAAATGTCTAAAATTGAAATTCTAGACATGAAAACTATAATGTCTGAGGTGAAAAAATACACTGAATGGTATTAACAGCAGATTTGACACTGTAGAAGAAAAGATTAGTAAACCTGAGGCATAGAAATAAAACAAACAAAATGAAAATAGAGAAAATTAAAATTTGATTTAATAAAAAAGAACATAAGTGAGCTGTAGGACAACTTCAAGCAGCCTAGTGTATGGGTAACAGGACTCCCTGAAGAAGAGAGATAGGATGGGCCAGTAAAAATATATGAAGAAAAAATTAACAACATTCTATACAGCCTATGAAAACTATAAACACATAGATCCAAAAAGCTCAAAAAAACTCCAAACACAACAAACATGAAGAAAATTAACAAAGAAATATCATAATTAAATTGCACGTAACCAGTGATCAAAAGGATATCGTAAAAGCAATCAGACAAAAAAGACACATTTTATATACAGAGAGATAAAGATGAGAATGGTATTACAATTCTAATTGGAAACAGTGAAAGGGAGAAGGCAATGAAGCAAAAATATTTAAAATATTGAAAGAAAATAACTGTTAAACTAGAATTCTATACCAAGCAAAAATAGCTTTTTAAAAAAACAAGGGCAAAAATTTTAGCATAAAAAGTTGAAAGCATTCATCACTAGCAGACTCGTACTATAGCAAATATTGAAGGAAATCTTTCAGGCAGATGAAATATGATACCAGGCAGAAATATAGATTTACAAAAAGAAATGAACACTACCAGAAATGGTAACAACACAAGTTAATACATAATGTTTCTTTATTATTTAAAACTCCTTAAAACATAAGCCTTTCAAACAAAAAACAAACAAACAGTGTATTGTGGGATTTATAAAACAGGTAAAAGTAAGCTATATGATACCAATAATATAAGTCCAGAAGGGTAGAAATGGAAGTACACTATTGTAAATTCTTATACTATACTATACACCAAATGGTATAATATCAGTTCAGGTTGACTGTGATCATTTAAAGATGTATATTACAAATCCTTAAGCAATTAATAAAATAACAAAACAAAGAGCCAACAAAGCTACAAAACAAAGAGTCAACAAAGCTAATGAGCTAACAAAGCAGATAAAACTGAATCAAAAAAGTACTTGATTAATCCAAAAGGAGACTAAAGAAGAAATAAAGATCAGATGGTAAAAGTAGAAAAAGAGCAAAATGATATAATCAAACTTAACCATATCAGCAATCACATTAAATATAAATTACCTAAACACCCAATTGAAAGGCAGGGATTGTCAGATTGGCTAACAAAGCAATACCCAATTATATGATGCCTATAAGAAAAGTACTTCAAATATGAAGACACAAATTAGTTTAAAGTAAAAGAACAGGAAACATAAACAATGTTACTACTACCCAATAGAAAGTTGGAATGATTATAGTACGATTAGACAAAACAGATTTCAGAGCAAAGAATATTACCAGGAATAAAGTCACTTAATAATTATAAAGGGGCCAATTATTTAATAAGATGTAATAATGCTAAATGTTTATGCACCTAAAAATAGAACTTTAAAATACATAAAGCAAAAGCCAATAAAACTGTAAAAAGAAATGGACAAATCCAAGTATAGTTATATATTTCAATAATTGATAGAATAAATAATTGATAGAATAATAATTAATTGATAGAATAAATAGGTAGAAAATCAACAAGGATACAGTAGACTTGAACAACTCTATTAAACAACTTGACCTATTGGACATTTAAAAACACTGTCAAAAAATAGCAGAATATACACCCTCTTCAAGTACACACAGAACATTTGTCAAAATAAACCATATTCTGGGCCATAAAATAAGTTTCAGTACATTTCAAAGGATTCAAGGCAAACAAAGTATATCCAGGACCACAACCGAATTAAATTAAAAATCATTAACAGAAAGATCTCTGGAATCCACCCCCAATATTTAAAAAATAAATAACATACTTCTAAGTTATTCATAGGTCAAAGATGAAAAGTAAAATTAGGAAGTATTTCAACTGAATGAAAATGAAAAGACAGCATATCAGAATTTTGGGGATGTCACTGAAGCAGTACTTAGGGGAAATTGATGGCACATGATGCCTATATTAGAAAAGAAGGAACAACTGAAAGCAATGGCCTCAGCTTCCACCTTAAGAAACCAGAAAAAGAAGAGACAATTAATTACAGTTAGCAAAAGAAAAGAAATAATAAAGATCAAAGATGAAATCAACAATTTTAAAAATCAATAAAACAAAAAGCTGGTTCTTTGATAAGATCAATAAAATTGATAAATATCTGTCAGACTAAGCAGGGAAAAAGACAGAAGATGTAAATTACCAATATCAGGAATGAAAGAGCTAGCATCACTACAGATTATACAGATATTAAAAGAATGAGAATGGAATACTGTGAACAAGATGCTAATAAATTCAATAACTTATGAGGAACTGAACAAATTCCTTGAAAGATACAAATTACCAAAGCTCATTCAAGAAAAAAATAGATAACCTGAACAACTCTATATGTATTAAAGAAATTAAAACTGTACTTAAAAACTTTCCCCCCAAAATAAAACTGTATGCCCAGATGGCTTCAAAACATTAAAGGATAAATTATACTAATTCTGCAGAAACTCTACTAAAACATTGGAGAGGAGGAAATACTGCCCAACTCATTCTATCTGGCCAGCATTACTCTAATAAGAAAATCAAAGAAAGACACTGCAAGAAAAGAAAACTACAAATATCAACCCTCATGAACACAGAAGCAAAAATTGTAAACAAAATTTTATCTAATCAAATCCATTAATATGTAAAAGATATAATCCATCATAACCAAATGGGTTTTATTCCAGGAATACAGAGTCGGTTTAACATTTCAAAATCAATCAATGTAGTTCACCATATTAACAAAAAACATATAATCAATCTCAATGGATGGAGAAAAAGTATTTCACAAAATCCAACATCTATTCCTGAGGTAAACAAACAAACAAACAAAAACTCTCAGCAAATTAATAATAGACAACATCTATGAAGAGCTCATAGCTAACATAATACTTAATAGTGAAAGACTGAATGCTTTCTCTCCAAGATAAGAACAAAATAGGGATAGCTTCTCTCATCACTTCCAATCAGAATTACACTGGAGTTTCTAGCCAATGCAACTAGTCAAGGAAAAGAAAAATAATCAGGTAAACCAGGGAGAAAGATAAGGAAAAATAAAGTTATTAGTTCTGGGCAAAACAAAACAATGAGAAAAGGGAAACAATGAGACAATGGAGAAATGAAATCACAAAGGGGAACAAATTCCCATAATTGTGTCTAAGTAATGTATGTAAAGACATCAGCTTCATAGTTTTGAGCTACCTAAGAATTAAATGATAAAATACTACGAAGGAGATAAATACAAATTAAAAAGAACTTAGTGAGACAACAATTTAAAATACTGCTTTTACTAATTTCAGCATAGCATTCTTTGGGAAATATTAATATATTCCCTAAATTGGATGGATAAACTACAAAAATCTAGTACAGGTGTGAAACACAGCCTTAACATTTCTTCTTTAAATCCATAGACTAATGTTTATTTCATTAATGTTAAAACAAAAATAAAGAGTAAAGTAGCCTCAAAAGCTATAAAATTATGAAACACAGAATCTCAAAGCCATAAAGAGCCTCTTTCAAAAAGAAAGAAAACGGAAGCCAAAGGAAGAGCAGATCTACCAAGTTTATAAAATTATGTGAAGTAATCGAAAAAGCTGTGACACAACCCAAACATTAATCAGTTGTGTGACTTTAAGATGAATTTTAGTGTCTCTGGATCTGAGTTTTCTACACCTATAAAATAAGGAGTTACGCCAATTGATCTCTAAATTCTCTTCATCTTTGAAAGTCTAAGACCCTATGATTCTAAACAAAATCATAAGAGACAAATACCTTTTTAATTCAGAGGAAAAATTTTTTAAATTATTTTATCTGAATTGAAGATACTAGGGAAGGTTCTTATTCATTGATTAACCTGAATATTAATTTCAGTTGTCTATTTTATTCAAGATAAGCTTAAGTATAAGAGAATTATGAAGTGTAATTTTCATTCTGTACCTTGTTTGAGCGTAATGACACTCGACCTCCACAACGAGCACAGAACTTTGTTTGGCAATATGAACAGTTATGGCCACATCCATCAGCAAACTTTGTTTTGTGGCAGATACCACAGGTTGGAGCATCACCTTTCTGTTCTTGCTGCTGCTGTGATTCTTCTCCCATCTTCTTTACCTGCTCCTTATACATTTCAAACTGCTGATGAAGTTTTCTGCAGAGAACACAGATAAGAAAAATTTGGTTTCCTGATGTCTCAAAAAAAAAATAATTACCACAATCTGTGGACACAATTTTATATCCAAAAAAATCCATAGGAGAATACAGAATAAAAATTTAATTTTCTGTTTATAGAATAACATCTTTTATGGCACATCACATCATAAAAGTGTTGTAGCTAGTTCTGCCTTCTGATACACATGCTAATTTAAGAAACAATACAATTAAGATACTTCTTTGAACTGTAATTGTAAAATTTCTACCAACCATTTGCAATATATTTTCAATCATATACCGTAAAATATTTACAATGTTATTTTTCAACAGTTTAGCTTCACAAAAAGACTGATTTGACTTACACAGTGAAACCAAAACCTATGAACTTCGAATCATTGAGACAGAATATCAATTGGAATGATCTTAAGAATCCAAACAGAGGGGAAAACATTGGATGAGTGGTCTCACTAACTGTTTAAATCTATTCAATAGTCTCGACATTAGTTGGCTGCAAAGACACTATGAAATATTAGAAGCCTACCAAATAAGGCTGTACAAATAAAAGTAAGGTCTTTATTTTTTCTAGTTAAAAATAAATAGTGATAAAACTTCTCACTTCCATTGTCTTTATAAAGGATAATGTAAAATATTTAGAACTATAATTTTGATTTATAAATCAAAGTTCCTAATCAGAACTAATGTTTAGGATTTACAAAGCTGTAAATAATGTCACTCCCATCCTAGAAAGGACAAAAGGCTAAATAATCTAAAATATCATAACTTGTTTTGAGCCCTTCACAGAGTTGAGGTTATAAGGCAACCAAATAATCTAAACTCCAAAGAGCAACAAGCCCTTCCAAAGAGCAATGGGCCACACTGTTTCTCCTTTGGCAGAACACAGGAGAAAGAGGTGTTTCCTCTTACAATTAGGTAAGAGGAAATTCATTAAAACTTTAACAAATTGTAAAGGCCAAGTGTGGGCTAAGATGACAGTTTGGAATAGCTAGGGGCCCAGGCTCAGGGGAAGTTCACACTCACTCACAATCACTCTTCCACATACCTCCACTGGTTATTCATCAGGCATATTGAGAGCAGGGCATGAAAACAAAAAGAACCCTTTGGGGGTACACATATGCAGGTATAACAAAAGTGACTGACTAGTGGCTGCTAGGACACAGGCACATTTTCTGAGACTATTTCTTCTAAAAAAGCCAAAGCTATAAGCCACAGGAAAAGGGAGTAAACTCTGTCATCCCCAGGGCAAAGGTAAAGATCCATTGCAGCTAGGGAAAAGCTTGAAAAAAAACCCTCTTCCCATGAAACAGGGACAGAAACCATCTTCAACCAAGATCTTATCCACAAATTAAAGGCCTTTTATCACTAAGGGAGGGGTGGAAACTCCTGCCCCAAACCATTCAGAGATATAAGGCACATTTGCTTCCACAGGAAGGAGGGAGTAAAATCCTTGAGCAAGCCTCATCCCTGAGGCCTCGGTAGACAAAGCCTGTTCAAAGATGGAAGATAGAACACACACAACAGAACACCCCACCCCATCACAAGCGTAGGATCAAGAAATAAGCACCAGTTGTCTACCTCTGCGGAATGGGAAAGAACATGGGGAGAGTCCCCCTCCCTCTGTGATATAAGTGGATAGGAATGGCTGAAGGGGTAGCAAAACATTAAAAACAAAAACAAAACAAAACAAAACAAAACCTTACAGTACTCCTGCATCCACCCCAAGCAAAAAGCAACAGTGGCCCACGTTAGAGGAATTTGAAGATAGTAGTGCACTAAAGATAATGATGGCAACAGCAAAATCCAAACCTGTCTGAACCCTTGACTTGATTGGTGATTTAATCCCCAATACTGACAGTTTGACAGAAAAGGCATGCCAACTTTAAGGCATAAATACAACTCAAAAGCATGAGACTCAGGGAAAAAAATCACAAGGAATAAACAACCCGATGTCAAGAGATAATCACTACAAGTAGATTCAGAGATGACAAAGATGATAAGATTATCAGACACAGACTTTAAAATGATTTAGATAAAAGATATAGAGAAAAAAGGTAGACAGACATGAACAAATAGGGTACTGAAGCAGAAAGATGGAAACTGTAAGAGTCAAATGGAAATACTGGAAATAAAAAATATGTCCTCATAGATGAAGAATTCCTTTGATGGTCTCATGAGTAGGCTTGAAAGAACTAAGGAAAAGAACAGTAAACTTGAGAATAAGTCAATAAAAATTATCCACATTAAAACAGAAAAAAAAAAGGTGTAGGAAAAAAAGAACATCCAAGGGACTTCCCTGGTGTTCCAGTGGTTAAGACTCTGTGCTTCCATTGCAGGGGGCATGGGTTCGATCCCTAATCAGGGATCTGATCCTGCATGCTGTGTGCTGTGGCCAAAAAGAAAAAAAAAAAAAAGAGAGCAAGCATACAAGAGCTAAATTGATCTAACATGTAAAACTGGAGTCCCAGAAGATGAAGAAAGAGAAAACGGAACAAACAGAACAGAGGAAATACTTGAAGGGATAATGGCCATGAATTTTTCAAAACTAATGAAAGGCAGCAAATCACAAACACGTGAACTTCAGAGAATCCTTTGTAGAACAAATACCACACACACACACACACATGCACACTTTTACACACATCATAGTCAAATTGCTAAAAACCAAACATAAAGAGAAAACTATAAAAGCAGCCAGAGAAAATAACATATTATATACAAAGAACCAGTGATAAGAATTACAGAAGATTATTCTTCAGAAACCATGCAAGTTAGAAGACTTTGGAATGACATCTTTATAAAGCACTGACAGAAAGGAGAAAAAAAAAAAAACCTATCAACCCAAGATCCTATATGCAGTGAAATTATGCTTAAAAAAATGAAGACAAAATAAAGGCTTTTTCAGGCAAAGAAATGTTAAAGGAAGACCTTAACTGCAAGGGATTTGAAGTAAGTTCTTCAGGCAGGAGTATGATACTCCTTGGAAGTATCTTATGGAAAACCAGACCTAGACATAGAAATAAATGCTTACGTCAAAAAGAAAAAAGTCTCAAATCAGTTTCAAAAAAAGAAAAAGGAAAGTTAAACCCAAAGAAAGTAGAAGGAAGGAAATTTTAAAAGATTAGAGAAGAAATCAATGAAACCAAAAACTGATTCTTTTTAAAATAGAAACAATAGAATTGATAAACTTCCAGCCAGAATGATCAAGGAAGAGAGAGAGAGAAAGAGAGAGAGAAGATGCAAATTACCTAAAACAATGATAGAGGTAACATCACTACAGACTCCACAGTTAAACAAAATTAAATGTAAAAGATTATAAGAGAATATTACAAACAACTCTATGCCCAAAATTCTACAACTTACATGAGAAACAGACCATCTTCTTGAAAGACAGAAATAAGTACACCTCACTCAAGAAGAACTAGATAGCCTGACAAGTCCTAAAGCTATTAAAGAAATTTAACTCATAGTTTAAAAATCTTTCAAAAATAAAACTCCAGTTCTCCATGGCTTTATTGATGAATCCTGCAAAATATTTAAGGAAGAAACAATACCAATTCTACATAATCCCTTCCAGAAAGTAAAAGTGAAAGAAACCTTTAACTGATTTCCTAAGGCCAACATTACTCTGATACCAAAACCATACAAAAATATAATAAGAAAAGAAAATTATAGACCAATATTCCTCATGAGAAGGTACAAAAATCCTCAACCCAACATTAGCAAGCCAAATCCAGAAATATGTTAAAGAATAATACATCACAAATAGGTGATGTTTATCCTGGGAATGCAAGGTTGGTTCCACATTCTAAATTCAAGCAATATAATTTACCACATTAACAGATTAAGGGGAAAGAAACATATGATTATGTCAAAATATGCTGAGAAAGCAGCTGAATCAGCAAACTAGGAATAGACAGAAACTTCCTTAATGCAATAACAGTATCCACAAAAGACTCTACAGCTAACATCATATTGTATTTGAAAAACTGAGTGCTTTCCCTCTGAAATCAGGACCAAAGCAAGTTCTCCTCTCTCACTACTCTTAACCAACACTGGACTGGAAATCCTAGCTAATGCATCAAAGCCAGAAAAAACAATAAAAATTAAAGCCACAGAGATTGGAAAGGAAAATTTTTAAACTGCACAGATGGCATAATTGTCTATGTATAAAATCCCAAAGAAACTATAAAAAAACTCCTATAATAAATAAATGAGTTTAGCAAGGTCACAAGATACAAGCTCAATATACAAAAAACAATTGTATTTTTATATACTAGCAATAGACAGTTGGAAATCAAAATTTTAAAAAGTAATCTGCAATGGCATCAAAAAAAATAAAAGACTAAGGTATAAATCTAACAAAATATGTGCAGGCTATCTTTGGTAAGAACTATAAAACACTAATAAAAAGAATCAAAAGAGAGATCTAATTAATAGTAGAAATATACTGTATTCATCAATGAGAAGTCTCAATATTGTTAAGATATCAATTCTCTGGGCTTCCCTGGTGGCGCAGTGGTTGAGAATCTGCCTGCCAATGTAGGGGACACAGGTTCGAGCCCTGGTCTGGGAAGATCCCACATGCCACGGAGCAACTAAGCCCGTGCACCACAGCTACTGAGCCTGCGCGTCTGGAGCCTGTGCTCTGCAACAAGAGAAGGCCGCGACAGTGAGAGGCCCGCGCACCGCGATGAAGAGTGGCCCCCGCTCGCCGCAACTAGAGAAAGCCCTTGCACAGAAACGAAGACCCAACACAGCCCAAAATAAATAAATTAAAAAAAAAAAAAGATATCAATTCTCTACAAATTGATCTATTGATTCAATGTCATCTCAGTCACAATCTAGGCAAGAATTTTTTAAACAAATTGACAAGCTCAATCTAAAATTTGTATGGAAAAGCAAAACTCTCAGAATAGGCAGAATATTTTGAAAAACAAAAAGATTGAAGGACTCACATTACCTGATTTTAATACTTAACTAGAAAAGCTACAGAGGTAATCAAATATTGGCAAAGGATAAACACGCATACAATAGAACAGAATAGAACAGAGTCCAGAATAGTCCAACACTTAAATGGTCATTACTTTTTTTAAAAGATGCCAAGGTAATTCAATGATAAAGCATAACCCTTTAAAGCAATGGAAAATTAATGTGTAAAAAAAGTAACTGGAAATCCATGTGTAAAAAAATGAACCTCAACTCATACCTCACACCTATACAAAAATTAACTAAATGTATTACAGAACTGTAAACAATAGATTACAGAACTAAATAAAATGACTATAACTATAAAACTTCTAGATGGAAACATTGACAAAAAGTGAGGCCTTGGGTTAAACAAAGACTACTTAGCTAGATTAGACAAGCATACCTTCAATAGAATCTAAAAAGCATGAACCAGAAAGCAACCAATGGCAATATATAAATGAATGAGCATAGCTGTGTTCCAATAAAATATTATTTATGGACACTGAAAACAGGCAGTGCGCCAGATTTAGCCTATGGGTCGCAGATTGCCCACTTTTATATGATATGATTTCATTTATATAACATTCTGAAAGAGGCAAATTATTAGGACAGAAATCAGAACAACGGTTGCTAGGGGCTGGAGTAGAGCAAGAGGATTAACTACAAATGGATACAAGGAACGTTTGGAGGTGAAGGAAATAGTCTGTCTTGATTATGGTGGTAGATATTTAACTGTGTATGTTTTCCAGAATTCAGTGAAGTGTATGCCTTAAAGGTGAATTTTACTGCAAATAAACTATACCTCACATAAGCCTGACTTTTAAAAAAGTTAGTTTCAAAGTGCTAACCTAAAGTCAGTAGGTAAATTTAAAATAGATCTATGTAAGTCCTTTCACCTACTTAACCACAAAAGCAGACTTCCTTTTTCACACCTAATATTAGTAAATTCAAATAGCCGTGCCAGTTTTCTCAATTTTTTTCTATAACTTCAGACAACATACTGTTTTTCCCTGATGATCTCCCACCAGGTTTAAGTGAATCTCTGTTAACACAAAATAAGCACCACTACAGGAAACCCAAGCTCATAAACATGTACCAGACAGAGCAAGCATGATTTTAAGTGGACCACTGAATGAACTCTGCATCATAGCTTCTCTCAACCATTTAGAAGAACTATCTTTCTATATGTGAGGTATATTATACATTTCTACTGTATACCTGTGTACACACTTATGATCTCTGGCATATATAATTTCAGCACATGGCTGAACCCCACTGGGAAACAGAGAAAGAAGAAGAAAATTAGAGTAATGTTCTGTTTTAGTTCTAGAGGCACTGGAGTATTAGGCAAGTTACCAAGTCACACTGGAACAAAAAGCAGAAATCTAGTTAAGTCAATTGCTGTACAAAATAGTGCCTCAAGGGAAGTAGAAACCCCATTTCACAAACAGGGAGAAGGCCAATCACATTAGCAGAAAAATTAGTAATTATGTATCCCAAAGTGCTAGATTAGAGCTATTTAAAACTCTTTTACATAACAACTGTAGTAATCCCAGAGACTATACAGCATTATTAGGGCTGTAAAATGGGATCAAATCTTCCCAGCTGTAGGGAGCAAAGAGAGAGAGAGAAGCCGAAATTCAGATAGGACTAGACTACAACAGCTTGAGGTGATAAGAGAGGACTTATAGAGAGATTTTGTGTATTCATCCTTCCAGTCCTATAAAATGAGAAACTACCATATGTAGAAGTGGCGGTGTACAGGCAGATTCGGGAGCTAAATTATATTCCTTGCCAAAAAGAGCATTTCTTCCCTTCCCATTTATAAATAGGCCAAATTCTATCTCTGCTTCCTC
Source organism: Lipotes vexillifer (assembly GCF_000442215.2). Classification (NCBI taxonomy): domain Eukaryota; kingdom Metazoa; phylum Chordata; class Mammalia; order Artiodactyla; family Lipotidae; genus Lipotes; species Lipotes vexillifer. The sequence goes on along the minus strand of NW_006792103.1, from coordinate 468,101 downwards.
ACCCCAGTCACTCTTCAATCAATCTAATCTAATTTCCAGTCTACTTCTTAATTCTCACGAAGTTTACCAAGGATCTCCCTGTATCTAAAACTAACGGACCAATTTTTTTAGTCTCCATCTTACTGAGTTCTCAAACAATACTTGAAATTATGTTCACATGCCCACTGGGCTTTCATTACACTCTCCTGATTTTTTTCCTGTATCTGCCTTTCATTTTCTCTCTCCTTTGAAGGTCAAGACTCAGGCGCCTCTTCTCTTTTCATTCTGTCTTCTTAGGCAATCATAGCCACACCTAAGACTTCAATTTCCACCTATATATAAATTACTTATAAAAGTAAATCCTCAGCTCAAACTTCTCTTCAGCTTCAATATTCAATTGCCTACTTGACATCTCTATTTGGAAGTCTCATTGCCAGTTGGAATTCAGTGCGTATCAAAGCAAACTCCTAATTTTCCTATTAAACTAAATTCCCTGCCAGTGTTACTGCCAGTGCACAATTTCAGTGAATTGTGCCACCATTTAATTATGCAGGCCTGAAATCTAGAATTATTCTAGAAATATCTCCCTGCTTCAAATGCATAATTAATCTAAGTCCTTTCAATTTTATTTCTTAAATGTGTCTTGAATCCTTCCGCTTGTCTCTGAAGCCACTGTCAATACCATAGGCCTTGTTACCATCAATGCCCACCTAGCCTCCTGGCTAGGCTACTCACATCCACACTTCTCCCCTTCTGCGTACTACAGAAAAATTATCTTGTCATCTCACTGCTTAAAATACGCTAATGGCTTCTGATTGTTTTTAAGAAGAAAAGTCTTCTTATGAAGACATACAAAGCCTTGAATGTTCTCGCACACATTCACCCCTTCAACCTCATTTTTTGCACTGCTTCTTTCCCCTCTTTCTGCTAAAGCCACTCACCCTTTAGACTCACTATGGTGCATCCATTATAGGGCATTTATATTTTATACATGCTCTCGCCTCCTCCTAGGATAGATTACAATGCACACCTTTTTTAAAATTTTCTTTCTTTCTCTTTTTTTAAACCGTAGGTATCCAAAATAGAGTTGATCATGAGCTTGGTTGCACTGATCCATGCTTGGCTCCCTTTTTAATTAACTATTTCCCCTTCCCTGATGTGACTTCCCTTCCCTCAGGAACCAGTCTTTACATTTTTATATTAAAATCTAAATAGAATAAACAATAGCTAATGCATATGGTGCTTATTGTGTATCAGGTAGATAGGTACTATTATAAATATTCTACTATTATTCTATTCTACAGAGAAGCTATTTTTACTTACAGTCACACTGCTAGTAAGTAAAGCCAGATCCAAATTCAATGTTGCTGCAGAATCCAAGCTCCAACAACTATAAGTTTACACATTTTAATGGCTGTATAATGTTCTCTATTTACATTTTATTCATCCCTTTATTTTTTAAAAGTTGGCACTTTATTCTGAAAAAGAATAGATTTATATATATAACTGAATCACTGTGCTGTACACCTGAAACTAACACGATATTGTAAATCAACTATACTTCAATTAAAAAAAGAATTAGTAAATAAATAAGTTGGCCCTTAATAATTCATTACTGTATATTTCCAATAAATTGTAGTATTTCTGTAATGAGATATTTATAAACACATATGTTTTTCTCTCATATATGTATACAGAAATATAATAGACATACTCAAGTTCACTAAATATTTCTGAACTTCCCTCCAAATGGCTTAACCCAGTTAGCACACCTGCAAGCAGGGTATGAAGGCTCCAGTTTTCTCTTATCCTTGCCTATACATGATATTATTCAATTTTTAAAATTTTGCAGCTTGGGTAGATATGAACTGATGTTTTATTTTTTTTAAGTTCACATTTTTCTGACTCCTAATGAAGTTCAGCCAGTTGAACTGCCCTACCTATGAACTACCTATTCATGCCATCCTTTACCAAAACTCTCTTGGTTTTCCTGGAGGGGCGGGGGCGGGGTGGGGGGGTTATGGGGTTGTTTATTTGTCTTTGCTGATTTGCAGAAGAACCCTGTAAAGCCTATATGTTAATTCTTTATAAGCTGAGCATAGCAAATGTCCTAGTCTGACAAATGAGGGCTAATTCTGTTCTTTGTTCAGCAGAATTCTTTAATTTTGTTGCATTCTAATACATCAGTTTCTCCCTGCATGGTTCGTGGTTTTGGTGGCTGGCTATAATAAAAATCCTTACTTACCCCTGAGTCAGTCACAAAAAATTCTACAGTTTCTTCTAATAGCTTTATAATTTTGCCTCTCACATTTAGGCTTTTAATCGATCTAAAGTTTATTTTTATATGTGATGTGATGCAAGAACTTAATTTTAATCTTTTGCGTACAGAGACTCTATTTTCCCAGCACCATTAAAAAGACCATCCTTTCTTCCACTGATCTGTGATAGCAATCTATCATATACTTAGTTCTCACATGTGCAAATGTCTATTTATGGACTCTGCATTCTATTTCATTGGGTTTTTTGTTTGTTCCACTCCGAAACATTGTCAGAACCAAACTCCAAATACAATGAAAGTTCTAAACAATCTTAAATATATAAGCTTATATATTTAAGTTTATAAATATAAATATAAAGGTAAATACATAAGTTTCCAGTGATGTAAATCAGAGGTAAGCAAACTTTTTCTGCAAAGGTCCAGATAGTAGATATTATAAGCCTTGTGGATCATAGGATCTCTGTCACAGCTACTCAATTTTGCCAAAGGGATGTGAGAGTAGCCATAGATAAACAAATAAATGAGCTTGACTGTGTTCCAATAAAAGTTTATTTACAAAAACAAGCAGCAGGCAGGATTTGACCCACAGGCCATATTTTGCAGATCCCTGATACAGATAAAAGAGTCAAAGATGTACTCACGTTTAATTTAAAACTTTTATGACAAATAAATATTTTAAAGACATACACAATAATTTATCAATTTAGAAATATTGCTTTACAGACAATTTTCCCTCATTTTAATATTAATGTGAAAAAATAGTGAAAGGGCTTCCCTGGTGGCACAGTGGTTGAGAATCCGCCTGCCAGTGCAGGGGACGCGGGTTCGAGCCCTGGTCCGGGAGGATCCCACATGCTGCGGAGCAACTAAGCCCGTGCGCCACAACTACTGAGCCTGCGCTCTTGAGCCTCTGAGCCACAACTACTGAAGCCCGCATGCCTAGAGCCTGTGCTCCGCAGCGGGAGAGGCCACCACAAGGAGAAGCCTGCACACCTCGACAAGGAGTGGCCCCCCGCTCTCCACAGCTGGAGAAAGACCGCGGGCAGCAACGGGGACCCAACTCAGCCAAAAATATATAAATAAAATAATAAATTAAAAATAGTGAAAGAAAGAAAAGAATTTAAAATTATTTAATTTGTATATTAAGCAATTTCTGCAAAGATTGAATGAACTGACAACTGAAAATCGGCTCAATCCATTTTCTATGCCTCAGTACTTATGGAAAGCCAAAATTGGATACATTGTTCTACTTATACCTATATTTTCACATGAATTACCCAAATCAAAATTACATTACATTCAAAGTTCAAAATTACATTCCTGTTACATTAAAAAAAAACTATGAAATAAACAAATTCCAAAAATACAGACCTCAAAGAACCTTCATTACTAAAGTTTTGAAAATCTCAACATGGGATTTATAGAAATTCATTAAAATGAAATTACTGTTCATGAAATATTAGATTTTTAAATACTATCTGATAGAATATTTACTTAGTTATTCTACTGTGAAAACATTCATACAGAATATAAAAAGCATAAGTCCTACTTTTTAACATTTATAAATTAAAATGAATACTTAGAATTCAACTCTCCAAAATAACTTAATAGGTGAGTGAATAGAAAGTTAAGCAGATAGGATGTTATCTTTCTCAAATGGTAGTCAAAGAGAGAAACAAATGAGGTGATTCAGAAATAAGAAGTCCTAGACTCTTATCAAAGAGAAGATGAATTAAAGGAGAAGATTCGGAAGTACCCCGATCTGTGGATCAGAAAGATAAAAGGAAAGCTCCTAGAAAATTATATATCAGAAAACCTTCAGCACAATAAGATTGTAAGATGAAGAAAGTAGCTATTAAGAGAGCTTATTAGTTCTGATTTTTTTAATTGTATAAATCACAGAACAAGAAGAATGAATTAGTTGTCCAAGAAACATTAATGGAAATAATAGTTATTAATCTGGAATTAATTTTTAAAATATCGGAAAGTACTAGTCTTTTCTCCTACAATCTTCCTAGCCAAAAATTAAAGCAAACTATATTATATTTATTATTGCAATAAAGCTATTGCTTTTCAAATTTGCCTTGATCTTTGTTTATCCCAGTCAAATGTCATTGTTTCAATAATTAGTGATCACTTTTTAAAGTTACTAACAAAACATTTATTTTATTTAATGTCCACTGTAATCTACTAAATAACATAACAATCTTGATTATTTTCTAAAACCTACAAACAAGATACATAACTGACATCATTTAAAATTGAGACAAAGTCGCATCTAATTATATTTTGCTATTGATTTTACTACCTTATTATGTTTCAGTGCCTTAGAGAAAAATCAGCAAAACAATGACATTGTGTGCAATTTTAATACAATTTTTGCTGATTAGAGAAAGATTATTGAATTTATTTCTATTCCTTGGGACACAGTATTCTTACATCATAAAAGGGTAAAACATGTAAAATCAGTTGTGAAGACGCATTTATTGAGTTCCTACCATGGATCAGTCACTCTGCTACATGTCAAGGATAGAATGTAGACAAGACAAATACAGGTCTTGACTTCAACTGGCTTAAATACAGCAACAATTCCAACCGTAGAACTACATTATCAGCTATTAGGAGAAGCATATCACAATACAGTTTTACTTCAGTTGAAAATGAAACACTGACCAAATTTAAAATAAAATTCATACAAGGTAACATAAAATGGATGAGGGATTACCCTCAATAATAACAAAACAAAAAGACATTATCTTCTATTTTCATTAAAGGCAAAATGTGAATGTTTTTCTGAATGTTTCATCTTAAGGCTCCTGGTAGTTATTCTTGTTCTCTCCTAGAGCTCATGTCACTTTTCAATCTACCCATTCATACAACCAAACCATCTACTCCATAGACATAATTCCTACTTTTATGAAGTGCAGAGGCTGACTGGTAAGAGCATTCCTGAGTAAGATGGCAGTTATCATGGGGAGTGTGGAATTTAAATCTATGCAATAAACTTGCACTTTACAACATAAATAATATTTCTTGCACAAAGATAAAAAGATACAAGTATGAACAACTTCTTAAAGAGTGTATTTTAATCTACTAATAACTGAAATAAATGGAATTGACATTTTTTTAATGTTTCAGACCAATGTGATAATAAATTGCTGGATTTCCCAAATTATGTTTCATAACCTAATGAAATATTCAGTGAAAACAGGATTCAATAGTCACATAAATTTAGTTAATATTGTATGTTCTAATACCTTGGAGCATATTTAGACACTCAGAAGTATAACAATAAAGAAACCTTCTTAACCTTTTTTAAAAGAACCCTTCCAAAACTACTTGACCAAAGATTGAATTGGGGGGTAAATACCTCTTAATGTCTTCTGGAATTATTTTTGAAAGAAATATACTTTGGAATATACTGCATTATTGGAGAAAGATATTTTACTGGATAAATACAGTTTATATAATTTATACTAAAGTTGGGGGGAGAATTACCTCTTCGTTCTTACTACCCTATAAATTATCCTTGTTTTCTTTTAATATTTCCATGGGATATGAAGTATCAAAGGTGAAAATATCAAACTCATAACCTAACAATTTTCATTTCTGAGGAATGATATTCCAAGGGCAGTATTTTAATACATACTCTTCAGTATGTTATGCTATTAGAGAAAATGTTTAGTCTGTACAGATCAGCTTACTTACGTCTGGGGCTCCTTTTCATTTTGTTGTTTTTGCTGGGGCTGGAGAACGTTATTTACCAGTTCAGTGATCCCACTAAAGGGAAACCACCTGTTTAAATAAGCAAATAATGTGACTGAATAACCAAATCAATAAAACAAATGGTCAAATGTTTTCTTATCCATACTAATAAAAATACACAGGCACAAAAGCTACAGCCAATGGAAATATGAGCTCCAATTATCATCCAGGCAGTCAGAATATAGGGAAATTAAGTTTGAATACTTAACCAGTCCACAAGCAGGCAGCAAAAAACTACATCTAGTCAGTATGTAGATGAAGTAAGAAGCTGCAGGCAGCTCTCTTACAAGCCAGAGAGTCAAAAAGCAGAAGACACACTAGCTGCAGCCTATCCAGTATTAGTATAAGCTAATACCATCCAAGGTGCAGAAAGCAGAATGTGGCAAAGGTACAGAAGTCAAGCCTACTGAACTCTTAATACATTTACTTACTGTGTCGGTTGTGGTTTGTGCTCTTCTTTGACCCTAAAAAGATAAGTTTGCACAACTGAGTGCACTGTACTAGGAAGAAATTTCTATCTACAGATCTGTGGTCATATAAAAATGAAAAATGAGGTTTGTTACGTAGAAAAGCTTAATGCTTTGCTATAAATTGGAATTATACATTTGAATTAATTTGACACAAAAAGGAAAAGTTGAATTATTTGTTCTTAATAGAGGGCTGATATTAAAATTCTACTCTTGTCCTAATGATTCCATGATTTGGGACTCAAGTTTTCTGCATATTTGCATTAATATTGATATTGAAGCATTTAAAATAATTATTTTAAAGTATTATATCAAACACAGTTACATTTGGCCTACAGAAGATAAACAGATTTCCTCTTTATTTTTAAAATTTCTTCCTTAATATAAATTGAAGGCATAAATATTTTAAACAAAATGTAGGGTTTTATAAATGTATTTTAAAAGCCTTACAAATGGATTCATTTACTTCACAAAGGAACAGATAAAGGAACTGGGGGATTATGCACCTAATACCTAAAAATAGCTACTAAAATAATTATGTATATTAAATTTAAAATATTCATAAGCTAAAGTAAATTATTCATATAACTATAACAGACTAAAAATGCATTTAACCTATAATCAACTCGGTGTTTCACTGAAATAGCACTGGATATTTAAAAGGTGGAGAAAGATAAAACACAAGGATAGTGATGCCTCTGAAATGTGGCTTCCCACACTTTGCCTGGGACTGGTCCTGAGAGATAAACCTATGACTCAGTGATCAGGTGATTAGCTTTTACTTTCCCAAAGAAAGACTAAGAATTGATAACTAAAATGAGTCACCAAAATCTAGGACTTTCATTAGGAAATTATATCAACATTGTAAATTAAATTCTCTTTAGATTAAATTGATTTTTTCAGTGTGTTCTTATTTTAAATGATATAAGCAATAAATGAAAAGGTATACCCTTATACATTTTTGTGTCCCAATGAATATAATTGGTATTTATATTTCTCTATGTTAACTAAAAAAGAATATCCCATGTTCTCTGCATAAACTTCAAAAAGTACAATGGTTTTGACCTAGAGCTAAAGCCACATCATCTAGTATTTAAATAGAGATATAATGGATTAATAGTAAAATATTATATTTAGCACCAAATATAGAAACACACAAATACAGGCAAACTACAGTGACAATGGATTCTACCTAGAAAACTTATCATGTTATTTCTTTGAGAATAAGATACAAAAATCTCTTAGCGTTTTAGAACAAAACAGTACCCATATAGATAATGACAAAGAAAAATTACCATACCAGCTCATCAAAATGGAGAACAATTCAAGAGTATCCTTTGCCAAATAATATGCATGATAAACAAAAATATTTAAATGAATACATAAAAGAGGAGAAGATATTTGTTAAAGAATACCTGGGTGATTCTCTACAAGGAATCATATTTGCTCTTAATTAGTGACAAAAGTTTTTACCATAAACAAATTTATATTAATCATAAATCAGTTTCTAATTTCAAAATCTGTACTTGAAAATATTAATAGACATAAAAATTTTAATTACCAATTCAGAAATTATTTCTGGGCTTTGTAAAATATCTATAAGTGAAATATACAAACATTTACATCAGCTTCCTAAATAAAATATGTGTCATAAATATGGTGGTAAAAATATTTATCTTGTCTTCAAATCAAGAGTATAAAAATTTTCTTCTTTTGTCCAATATGTTAGATAAAATCAAACCTCAAAGTATCAGACCATAATTAAAATTCATGTTGAGATAATAATTTAAGAACTGGTAATATTAAAAAGTAATTATATATTTTTTTGACAATACATTAACATTATTGACAATGAACTCCTACATTCCTGCATTCCAGAAAGTGCATGAGGGGCTTCCAGTTTCCAATAAGATACATAAAACGCTTGGAAATCATCACTCCCACCCTTACAAGAAAAAAAGCTGAACAAACCGAAAATCAATAGCTCTTCTTAGAGTCATCAAAGAATTTAGGTCATAGAGCAGGCAAACTGTTGCCATGAAAACTAAAGAAACAAACAAGTGGATCCAGACTATCACAGTTTACCAAGAGTACTAGCCCAGGAGCAGAAGCCCACACCCTGGGCCAGTGTCTGTTGGAACACTTTTAACTATAATTGGCCAATTGCTGGAGACTCACTGTGGACTAGATTGAGAGTTTAAAATTCCAAGGAGTCCCAGTTTGGGGCATACTACCACACTTCCATAAATTTTATCTCCAAAAGCCATACCAGTTGCTCACTGTGAAGATCGGAGAAAAATTTCCTCCTGCATCAAGCAGGAGGAAGGGAAAGAAACCATTCTGAAATACTCCCAGAGCCCTCTGCTCTCTTTAACAATCCTAAACTCAAGGGAAAATATTTTACCAGAGCCTAACCAACTGGCATTTTACCAGAACCAAACAAGCCTGTGGAAGGTAATTACCTATTATATCACCCTCTAGCCTTTTATGTGGGAGAAGGACAATACCAAACTACAGCTCCCTCCAGCCTTCAACATGGGGGAAGGCAAATACCTAACTCAGGCACACTAGAAGAATAAGACCTAATTGTAGGACTGTTGAATGCTTGTCCTGTAGCAACACCTTACCACCAAATCATTAGAGTTCCTGAATAATAACAGGATTACAACTATAACAACTGCAAGCTTTAAACACTATTTAGTAAGAAGTCTCTAGGGAAACACAAAACAGAAAGGAAGACAAAAATAAAGACAATAGAAGAGAGGATTTTGGAAGATGACAAAGTAGAAAGCAACAGAAATCTGCCCCCCCAACCTAGACAATCTGTCTGACATAACTAATTTGGAAATCTGGAGTCTACTGAAGGCTTTCAACTTCAGAAGAAGGCTTGGACTGTACCTTGCTGTTAATGTCAGTCAATTTGAGCTCTTAGCATAGTGGCAGCTACCCATCCCCTACCACCCTGCTCCATGGAAGGTAGCTGTTTACCTGTTCTCGGAGCAACCTATACACAGTTTGCAGGAGCAAGAGTGGGTAAAAAAGACACTGCCCTCCAAATATCGGATTTGTGCTCTGATCCCTGATTACTGCTTCTCATCTCAGAGGTCCATACAAAGAGGTAAGTGGCCATTGTTGTTGCAATCCCCCCATTGCCGCAAGCCCCTCCCCCTTTGGCTAAGGTGACTTCCAGGATATTTTTAAAGAGCCTGGGCATTCCCCCCCACAACCTTTGTTTTTCTATTTTTCTCCTTTTAGAAGCCAGACATTAAAGACTGAAACATTCAAAAGCAACTGCGTATATGAGAGAAAACAGAAAGTCACCACATTTGCCCAGGGAAAGGAACAGATTCAGAAAAGACCTTAAGTTTATAACACAACCTGATCCTCAGCACAGAGACAGCCTACAACAAAAAAGAATAAAATAAAATAAAAACAATAACAGAAAATAATAAAACTTAGTGAAAGGTGAGAAACTGATCTCCAGAGTTACCACATATTTAGATTCAAATGTCCAGTTTCCAACAAAAAAGTCACAAGGCATACTGAGAAACAGAAAGTATGGGCCACTCAAAGGAAAAAAAGGAACAACAAAAACTCTCCCTGAAAAACACCTGGCATATCTATTAGACAAAGACTTTAAAACAACATTGGTGGGGTTGGGGGGAGGAATTGGAAGATTGGAATTGACACATATACACTATTGATACTATATATAAAATAGGTAATTAATGAGAACATACTGTATAGCACAAGGAACTCTACTTAATGCACTATGGTGACCTAAATGGGAAGGAAATCCAAAAAAGAGGGGATATATGTATATGTATAGGTGATTCATTTTGCTGTACAGTGGAAACTAACACAGCATTGTAAAGCAACTATATACTCCAATAAAAATTAATTTAAAAAAATTTTTTAATTTAAAATAAAAAATAAAACTATCATCTTCAAAATGCTCAAAGAACTGACAATGTAGAGAAAGTCAAGAAAACAATGTGTGAACAAAATGGAAATACCAATAAAGAGACAGAAAACCTAAAAGGAACCCAAAAAGGATTCTGGACTGAAAGTTGTTAGGACTGACAGCAGGCTACCCCAAGACATGCCACAATGGCATATAGATTATTTTGAATTAAAGTTACTAGAGAATCAGTCGGTGAGGGAAAAAAAAAACAATACTTAAAAGAAAACAACACTCTGATCCTTCTCTTTCCCCCTGAAAGCAAGAAAGAAATCTCCAATGTGAAAGTATCCCCCCACACCCAAAGTATAGAAAGCATCCTTATCAACAGAATTAAGAAATTCAAGGCTAAGAAAGCTGTATAAAAAAATCTGTGTGACTTCTTCATTAGTCTGTTACCACAAGTACAAGCCCCTTTGTTAAATCTTCACAAATGATTGTTTCTTTGTCTAAAATTATTTTTTTTTTTATAAACAGCCTGCCTTGGTCACTTCAGGTGTTCCATTTCTATGAGACCTCTGTGCATACAAATTAATTTTTTTTTCTGTTAATCTGCCTTGTGTCAATTATTAGACCAGACAAATTTCCCCCTTCCCAAAAAAGTACAAAAACGGACATGAAAAATTCACTAGAAGGATGCAGAGGCAGATTTGAGGAGGGAAGAGAAATAATCAGTGAACTTGAAGATGAAACAATGAAAAGTACTGAATCTGAAGAACAGAAAGAAAACAGATTGAAGAAAAGACAGTCTAAGGGACTTGTGGGACACCACTAAGCAGACATTGGTTTGATGTGGGAATTCCAGAGGAGGAGAGAGAAAGAATATTTGAAGAAATAATGGCTGAAATTTTCTTAAATTTGATGAAATATATTAATATAAACATTAAAGACAATGAACAAATTCCACAAAAGATGAAATCAAAGAGATCCACACCAAGACACAATAAACCAACTAAGTCAAACAAACATATAGAATACAATACCCAACAAGAACAGGAAACACATTCTTCTCGAGTGGAAATGGGACATCTTCCAGGAAAGACCATACGTCAGGCCACTAATTAAGTCTCAGTAGACTTTAAAATGTAGAGATGACATAAAGTACTGGAGTGGCCAAAAAGTTCATTCGGGTGTGTCCATATGATGTTATGGAAAAACCCGAACGAAATTTTTGGCCACCCTAATATTTTCTTCAAACACAACAGGATAATGTGAGAAATGGAAAACTAGAGAAATCACAAATTTGTAGAAATTAAACAACATACACTTTAAAAACAATGGGTAAAAGAAAATAAAAGGGAAATTAGAAAATACTCAGAGACAAATGAAAACAAAACAAAACAAAAAAATGTACCAAAATTTATGGGATGTGGTTAAGCAGTGCAAAGCAAGAAATTTATAACTATAAACAATTATTGGATTGGCCAAAAAGTTCATTTGGGGTTTTCCGTAAGGTGATACAAAAAAAAACCTGAACAAATTCTTTGGCCAATCCATACATTAACAAACAAGAAAGACCTCAAAGCAAAAGCCTAATTTTGTACTTATGAAACTAGAAAAAGAAACACAAATTAACCCAAAGCCACCAGAAGGGAGGAAATAATAAAAAATTACAGCAGAAATAAATGAAATAGAAAAAAATACAATAGAGAAACTCAATGAAACTATAAGTTAGTTCTTTGAAAAGGTTAACAAAATGAAAGATTTTGTTAGACGGCCTAAGAAAAAAGGAGAAAAGAACCAAATTACTAAAATCATAAATGGAAGTGATAACACTACTACTGTTCTACAGAAATAAAAAGGAATATGAGAGTACTATAACAACTTTATGCCAACAAATTGGACAGCCTAGATGAAATGAACAAATTCCTACAAACACAAAACATACCAAGAAATCACAAAGAAATAGAAAATCTGAATAGGCCTCTAACTAGTAAAAAGATTGAACCATTAATCAAAAATCTCAACAAAGAAAAGCTCTAGACCTGATGCCTTCACTGGTGAATTCTACCAAACATGAACTAATACCAAAAATGAACTAATACCAATCCTTCTCTAACTTTCCCAAAAATTTAAGAGGAAGGAACACTCCCTAACACATTGTTTGAGATCACCAATACCATAATACCAAAGCTACACAAAGATGCTACATGAAGAGAAAACCACAGATCAATATCTAAATACTACACAAAGCAATCTATAGATTCAATGCAGTCCTTATCAAAAGCCCAATGATGTTTTTGCCAAAATACAAAAAGTCATCCTTAATTCATATGGAATCTCAAGGGAGCCCAAATAGCCAAAATAATCTTGAAAAGTAAGAACAAAGCTACAGGAATCACACTTCCTGATTCCAAAACTTACAACAAAGGTACAGTAATCAGTGTGGTACTGGCATTAAGACAGACATAGACCAGCGGAATACAATAGAGAGCCCAGAAATAAATGCCATATATGCATAAAGTCAACTGGATTTTGACAAGTGTGCCAAGACCATTCCATGAGGAAAGGACAGGCTTTTCAACAATGGTGCTGGAAAATTTGGTTATCCACATGAAAAAGAATGAAGTTAGATCCTTGCTTAATATCATATGCAAATATTAACTCAAAATCAATCAAAGACCTAAATTTAATACTTAAAACTGTAAAATTCTTAGAAGAAATCAGGGACTGTGATATCTCCAGCTTTGTTCTTCTTTCTCAACATTGTTTTGACTATTTGGAGTTTTTGGTGTTTCCATACAAATATTAGAATTATTTGTTCTAGTTCTGTTAAAAATGTCATTGGTATTTTGATGAGTACTGGACTGAATCTGTAGATTGCCTTGAGTAGTATGGTCATTTTAACAATATTCTTCCAATCCATGAGCAAGTATGTCTTTCCATTTGTTCGTGTCATCTTCAATTTTTTTCATCAATGTCATAGTTTTCTTAGTACAGGTCTTTTATGTCCTTGGTTAGACTTATTCCTAGCTATTTTATTCATTTTGATACAATTGTAAATGGGATGGTTTTCTTAATTTCTCTTTCTGATAGTTCTTTGTTAGTGTATAGAAACGTGACAGATTTCTATATATTAATTTTGTATCCTGCAACTTTACTGAATTCAGTGATGAGTTCTAATAGCTTTCTGGTGACATCTTTAGGATTTTCTACATATAGTATCATGTTATTTGCAAACAGTGATAGTTTTACTTCTTCCTTTCCAATCTGGATTTTCTTTTATCTCTTTTTCTTGTCTGATTGTGGTGGCTAGGACCTCCAATACTATGTTGAATAAAGTAGTGACAGTAGGCGTCCTTGTCTTGTTCTTGATCTTAGAGGAAAATGATTTCAACTTTTCATCACTGAGTATGATGTGTTAGCTGTGGGTTTGTCATATACAGCAGTTATTATCTTGCAGTATCTTCCCTCTATACCCACATGGTTGAGAGTTTTTATCATAAACGGATGTTGAATTTTGTTGAAAGCTTTTTCTGCATCTAGTAAAATTATCATATGATTTTTCTTCAATTTGTTAACATGATGTATCGCATTGATTTATGTGATCACACTGATTCAGATAATTGAGCCATCCTTGTATCACTGGGATAATTCCCACTTGGTCATGGTGTATGACACATTTACAACATGAAAGCATTCTTGAGATGGTTGGTGGTAATGCATTAATGCATAAATACATTATGAATGTATTTAGTGAAACTGAACTATACACTTAAAAGTGGTTAAGATGGAATATTTTATGTTTGTATATCTTACCACAAAAAAAAAAAACTGGAAAAAATTTAAGGACAGTAGAGGAAATTTTTAGCCTCTGACACCACAGCTACACCAATTACTACACACTGCCAGATAAATATAAAATCTGCCACATTAAAGGACTATCTACTGGGCTATCTACCTACATTCCTTTTACCCAATAAACCTTGTCTAGCTTTCAACAAAAAATACAAGGCACTCTAAAGGCAAGAAAAAACAGTCTGAAGAGACAAAGCACACATCAGAAACAGACTCAGATAAGGCAGAGAACTGGAATTGGGCAAAATAAATACAGTTAATATGTTAAAGGTGCTAATGGAAGAAGTGTACAACATGCAAGAACAGATGGGTACTGTAAGCAGAGAAATAAATTGTTTAAGAAAGAATGAAAAGGAAGCTCTAAAGATAAGTAACACTGTAACAAAAATGAAGAATGCCTGTGATGGACTCATCAGTAGACTACACTCAGCTGAGAAAGAATAAATGAACTTGAAGATATGTCAATAAAAACTTCTAGAACTGAAAGGCACAGAGAGAAAAGAAAGAAAAAGATGGAACAGAATGTCCAAGAACTGTGGGATAATTACAAAAAGGTATAATATACATGCAATGGGAATGCTGGAAGGAGAAGTAAGAAAGGAACAGAAGAAACTTGAAGTAATAACGACTGAGAACTTTCCACAATTAATGACAGACTCCAAGCCACAGATCTAGGAAGCATGAGGAACACCAAGCAGAATTAATATAAAAAAATTTTTTTACACCTAGGCAAATCCTATTTAAACTGCAGAAAACCAAAGACAAAAAGGAAATTCTGAAAGAAGCCAGAAAGAAGACAAACACCTTACCTACAGAGAAACAAACATAAGAATTACTTTGGACTTCTCTTCAGAAACCATGCAAGCAAAAAGAAAGTGGAATAAAATATCTGAATTGTTGAAAGAAAAAAAACCCACCAACCTAGAACTTTGTGTCCAGTGAAATTATTCACTTCAAAAGTGAAGGAGAAATGTACCTACTCAGACAAAGAAAAATTGAGGGAATTTGTCATCAATAGACCTGCCTTGCAAAGAGTGTAAAAAAAGGGAGAAGAAAATGATATAAGTTGGAACATCTATATAAAAAATAGGAAGAGCATTAGTGAAGGAATAAATGAGGGCAAAATAAAATCTTTTCTTTTTCTTATTCTTAATTGATCTAAGTTTGTTCAAAATAATAGTAGTAACATATGTATTTGATGATTATAGCTTAGGGATAAGTGAAATGAATGATACCAACTTTCAAGGTACAAGAGGGGAAAATTAGGAATACTCTTTTATAAAGTACTTATACTACCCCTGAGGTGGTACAGTGTTATCTGAAAGTAGGCTTGGATTAGTTATAAATTATTGAATCAGTTGCAAACTCTTCAGCAACCACTAAAATACATTATTTTTAAAAAAGGAAGTATAATTCATATGCAAAGCGAGGAGAGAAAATGGAATCAAATCATATAAAATGCTGAACTCTAAAGTAAACAAAGAACAAAGGCAATGATTGGAACAGTTACAAATATGATAGCTATTAATCCAATTATATCAATCATCATTTTAAATGTGAGTGATCTAAATTGACCAATTAAAAGGTAGAAACTGTCAAAGTACACAAAAAAATAAAGAGAGAGAGAGCACCAACAATGTGTTTTCTACAAGAAACCACTTTAAATAGAAGACACAGTAAAGTCATGAAGAAAGATATACCATTCTAACACTAATAAAAAGAAAGCTGGAGAATCTACATTAATTTCAGACAGTGACCTTCAGAGCAAGGAAAATTATCAAAGATAAAGAGGGGCACTCCATAATGAAAAAGGGGTGAGTTTCCCAAGAACACATAATAATCCTTAATTTGCAGAGCCTAACAATAGAATGTCAAAATACAAGAGGAAAAAAATGTCAAAATACAAGAGGCACAAGAAATATACAAATCCTTTATTACAGTTAAAGACATCACACTTCTATCAGTAACTGACAAATCCAGTAGGCAGAAAATCAGCCAGGATATAGCTGGGCTGAATAGCATCATCAATAAAACAGATCTAACTGACGTTCTATAGTACTTCATCCAATAATAGCAGAATACACATTATTCTCAAACTCATATGGAATATTCACCAAGACAGGCCACATTCTAAGCCATAATACACTCTTCAACAAACTTAAAAGAATACAAATTATACAAAGTACGCTTTGAGTTCAAAGCGTCAAATTAAACTAGAAATCAATTACGGAACAGTAGTAGGAAATCCAAAAATATCTGGAGATTAAACAATACATTTCTAAATAACACAAGGGTCAAAGAATTCTCAAAAGAAATTTGAAATATTATGAATATATTTCACCTGAAGTGAAAATAAAAATGTATCAAAATTTGCAAGATGCAGCTAAATATGTGCTTAGATGGAAATTTCTAGCATTGGATGCATATGTTAGGGAAAAAAGAAAGATCTAAAATCTATAAAATAAACTTCCACCTTAGGAAACTAGGGGGGGAAAAGAGTAAATTAAATCTAAAACAAGCAGAAGGAAATAATAAAAATTAGAGCAATACGGTAATAGACAGTGGAGACAGTGTCACCCATGTCATCCCTGTGGCTGAAGGGTATGTAATTGGCAGCTGTATTAAGCACAGCTGTAATATAACAGCTGTGTATATAACACAGGATGTAATATAACATATTTTACATGTATGTAATATAACATTTTATTCAGCAATTGCTGAGAGATGCAAAAGTAAGAATCCATCAGAGAAATCCTTGGGAACATTAATGGAGCACTATAGTTATGCCTGCCCAGATTTGGTCAAAGAATTTAACAAGTATGACACAGAAGGAGCAAAGTGGATTAAACAGTATACTGGAATCAATGTTATCTCAAAGAAAGAATTCTCCACTGGTGTTGGTTATTAAGAGATTCTTGGGACGTGACATTTTTTTCATCTAGAGTTTGCTAATCCAGGCTTTACTCAACCTATCTCAGAAGTTGTAGATGAAGTAAATAATCACAATTGTCCTACTGATGTCATAGATCCTCTCAACAAGAATATTGTCCTCTCTGGATATTCAACCATGTTCGGGGACTTTGGATCAGGGACTTTGGACATCACTTGCAAAGAGATTTGAAAAGAACTGGAGATGCCAGGCTGAAATTAAGTGAGGGGCTGAGTGGTGGTAGACTAAGACAAAAACCTACTGATGTACAAGTCATCACACCCAAAATGCAGTCACATGCAATGTGGTTTGGAGGATCCATGCTGGCTTCTACACCTGAATTCTACCATGTATGCCACACCAAAAAGGATTATGAAGAAATTGGGCCTAGCATTTGTCATCACTATCCAGTGTTTGGAGTTAAGTCATAAAATTAACTTCGCAGTCACTGGGGTTAGGGAAGTGAGGAAGAAATAATCTTTCTGATTGCCTTTTTTGTCTGGATGGCTGGTTCTGAGGTTTTAACCCTGACTTGAAATAATAAGACCAAACTAAATTACACAGGAATATTTTAGTAAGTTTATCAACATGGGAATGTAGAGGAAAGACAAAATGATTAAATGTTTTTCTTCAGATTCAATATTTGAATTGTATGTGTAACAAAAAGAAGCAGGTGTTAGTTCTTTCTGTGCCCTGATAGGTTCTATGCTATTGAATTAGCCAAGATTTGAGGGTATGTAGATAGCTCTGTAATGCTTGAATTGTACACTTCTAAGTGTACAATGCAAGAGCTTGTTTGTATTTCATACTTTTTACACTTTCAGGGAAAAGTCACAGGCAAACTAGTATTTGAGGGAAAAAAGTGACCAAGTAAAGGACAAATTCAAAAAGTAGCCTATGACACTTGGTGAAGACACACGCTCAAGGGATTCCAGTAATTATGAATTGCTTTCATACCTTGTGCTCCCCCACGGTTTTCTTTGCAAGTGCTTTTGGAACTAAGAAGCTATTATCTTGGATTAACTGACGCCTGCCAGTGCTTTCTGTTTAACTCTCATTCTGTTTCTTGCTTTAAAGGAAAAGTAAAAATAAGACTGTTGGACCAGTATTGCAGCTCTAGTGTCATTTCTTATTCAAAAAAATGAATCATTTGATTACCAAAATTGGTCATTTTTAAAGCCTAACACCATTCTAATAAAGGCACAAATTTCTTTCGAATACTTGTTTCAAGTTCTTTTAAGTTAATAAGCCTATTTTCTTCAAAAAAAAAATTAGAGCAGACATCAGTGAAATTTAAAATATGAAATCAACAGATAAAAATCAACAAAACCAAAAGCTCCCTCTTTGTAAAGACCAATAAAATGATAAACCCCTATCTAGATTAGTCAAGTAAAAGAGAGAAGCCACAAATTACTAATAACAGAAATGAAAGACAGTCCATCACTACTGATTCCATGACATTAAAAATGATTTTAAAAATGTTAAGAAGAATTCTATACCCAGGAATTTAATAACTTTGATGAAATGGGCCATTTTCTTGGAAGATACAATCTACAAAAGTTCACACAAGGAGAAACAGATAATCTGAATAGGTCTACATCTACTAAAGAAATTGAATCAATAGCTAATAACCTTGCAAAGCAGAAATCACCAGGTTCCAGACAGTTCCATCTGTGAATTCTACCAAACATTTAAAGAGGAAATGATACCAATCCTCTACAATTTCCCAGAAAAGGAAGCCAAGGGAACACTTTTAAAACTCATTCTCTTAGAGCAGCATCACCTTTATATGAAAACTAGGCAAAGACATTAAAATAAATGAAAATTATGACATCTCTCATGATCAAATGCTAATATATTCAACAACATATTAGCAAATTGAATCCAACAATGTATAAAAACTATTGCATACCATGACCAGGCTGGGTTTATCCCAGGTACGCTGGTTCAATATTCGAAAATCAGTTCATGTAATCTATCACATCAACAGGCTAAAGAAGAAAAATCATATGACTACATCAACAGATGCAGAAAACGCATTTGACAAAATCCAAGAACCATTCATGATAAAAACTCTTAACACACAAGGAATTGAGGAAATGTCCTCAATTTGATAACAAAAAAACCTACAGCTAACATCAGACTGAATGATGAGAAACTAAAAGCTTTTCACTTAAGATCCAGGAGGAGTTAACAACAAAGAGGTACAGAAGAATTTTTAGGGAAACTGTTGAAAACTATTCTGTATGATACTGTGTTGCTGTATACATGACTGCGAAACCCACAGGAAAAAAAAAAAACACAAAAAATAGTTACAAGGAGTAAACCTTAATATATATAAATTTTAAAAAAGTCAATCAGAAGGACAGGAGAATCCTAGGATGGAATGCAGAATGTGACAAATGAATCTCTGTATATGGAAAATGTATAGCATAACCTCACTGACAGGGATGGGGGGAAAGTTGCTGTCCTAGGTAACATTAGGAAAGGACAGTTTAGAAAACTGTAACGCTAAAGACAAAAAAAAAAAACTATATATAAATTCTGCAATCTAATTGGCAAAGTTGTTTCACATTGCACAGGTTAGCAATTCTGATAGTATTCTACATGTTTGCCAGGGTTAAACAGTAAGTAAATGAATTGTTGATAATGAGTCCCAGATTTCTCACTATCAGAGAAAGAAGTTACAAATAAGCAAAGAGAGGAGGCTAGAATGGACCCTGCCTGCAGTGCTGAGTTGAGAGTCAAAAATATTAGTCTAAAGACATGCATATGTCACCACTTTCATTCAACATAGTTTTGGAAGTCCTAGCTATGGCAATCAGAGAAGAAAAAGAATAAAAGGAATCCAAATTGGAAAAGAAGTTAAACTGTCACTGTTTGCATATGACATGATACTATACATAAAAGCCCTAAAAACACTACCAGAAAACTACTAAATCTACTACTAAACTACTAAATAGCTAGAGTCGGGCTTCCCTGGTGGTGCAGTGGTTGAGAGTCCGCCTGCCGATGCAGGGGACACGGGTTCGTGCCCCAGTCCGGGAAGATCCCACATGCCACGGAGTGGCTGGGCCCGTGAGCCATGGCTGCTGAGCCTGTGCATCCGGAGCCTGTGCTCCGCAACGGAAGAGGCCACAACAGTGAGAGGCCTGCGTACCGCAAAAAAAAAAAAAAAATTCTTTCACAGATATTTATCTTTCACAAAATCACACATCTTTCACAAACAGAAGAGAGAACACTTTCCATCTTGTTTTGTACAGCCAGCATTATTACTCTGATACCAAAACTAGGAAAAGTCAATTCAAGAAAAGAGAACTACTGACTAACGTCCCCTATAAGCACAGATCCAAAAATCCTTAATCGATCAGCAAACTGAATCCAGCAAAATATAAAAAGGATAATATATCATGACTGTGGCAGGCTGAATCTACTATGGCCTACAACTTAAAAAGCAGAACAACAAACTAGAAAACATGTACCATCTGATCGGAGTTCTGAAACAGATAAGATGTGCCAGTTATTATTATTTCTCAGCTCCAAACCTACCCTCTACACTTGACTCTGATTCTGATGCTGTGATATCACCCATCACCCACTTCTGCTTTGTCAGCTGGCCCTATAGTAGGCTCTGCCATTAGGAGGTGCTAGTGGGAGACTACAAGACTGGAAGAGAAAGAACGTGTACTTTCCTGTTTTTTCACAATGTGTGCTTTCTGTTTGCTTTCCTCCTGCTTCATGTTCTTGTTAGCAACATTTTCTTCTATATATTCTGACAGATATTATATAGACATATGATTTTTACACAAATGGTCTGTACCTTAATTTTATCTTACTTATATATCTTGGATTTTTTTCTGTATTGGTGCATATAGAACTATCACATTTATATTAATGAATTATTACTTTGTATGGATATGCCACAACTTAGTTAACCAGATTATAGCTAAACTTCTGCTATTATAAACATATTTTTGTACATGTCACATTGCATATGTGCAAGTATAACTCTAGGATAATTTCCCTGTGGTAGAATTGAGGAACATTTCAAATTTTGTTCAGTATTCCAAATTGCCCTCTCTAAAGTTGTATTAATTTCTATTTCCACTAACAGTGTATGAGAATGTCATTCCCACAGCCTCAACAAGACAATGTATCCAACTTTTTAGTCTTTATCAATTTTATTGAAATTTTAATTTGCACTTATTTTACTATGTGTTTCCTTTTCTTTGTACTGTCTGTTCATGCTTTCAAAGAAGAGCAAAGCTCTGCACTATATTTGGGTGCGTAAGTGAGCATGACTATGGGTCTCAAGATAATGGCAAACACTCTAAGAACAAAACTAGAGGTCAGCAGCACTGCATGGGCAGCTTCCCAGTAAGGTCCATGAGAATCCCAACTGGCTTCTCAGTGGTGAGTTCAGCAGAGACCCCCAAGAGTGGATATCCAGTGGGTTCTGAGGGTGTTCATCCAGTTTCCCATAGAATTCAATAGCACATTCCACAGGTAACTTGCTAGCAGCTTTCTAGGAAGTCAGCCAGTACCCCAGCCCACTTCCCAGAAAGTTCAACGGTACTCCCCCAAAGCAGATTTTTGGTGAACTTCATCAATACCCCAGCAAGTAGTTTCACTCCCAACAGCCTCCAGTTGAGGGTTTCCTACCTACACATGTGCTGGCCCGTGGTAACCTGCCCACCACCCTCACCCTGCCAAGCACCCAAGTGGAAAGCTTTCAAGCAGCCAGCCCCACACTGTGGTTCTCCTCCCACCATCCTTCCTACTGACAGTGGCCAGCTCTGGCACAGGGCAGCCTAACAAACCTCTCTCCACTATCCAACGGGCTACAACTCCGTCCTCTCCAACAAGTTCTGAATCCAGCCTTGAGGAGGGACCCTGGCTTCCAAGTTTCTTCTTTCCTTGAGTACTCCTTCAGTCCTAGGGCATTCTCTTTTATCCCTGTTTAGCACTTAATTCCCTATAAATAGTTCATCTGTTATATGAAAACTTCCCTTTTGAAATTTATCTCCTGACTGGACCCTGACTGATAGCTGACCAAACAGTTAAGGGGACAAAGAATTACTTATCTGTATCTGTAACAGAAACAACAAAATAAAATATATCCATCATACTCATATATGTACCCCAGTACATCAAGCAATAAACAAATCTACAGGAATAAACAGAAAAATCAGCAACTATAACTGAAAATGTAAACACAGCCACCTCAGAAACTGCCAAAACAAGTAGACAAAAATAGATGATAGAGAGAGAGAAGGAAAGAGGGACGGAGAGAAGAATAAAGACAATGACGATAATAGGTAGACAGATAGAATATAATTAATAAACCAGAGCTATTATGCTCAAATTATTAGATTAACCAAGAGTGGGGTTATGAACACAAGCATTTGGTTTCATTCTCTCCCAAAAACTATCCCAAAGAAACAACAATAGTGTTTTGTTTGTTTATCAATGGAATGGGTTAGGATCTGTCAGGAAGGAGAGGAAATTTCCCCCCTACTCCTCTTGAGTTCTGTTCGCTGGTCTAATAATTAAATTGACATAAGACAGATTAACAGGAGGGAAAAAAACTATTTAATTCATATGCATGAAGGTCCCATAGAAATGGTTCCTCTGAGGTAACGAAAGCAGGCTGTGTATTTATCATTTTTAGACAAAGAAACAATTATTTGCGAAGATTTAATAAAACAAAAGGACTTGTGCTTGGGGTTGCAGGCTCATGAAGACGTAATAAAATTTGTTTATACAGGTCTCTTAGCCTTGAATTCCCTAACTGTTGATAAGGGTGCTTCCTTTCTACCCTCCTGGTACAGGGAGGATACCTTCACAAGGGAGGTTTATTTCCTGCTTTTAGGGGGAAAGAGGCAGCTCAGAGTATTTTTTTAAACATCATTTTTTTTTCTCACCAGCTGTTTCTCAAGTCACTTTAATTCAAAATAATCAATATGCATTGAGGCATATTTTGGGGCAGCCTGCCCTGGACCCTAACAGATCCAATGGTAGCAAAATTTACTGAGCTGCAAAGCAGACAGACAAGTGGTAACTGACTTCAGCAGGCCCAACAAAGCTGAATCTTAAAGTAGCAGTGAAGAAAGCAAAGAGGCAAATTAACATCCTGGAACCCCATTAGTCACAAAAATTGGCTACACCAGGTATCTCTAGAAGTGAAGAGTAAAAATGGGACTAAAATCAAGTTGAAAGTCTCTTTAAGAACAAGATTAGGACCCAAATTCCTGCACTCACTCCATGCCTCTCCCCAACCTCAGCAGAAGCTTAACAGCATCTTCTCTGGAGAGGGTAAAACAGAGCGGGATTAACTAGGGGATACCAGCAGAGATGAGGGCAAAAGCAATATACTGAACACAGAGAAAATAAGTAAAATCTTATATAATGAACGTTAAGACTCTAGCTTAACAACATGGTACTAGCAGCCAAGCATATGTCCTCTAGCGTAAAGTCTGGAAGATCCTGCTTTGGGAAATCTAATTCAAGGAAGCAGCCCAGCTATATCACAGACCTTAGAAGGGAACCAATGTCTAAAGAAAGATGAGGCTAAGGATATTATGAAACGATACTAAAATAAAACTTAAGCCACCAAATATTTATAATATCAGAATTACAAAAAAGGGAGAAGGGGCAAAGAAAAGAGACCACATAGTGAAAGACTTCTACTCTCTAATATAAATGTAAACAAAATGAAATAAGACAGAATAGAGACCAAAAACTTTCTTGCTGCCTCTGCCTCTGCCTCTACCTCTGCATCAGCACTTAAAGCTGCTACACCACCTGCCCACATCTCTCCATGATCCCCATTTAATCTGTGCTTCAGTCACTCTGGCTTCCTTTCTGTTCCTAAAATGGGCCAGGCACTTTCTGCCACAAGATCTATGAAAATATCTGGACATATTCAGGGGAAAAATATGAACATTTCCATTAATAACCACATAACTTCCTATATAATGCCAAACATTTTAACATTTGTATACACCTATAAATGGGCCAATTTTTTTTTGCATGCTACTCACAGCAAACAAATCAGTGTTTTAGAAATGATGGTTCCAGAACCTTAGCTATTGCTACCTTTGTCTGTAAAAATGAGCCACTATGCTTATGAATAATGGAAGAGAACATTTGTCAAGCTGTTAGTCAATGAAGTGATGGTCAATGAATGCTGAAGTCCTTTCCATATTAAATTTAGTGGACAAAAGTTACATAATTAACCTGGATTATATATGTGACAACTTTTCAATGCCAAATTGTTCTCCCCCTAATACCAAAAGATGTTCCCCCACTGCCACATAGTATTTACTCAGGGAATGCAAACGTAAATTTTTTTGTAAGTTAAATATATAGATGACAGTAAATCTATAATGGAATGTAAATTCAAGACAAAATGATTTTTATTTATTCTTTTATATTAACACAAGCAAAGAAATATTGACTGTATCACTTAAAAACTATAATCTTTTCTTCATACATCTTTTCCCAAATTTCTTTCACTAGTTACTCAAGTTTATCATTATCGGTTTACTGTAAAAATCTATTTCCTAACCATTTTCTGAGGGAAAAACAACAACATTTTAATGTAAACTCAATTGAAATTCCAAAGCATTAATTTGTGTAAGATAGCTGATGAACAAAGAGAATGGGCTCAGGAGAATTTAGACAGAACTAGTTTCTATTTCTTAGCTATGTTACTTGATATTCATGTGATCATGAGTAACTTACTTTATTTCATTGAACCTCCATTTGTAATTAATAAAATTGTGACAAGACTAGATAGATTAAATAAGATATTTGGAAAGTGCCTGGCACATAGTGGTTACTCAATAAATGAAAGTACACTTTTCAAAATTGAATTTCCTTTTCAAAACTAAATTCAAACTTTTTCAAGTATCCCTGCCTTTAAATTATTTACATTTCATTTCTATGAATATATTCTCCTTAGCAAAGAACAACAGATAAATGGGGAAAAGTTTTGGAAAAGAAACTTTTCACAACATATTTTTATAACTTTTGTATTATATTGCATTGTATTATATTATGTATATGTACTGAAAATAAATCAATAAAATAGTAAACCAATATATCCAAAACATTTATATTAAATAAATGTAGCACATAAAGTCCTAATAATTTTATGTAAGTGAGCCCCCTGAAAGCAGAGATTATGTGTTATTCATCTTTGGGACAAGAATTTTAAACAATGCTAGGCACACAGTAAACATTCAAAAATATCAGGAGGAGTGGATGCATGGTTGAGACCTCTATGTACATTTTGGTCATATATATATGGTAGCAAAAATAAGACTGAAAATGGCTCTCTACAGTTTCTAGCTTCCTAAATTACATAATAAAATATGAGTACGACTTAATTAACTGTGCTATCAGGGAAACCAAAAATAATTGATTCCACAAATGATACATTTAGTGTCTGTATATAGAGAAACAATCCAAAATACATGGTAATTTGCCATAGCATCATTTTTTAAAAACTATCATTAATTTTTAGAGATTTATAGAGAAAAACACATTTATCAAAAATCTAAAAATTGCTCACAATAAGGTCATTACTTTTTTTTTTTTTTTTTTTTTGCGGTATGCGGGCCTCTCACTGTTGTGGCCTCTCCCGTTGCGGAGCACAGGCTCCGGAGGCGCAGGCTCAGCGGCCATGGCTCACGGGCCCAGCCGCTCCGCAGCATGTGGGATCTTCCCGGACCGGGGAACAAACCCGTGTCCCCTCCATCGGCAGGCGGATTCTCAACCACTGCACCACCAGGGAAGCCCCGGTCATTACTTTTTATAACTGAGAAAACCAAATAAATCATGAAGAATGAAAAATTGTTTTTCCATAGTAAATTATAAGAATTAATAATTCAGAGTGGACAAAGCAACAAATGAGTCCATGACACAAACATACACATTTTGAAAATCCTTGGCATCATCATTATAAATCATACAGCCTTGGGTCCAAAAGAGACGTTAAGATATTACCTGCAATATTAGCTCTAAGTTTTTTGTTTTTTTAATGCATAAGATTTTTTTAAAGACGAGCATGAAATACATCAAAATATCATTACTGTTTTTATTAGAGTAGCAAGATTGTGGGTAGATTCTTGCCTCTATTTTCCAAATCTTCTCTAATGTAATTCTATTTTCATAATAAAATATATATAATATTTTTAAGGTACCACCTGGTTTAAAAAAGAAGAAACCATCCAGTGTACCCTATGCTTATAGGCAGTTTAAAGATTAATCTTACACATAGATACGTAAAATCCATTTTCAAAGTACCCAAGAAAAGGGATTTACAATTAGCAACACCTCTTCAGCAAGGGAACCTGCTCTTTCTGCCCTCATCACGGTGACTTTGATTGCTCGAAGAATCGTATGTACATGTGCTCTGATCCTTTGAAACCCGTAAATTCTCTGTGGAGGTAGTTAGAGGAGAAATGGTGACAGGATTCAGTATACTGGTCCTGTTTAAAAATCCTAATTTGTTCTCCTATCGTCTCTGCTATCAAATGAAGCACTGTCCACCGGCAGGTAGCCAAGCAGCCAGGTGAACTGCTCTAGTCACTCAGGCACTTGCACATGTCTAAAACTCTTTATATCCTTTTATGATAAAATTACTCAAAACATAAAGAAAGGAAGTAGCAG
Source organism: Lipotes vexillifer (assembly GCF_000442215.2). Lineage (NCBI taxonomy): Eukaryota > Metazoa > Chordata > Mammalia > Artiodactyla > Lipotidae > Lipotes > Lipotes vexillifer. Next base: position 441,246 of record NW_006792103.1, on the reverse strand, counting down.
CAATAAATCATGCTGGCATAGCACAGGTTATTTATTCTGAACAGGATATGGCTGACAAAGGGACCTGCTGTCACAACATATGAGAGCAATTAAAATAATGAGGTTTTTCAGAAAAAAAAAACTTAAAAGGAATAAAGAAAGACACTAAGTGTCTGACCCTATCCACAAGATACTCTCAAAGACAATGAGGATGATGAGGACTTTGTTCTGACATATTGGAGGGGGTGATAATATTATCTCCCAATCTAATTTTTCAGTTTTTATATGGAAGAGGATGGGCTTTGGGGTCAAGCAGACTGAGGTTTGAATATTGGCTCCAATGTTCACTACCTGGCAAGTTACTTAACCATTTTATAATCCACTTGTAGAAATGGGAACTAAAATAGCTAGCTACCTCATAGAGTGGTAGTTAGAATTAAATAAAATAATGGATGAAAATACATGGCACATGTTTATTACTCTAAACGTTTCTATATGTTTGGAATATTATAAAAACATGTGGTACATTGCGTGGCACATAATGGACTCTCAATAAATGTTGACTCACTTCCTTGTTACACACATAAGAATTAAACCAGAGTGTTTTTTAGTTTAAAAAAAAAAAGGAAGGGACTAAAGGAGGTCACCAAGTTCAGACCTCTACCTCTAGGCAGATTTATCACATTAAATAAACATCATCTGATGACTTTCAGCACAAGGGTGTAAGAGGGACTGTTCTAATGCCTAAGAGAAAAGGACCACAAATAGGAAAATATTGATCAATTAAATCCAGAAAAGAAAAAGTTGATGCTGATTGTAAAAAGGAACCCGCTTTTAAGGACCCCTACAGTTTAAATGGCTAAAACACAAAGCCATAGTGATTAAAGAAAACAAAATCTGTAAAATAGGCAGTATCACAAATGAATGGAAGAAAAAAATGCAATGTCTTGGTTGATAATATCATAGAAACTCACTATAAGAAGAAAAGTGAAATTATGTATATCTTTATACCAGGGGTCAGCAAATTATTCTATAGGGCCAGAGTGTAAATATTTTATGCTTTGCAGGTATTACAGTCCCTGTTGCAACTACTCAACACTGCCATTTTAGCAGAAAAGCAGCCATAGACAATACATAAATGAAAGAACATGGCTGTATTCCAATAAAGCTTTATTTATGAAATACCAAAAACTGAATTTCATATAATTTTCACATATCACAAAGTATTACTATTCTTTGATTTTTTTAAACATTTAAAAATATAAAACCATTCTTTACTCATGGGCTGTACAAAAATTCAGCCAGATTTGAGCCAGACTTGGACCGGGGGTTGTAGTTTGACAAGCCCTGCTTCACACCATTAAAAGAAAAAAAAATTCCAAATTGATTATAAAGTACTAAATGAGAAAGATAAAACTTTAAAACTAAAATAAGAAAATAGAGAAAACATTAACATCTTGTAGTGAATAAAGATTTCTTAATATGACAATGAAGTAAAAAATAATACATTTGACTACATAAAAATTAAAGATGTCTGTTTAATGAAGGACATCATGGGACGCCTACCATAACAGGAAGATAACACACTGGCAGAAAATATATGCAACATTAAAAAGGCATTAATGTCTAGAATATTCAAAGAATTCTTACAAATCAATAAGAAAAAGAAAGGAAATCCAATTATATTTGAATACTGATTGATGCCATTTACTCGCAGAAAAACAAGGGGAAGATTATGTTTCTGCTTTGCTGTTTAACGAGGTTCATTATCAGAATTTCTTTTCCTTACTGTCACTGTGAAAATTCTTAAAGAAATAATCTAAACCTCTGGCGTATATGTGTATGTGCATAATCTGAATAGTGGAAGTCATTCACTTGTGGGATTTTATTCTATTTTAGTACACAAACAACTACGTAGTGATTCACTATGTACCAGGCATTGTTCTAAGTAATTTACTAACATTAACTCATTTAACCCTCTTAACTCTAAAAGAAGTACTATTATTATCCTCATTTTAAAGGTGAGTCTTATGAGTGGTTTTCATCTTTATACTTATCTTTATTTTCTAATTTTTAAGCAATGCATATTTATACCTACATATCCACACAAAAATTAATAAAATAGTGTACAGAAAAACATTGTTCCCTTTTTAGGGGGAGGAATGTGAAGGGGTCAAGGAAAGTACAGGATTCAAATGCAACACCTACAGAACTCAAGTTTATGTTTTGTCACACTTTTTTATATAATTAATGTTTCCCGCTTCCACTGGCTACCTTTCCTGTTCATTCTTCTAGTAACATATACAATGTTTTTTGTGGGGGGAAAGGGATAGGTATGTAAAGGGCTGAGGGGTTTTGTTTGTTTCAGAGCATAATGAAACCTTCTAACTACAAAGCAAAGCTGTCCATCAACAAATATTTTTTAAGCACCTACTATATCAGGCATAGTTCTAAGCAGTAAGAATAAAGTAGTAACCAAGACAGATAAAGACTCAGAATATGTCATTATCTGTCTTGGTTACTACTCTATCCTTACTGCCTTGAACTACTTACTGCCTAGAACTACTTACTGTCTAGAACTAGAGTAGGTGCTACTCAAAGAACTCAAATTCTAGTTTGAGAGCTATATTCTAGGTCAGAGTACTGCAAAGGCAGAAATGAGAAAATGGATTTTAAATACAACACTTTGCTTTTGTTTGGCTTTGTATTCATATACAAAGTCAAATATAGGATTCTTTATATTAACTAACATAGTACCTTAGAGTTTATAAAATGCTCTCCCATGCATTAATTTCTTACAACAACATACAGAGGCAGAATTATTTCTAACAAAGCCTAACTTATATTGATAACTAAAGATCATATAGTTTAAACGATACCTTCAAGATCACCGTTTTAATAATGGGTATAATGATTTTTGTTTGTTTGTTTGTTTTGTTTTTTGCGGTACGCGGGCCTCTCACTGCTGTGGCCTCTCCCACTGTGGAGCACAGGCTCCGGATGCGCAGGCTCAGCGGCCATGGCTCACAGGCCCAGCCGCTCCACGGCATGTGGGATCTTCCCGGACCAGGGCACAAACCCGTGTCCCCTCAGGCGGACTCTGAACCACTGCGCCACCAGGGAAGCCCAGGTATAATGATTTTTAAGAAAAAGCAAAATGAGTAAATATCATCTATGTTAATTCAGTTAACATTTCAAATATTTACTGAGTGTACACAGGTCTGACATTAACACATAGACTGCATACCTGCTGGCCTTCTACTATGATTCTATTCATATATATATATATATATATATATATATATATATATATGTATGTATGTATATATGTACATACTTTTTTATATATTATATATTAATACTATTTTATAAATATATATACATTTAAATATATGCATATACACACACATACATACACACATGGATACACGCTACCAGGAATATAAATATTTCTTAATATTTATATTCCTCAATAGAGTATGAACTCCTTAAGAACAGGGACCATGTCTTACTCTTTTTTTGTGACTCCAAAACCTAACACAATGTCCGTCATATAATAAGTGTAAAATAAATGTTAAATGAATGAGTGAATTATGAATTTCCCTATATTTTAATACTTCAGGTGGTACATTATCAGAAACATAGGGGATAGATTTAAATTTATGATAACTCTCATGAGGATGCCTCTTTCAGATATTTCTATTAAGATAATTGTTAAGTTTAATACTTGAATTTTGATTCATAGATTGAGGATAATCAATTCATAATAAAGCATGCTTATTAAGCTGTCACCCTCTTCTATTACTAACTGATTACAATCAATCACTCCTGCCAATTTTTCTTTGATCTATATAGAAACTTAATAGGGCAGTCATTGAAGAAGTAATACACTAGCAGAAGCCAAGAAAGAAAATAACAATAATAATAGTAATAATAACAAAGAAGCCCATAAGTAAAGGCAAATAAAGGACTGCAACCACAAAAATGTGGACATCAGCTAAAAATTATAACAATTAAGCAGTTCATCAAAAAAATAAAAAGTTCTCAATTTTACAGTGGAGAACAACTGAGTTCTCTCACTGTAAGATAATGATAGTCAAATCAAAATAGAAAATAGTAATGAGTTGAGATCATTTTATTCAGAGTAGAAAGTAATCATTTTTTATGCTTTACGTTTAGATAAAGCATACTTCAGTTGCTTCAAATTTATGCTAATCTAGTGCCTTTGAAAAACCTAAATGCACCTGCTTCTTTACATAACTGGGTACCTAATTTGCAACTCTTTTCATGGCTACTGGTGCTCCAAAGTTACAGAGAGCCTGGATACATATTAACTAGACCCATCTAACAATTTCATAATCCAGTATTATCTGTAACTTCTTTGTAATTAATGTAATATTATTGCCAAATTATATAAGGAATGGAAATGCACTGGGGTAAACAAATATAGTGAGAAAACAAAAGATTAGGAGAACGAAAAGTAACTATGCCTAATTCCAGACAAGACGGAGTAAACACACACCATCCGATTTCTCTTACTAATTACAATCTTTAAACTCCCAATAAAATTCAAAAAGCAACTGACAGAAGACACTAGAAGACAAAGAAAAGAACGTGGACTGGATAAGAACCTTGAGACTCAAGGAAAAACCTCTGGGAATGAGATACCTGAGGCCTTTCCCCCCCCCCCCCCACGTCCTATATATCCTAACATAAGCACTAAAGAGATCCACAACCCAGAATCACCAGCAGGCACAACAACAAAAGTCCCAAGAAAAGCCTGATATCTCTAGCCAAAGGATCAGTAAAAAAGCAGTCCAGCAGAACATTTACAGTACCTGCCCTACTCCAGGCAAACAGCATGAAAAAAGATAGATTACTAAGCCCTACAACTGCAGAGATTATGAGAAGAGCCCTGTCTAGCATCTCCATAGTACCCCCTCCCCAGCTGTAGGGACTATAAGAAGAGCCCAGTCTTCTATCCTCATCCTGTAATAAGGAAATAGGTCCCTCTCCCAGCTACAGACTCTGAGCAGAGCCTGTCTTGCATCCTTGCCCTGCAATAATGAAATGGTACCCCTTTCTCCCCAATCTGGGTGCTGCAGCAAGATAAGTGCCCTGTCCTCCATCTCCATGATGTAATCATGAGGCAGAACACCATTTCCTCCCAACTGAAGAGTGGAGGGAAGATTATCAAGAGGAAGGGATTAGAGGAAAGGATTTTCTAAATCTGCATAGGAAGTCCTCAGCAGATTTATGGGCAGCCAGTGCATAAAGCTAACCAAAATTAACACAGCAAAAGGTTTGAGAACTACAGTGTGAAATACCACCCAGCTTCCACATTGGCCTCTGGGTAACACATAAGTAAGGCAAACCAGAAGAACACTGGAAAGGTTTCAAAAACTAAACTGCCATTTTAACCATAACCAAAAAAAGTGGGCCACGATGTGCATATTTAACCTAAACAGGTTGAATACACACTAAAATAAAAAACAGGAAGAAGGGGCAGAATAGGGTTGGAGGGCCTTCAAAGCCTCCTTCCCAAAGAAGCGTCGTTATTTGACCTGTCTGGTGGTACCCTGGAAGAGCCCCATTTGCAAGGCTGTCTTTATTTCACCTGACTTGGAGCCCGCCCAATAGAAAAAAAGCCTTTTCCCTGGAGGACTTTGTCAAAAACAATTAGAGGCAGTGGATAACAACTGGAGCAAAAAATAGACTAACCAAAAAGTTTAAAAGGAATGACATGTTCATAGGGGCTTTGAAAGCTCTAACATATTCCTGGGATTCTAGAAGGCCACACACGTACATAGGACTGTGCCTCTGCGCAGGAAAACAGGAGAAGGCTCTAAGCTCTCACCTCTGGCTAACTTTTGGGACAATGCAAGCAGGAAGTGAAGGCAAAGGCAGAGTTGTCAACCTGCTTGGCTGAATGCTGAAGGCATGCCTCAACACCCACACAGAGACCCTCGGCAAAAATTGTTGCCGGCATTTAAGGAAATTTCTGTCCAATCATTAGCTGACCACCAAGCTAATCAAGTAGAGATTTCAGTGATCATCCATGACAAAGAAAACAGACTTTACAGAATTAGTTCAGAAAAGCCATCAAACAAACAACAGTAAACAGCAAAAACAAACCCTGGGGAAGGGGGACAATCTTATTCCAAAACTATCACAATATATTATGTCCAGTTTTCATCAAAAAACTAGGAGATATGCAAAGAAACAAGGAAGTATGGCCCACACACAGGAAAGAAAGCAATCTATAGCAACTGTGCCTGAGGAAATATAAAATCTAGAAAAATCACTCAACTGGAATACCAGATATATTATTACATATACATATAACTATCATATGTAATATAATACTAGATGGATTAATTTAAATCTCCCCACATCTAAGGTCTCTATCATTCAGAAAAGCTCAGTGTTCTGTTACAGCCAGAATCAGCACGAGAAGACGATATCATCAATGCACTTGACACGAACAAAAGGAATTATGGTATCTTTTTTTTTCTAAACTGAAACCAACATTTTACATTACGTTCTTTAAGTCATTCTATCCCAAGAAAGACATTATATGTAGTTATAAAAGATCCAAGCCAAGATCAATTGATATCTCTGAGGGAATGGGGCTGAAATCAGGTCAGATTTTTAAAATTCAGTCTGAAAAAAATGAGGCTGAATGGAGATAGAACTAAAACCTAAATAAAGAATGAACATAGTAAATAGAGGACAAGGGACTTCTATTCAAGTTTAAGGAGATAAATTGAGAATAGGCACGAAGAAGTATTACTGCCTTATATCAGAAGGTTTAAAAATAACAAATAATAGGCACTGACTGCCCTGTCACAGCATGATGATTTTTAGCAGGATTCTCCATATTACAGACAGATTTTGGGTTTTCAAGTGAGAATAAGTTTCTCAAGACAAAACACAGGTACTCCGCCTTCTAAATACGATGAAAATATAAAAACAAGGAATGCCTTGCAAGAAATGTTAGTGACAGGGTACTGGGGAGTGGGGTGGGGTAACATCCCGTATATTTTGAGACTGACATTACGAAGGATAAGTCTGAGTTCCAACGAATCATCCAAGGATATCACTGTTAAAAACAATGTTTTAGGCTCAAAAGAGATGGAACTGACTCAACACGGCAAGTCTGTTTTTCTTAAATACTAACCAATTGAGGAATGCACACACAAATGAGTATTTCCATGGTGCTTCATGTAAATTGAAAGAAATGAAGAAATTATAACACATGAGCAAGTGCGTCTAGTAACCACTCATTCTGTAATTCTATTCTTCTAACATCGGTTAAAAAGCAGTAAGACTCTTGGCTACCACATGACCAAGCCTAATAGATACAGCTAAGCAGTAAGTTGTCTCCCTGACTGAAGCTTATTTTACCAGTGACATCTGATTCACAGACATCTGGGTAATAGTGGAAAATTAGATTAGAGCTCCCTAGACCTCTAAATCATTGTAAGCTAATTTAAAGAACAGATACAAGCCTAGGTTTATAATATCAGCTGTATTAGGACCATCAACATGCCACAATAATATTTTAAATTATTACTTTAAAAATCATAATAAATATAATGATGCCTACACTCAGGGAGAAAGCACCTTAATGGAGGCAGATTGAAATGTCCAGTACCCCATGGCCACATTTTATGCTCTTCTATACTTCACAAAAGAAAAAACCAATATTACCTTTTCCAATCAATCAAACAAGCATTCTTTAGGCACACATGAAAGTGTTTCCATATATACCTCATTTGTCTGCTCTACATGTATTAATTTACTTATGCCTCCACCTGTTTCAAAAAGGTATTGAATTGGCTTAAAATAAAAGTACTCCAGAGTGGTTTACAATAAATTTAATGGAAAGAGTATAGGATTTGGGGTCGCTTAGTTCTAAGAAGCCTAGCTCCAACACTTTCTAGCTGTATGGAAAATTTTAACTCTTTTACCTTTGAAATACAGGTAAATAATATTGTCCTTGTGAGGTGGTTGCAAAGAATAAAACATGGTTAAGTATTCTAGTATTGTGTCAGAAACATAGGATTAGGAGTCAAAAAGAGCTGAATTCTAAGCCAGTCTCTGCTATTTCTAGGTCACTGGGGCAAGTTACTTAACGTCTCTAAGACTCAGGGATCTCACCATCTTAAAAACAGAGATAATATCTGAGGTTGTTGTGAGAATTAAGTTAAATAATGCATGAAAAGTATTTAGCACAGTACCTAGGATATAATAAGCCAGAGTTTTGTTACGATAGCTATTATCCAGGAAGATATAAGCAAAACAAAAGATAAAAACATAAAAGAGCTAGTTAGTAATTGGAAATGAAAGAGAAATGTAATGAGATACATAGTTCTAAAAGAAAAAAGAAAAAAAATGCCAGTTCTCCAGTAAAGTCAAAAGTTCCCAATCTCTGTTAAGAATTTGTCACAAGGGTCTTCATATAAAGAGCAGTGAACAAAATATTAAACAACATCCTCAATAACATTATTCCAAAACATGTAGAAATGACACAGCTGTTAATTCTGGGGGACTTAGGCAATTTTCAAAAACATAATATTGAATCAGCTTTGTAGGCAGTACAGAGATATACTTAGATATTTATACAGATTTCTGCTGATCTTTCACATAGAGAACAATTGTGGAAGCTTGAGAAGAAAAGGGAGTGGCTGCAATCACCATAATTTTAAGAATATAAACTCTGGAGTCAGGCACACTAGGTTTATATCTTGATTTCACTGCAACCTGTGATACTTTGAACAATTCCCTTCTCTCTCTGAGCCTGAGTTTCCTCACAATATCTACTTCACAATTTGACATTTGGATAAAATACAGACGAAACATATAGAAAGTCCTAGTCCACATGTTAAGTGCTCAACAATTGGTAGTAGTAGTACTTGTTGAGAAGAAAATAAAGAGGAGGAGAAGGAGAAGAAAACTTTTAATATGCTTTTTAGACAACTCTTCCATATCAGCTGTCTCTCCCTAGCCCTCGGAAAAAACTGAGAGAACAAAATATTCAAGGCTATGGTGGCTCACAGTAGGTCTTCAAGTTAACTGAAAGAGCAATACATTTTAACTAGAAGATACACAGATGGTAAAGAGAGTAATTTATTGTAAAAAAAAAAAAAAAAAAAAAAATATATGCAAAAGTTTGAGATAATTTTTACCCTATTATTATCATTAAAAAAAATTATTTAAAAAAAAAAAAAAAAAAAAAAAAGATCCTACATTGGACATGCTATTTCTGCGTAGAAGCAGACTACAGAACTATATGTGGTCAAAGCCAGGACTTTTTTGTTGTTGTTGTTGTTATTTTATTTTATTTTTTTAACATCGTTATTGGAGTATAATTGCTTTACCTTGTTGTGTTAGTTGCTGCTGTATAACAAAGTGAATCAGCTATACATATACATATATCCCCATATCCCCTCCCTCTTGCATCGCTGCTTCCCACTAGCTATCTATTTTACATTTGGTAGTGTATGTATGTCAATGCTACTCTCTCACTTGGTCCCAGTTTACCCTTCCCCCTCCCTGTGTCCTCAAGTCCATTATTTACGTCTGCATCTTTATTCCTGTCCTGCTTCTAGGTTCTTCAGAACCATTTTTTTTTAGATTCCATATATATGTGTTAGCATACGGCATTTGTTTTTCTCTTTCTGACTTACTTCACTCTGTATGATAGACTCTAGGTCCATCCACCTCACTACAAGTAACTCAATTTCATTTCTTTTCATGGCTAATATTCCATTGTATATATGTGCCACATCTTCTTTATCCATTCATCTGTCGATGGACACTTAGGTTGCTTCCATGCAAAGCCAGAACTTTAAAAAAAAAAAAAAGCAGCAGCAGTTCTATCTCAAGTTTTTTTTGCTTTCTTTTGTTTTTGGTTGCGTTGGGTCTTCGTCGCTGCACTCAGGCTTTCTCTAGCTGTGGCAAGCGGGGAGTCTACTCTTCATTGTGGTGTGTGGGCTTCTCATTGCAGTAGCTTCTCTTGTTGCAGAGTACAGGCTCTAGGCATGCAGGCTTCAGTAGTTGTGGTGCGTGGGCTCAGTAGTTGTGGCTCGTGGGCTCAGTAGTTGTGGCTTGCAGGCTCCAGAACGCAGGCTCAGTAGTTGTGGTGCACGGGCTTAACTGCTCCGCGGCATGTGGTATCTTCCCGGACCAGGGCTCGAACCCGTGTCCCCTGCATTGGCAGGTGGATTCTTAACCTTTGTGCCACCAGGGAAGTCCCTATCTCAAGTTTTTGAGCAAGTATTTAGCCGAAACCTCAGATTTCTGTACCTTAAACGATGGAAGAGATGCTCTTGGTCTGAAATATTTTGAAAATAGGACTTACTGCTGAAAACCATGTTCATATGATAGCATAAGGTTCGAAGAACACTCCCCATTCAGGCAAGTGACAAATAATGTCCTGGTACCAGGACAGAGCATAGGGATAAGGATTTGCTTCTAACACTATTTGTTCTTTTTTTTTTTTAACATCTTTATTGGAGTATAATTGCTTACAATGGTGTGTTAGTTTCTGCTTTACAACAAGTGAATCAGTTACACATATACATATGTCCCCATATGTCTTCCCTCTTGCATCTCCCTCCCTCCCACCCCTCTAGGTGGTCACAAAGCACCGAGCTGATCTCCCTGTGCTATGTTCTTATTTGTTGGAAATTTGCTACCACTTAAGTCAGACAAATTTCTGGTCCTAACACAATACACAATCCCCCTACTGCATATTTTTCTGATAAAAAAATCATTATCTCAATGAATTTAATTTTGTAAGCTATGAATAGGAAGATGAATAAGGACTTCAATATCTGCACATCTTTCAGCCCACGTTTATTAACCTGGTCACTTCTAAATGTAGCACAGAACAAAAGGAGCTGCAACAGAGCTTCAAATGCCACATGCTGCTGAATTACTTTGCAATCCCAGTTTCCATGGTGGCTTCACCAAATTAAATGCTGAGTCAGGCATCTCAGATACAGGAATGTTGTTCTGGGGCTCATGCAAAGCTTTGTGATAGAATTCAAGGGCTTCTACTGTAAATCTAGTTCAAACCCACTCTTTCAATATGGATTGATCTCTTTGAATAAGTATCCTCTGAAAGCAGCCAGACCAAAAGTAAATTTTCTACTCAATGACATTCAAACATTTTTTAACATGACGCACAGTAAGAAATACATTTTACACATAGTATATACATTTATATAACTGCATATAATAAAATTCCATGACAAAATACTTACTAAGTGTAATACACAATGATATTGTCTGTTCTTTTCAACTTACTTTTTCTTTTCATTGCTAGGTGTACTTCTGCTAAGTTGATTTCATGAGCCACAGTTTGAAAAACACGCCTCTACAGTAACTACATGTAGATTATACCTTATAACCTCAGGCCAAATCCATATCTTCTGAGTTCCTCATGACCTTCAGAATATTCCTAGAGTTTAGGAGAGCAGGTTAAGACTCAAAAATAGCCAAATGACACGAGGTGCCTTTATAATCACCTATTATACATGCAGATATGATAGGCTGTTGGGTCCCCCAATAGGTTTAAATCATTGTAATTCTCCATGTAAAGGAGTGCAGTGGAGGGTAAGTCACAAGAGGAGGGTTTACTAGGGCCATAAGGTAGGCATAAGCACTGAGCGGAGAAAAGGAAATAAAAATTAAATAGGCAGAGAGGCAGGAGGTGTAGGACCCACTGGGCTGACAAAAGAAGCAGAGGATGGAAGATAAACAGAGCCAGGAAAAAAAAAGTAGAACCTGAAGCAGGAGGCTAAATGGAGCCAGAGCCAAAAGGGAAAGCAAAAACAGGCACACAAGCGGAAACAAGGCCAACAGAAAATAATGTGCTATGCCAGAAAGGAAAAAAGTCTGATGGCATTTGGCTGCCTCATGCATGAGAGCAGAAAGGCATGGAACTGTGCTATTATGTGTGTTCTCTCAGGCTATCAGAGAACTAGAACTTTATATGCAGCTAAAACTCAGTATAGTTAAAAAAATACGGTCTTGGTTTATTATGCTCTATTAATTAGCATCTCTTTCCTGTCAGTAATTTTGACCCATTTTAATTGAAATGCTCAACTGACTAAATAAACATATGTTCTTCCTCTATTTGATAATTTTTCACTGCCAGAATTTAGAATCAAATTTAATTTCTGCCACATTGTTTTACCTTCTTTACAGATCCAGTTTCCCACTTTCTTCAATACTTCATGCATATAATTATGCTATAAAAATACCTATGCTGTTTTACTGGAAAAATACTTTAAGATTTATATGACAAAGAACTAATTTTTTTATTTATCTTTTTCTTAGTCTTTACTAATAAAAAACTATTTGCAGGAGAATTCAATAAATTACTGATGCAGTTGCTACAAAGTGATCACCATTTGGCAATATTTAAGCTGTGTCTTTGAAAAATAACTGGATAGTTTTTTATTTTGTTTTTTTTTGCTTTTTGCTTTTTTTTATTTCTTAGAAAAGAACAAGAATCAGCAATTATGTAACAAATTAAGGGAAAGTTCAAACTGAGGTCAGAGTTAAATTTATCAGAATCAGACATTTACATTTATGAGAAGAACTAATTCACCACCTAGTAAAATTCACCAAAACCTATTCAATCAAGTTCATCATTAGGCAAATGTGCCACAAACAAATTTTTTAAAAGGCCTATGTGGTATTAGCTATCATATTAATTGATGAACACCTAAATTAACTGGCAAAGAATTATTCACAGCTAAATTTCAGTAACAAGCTAATAGAATAAAAACAAATACCAATTTTAGATAATTAAATATTATATAAAATAAAATGTATATAGCATTAGTAATATCAACAATTTTAAAATTTAGAAATTGTCCCTAATCAATTGACTTATTAAGTAGGAAATTACAAAAACTTTTGCCAAAAAAAAAGTTTTTGTCAAAGAAAAATTTCAGAAGAGCAATTTAGAAAAATTTAAGGGAGCAAAAGTGCGAATACCCAACAATCCAAGAATGTACAAGCATGTTCACTGCCACATGGTTTGTAAGAAAGAAATATTAAAAATAACCTAAAAAAAATAAAATAAAATAACCTAGTAGTAGGAGATAGGTTACCAAAAATAACCATTTCACTATTTTTATTCATTTATTTGTTTTGGTTTGGATTTTTTATTGAGATATATTTAACATATAACATTGTGAAAGTTTAAGATGTACATGTTGATTTTATACATTTATATACTGCAATATGAGTGCAACCTTAACATTAGCTAACACCTCTATCACATCACATAATTATCTTTTATGTGTGTGTGTGCACGCGAGTGTGTGGTGAGAAAATTAAGATCCATTCTCTTAGCAACTTTGAAGTATATGATATTATTGACCATAATCACTATATTGTGCATTAGCTCTCCATAACTTATTCATCTTCTAGCTGTTAAGTTTGTACCCTTTAACACTTCCCCAATACCCACACCCACAGGTAATTACCATTCTATTTGAGCTTGGCTTTTTTAGATTCCACATATAAGTGATATCATATTTGTCTTTCTTATCTGTCTGACTTATCTCACTTAGCATAATGCCCTCAAGGTCCATCCATGTTGTCACAAAAGGCAGGATTTCCTACTCCATTGTGTGTATGTGTGTGTGTGTGTGTGTGTGTGTGTGTGTGTGTGTGTCTGTGTCCGTGTATGTGTGTGTCTGTCTGTGTCTGTGTGTGTGTAATCCCATCCTCTTTATCCATCCATCCATTGATGGAGACAAAGGATGTTTCCATATCTTGGTCGTTGTGAATAATGGTGCAATAAAATTGGGAGTGCAGACCCCAGTGTTCATTGCAGCACTACTTACTATAGCCAAGACATGGAAGCAACCTAAATGTCCATCGACAGAGGAATGGATAAAGAAGATGTGGTACATATATACAATGGACTATTACTCAGACATAAAAAAGGATGAAAAAGTCCCATTTGCAGCAACATGAGTAGACCTAGAGATTACCATACTAAATGAAGTAAGTCAGACGGAGAAAGACAAATATCATATGATATCACTCATGTGTGGAATCTAATTTTTTTTCAAATGAAACAAATGAACTTATTTACAAGACAGAATCAGACTTACAGACATCAAAAACAAACTAATGGTTACCAAAGGGGAAATGTTGTGGGGAGAGGGATAAATCAGGAGCTTGGGATGAATATACACACATTACTATATATAAGATAGATAACCAACAAGGACCTACTGTAAAGCACAGGAAACCCTACTCAGTATTCTGGGATAACCTACATAAGAAAAGAATCTTAAAAAGTATGAATATATGTATATGTATAAGTGAATCACTTTGCTGTACACCTGAAACTAACACAACATTGTAAATCAACTATATTCCAATAAAATTAATTTTTTAAAAAAATTGGGAGTGCACATATCTCTCTGATATCCTGTTTTCATGTCCTTTGGCTATTTATCCAGAAGCAGAATTGCTGAATCATACAGTAGTTCTACTTTTAGTTTTTTTGAGGAACCTCCATACTGTTTTCCATAGTGGCTGTACCAAATTACATTCCCACATTCCTTTTCTACACATCCATGCCAACGCTTGTTACCTCTTGTCTTTCTGATGATAGCTATTTTAACAGATGTGAGGTAATATCTCATTGTGGTTTTGATTTGTATTTCCCTGATGATTAGTGATGTTGAGCATCTTTTCATCCACCTGCTGGCCATTTGTATCTCTTCTTTGGAAAAATGTCTATTCAATTCCTCTGCCCATTTTTTAACTGGATTGTTTGTACTTTTGTTATTGACTTGTATGAGTTCTTTAATATTTTGGATATTAACACCTTATCCAATATATCATGTGCAAATATTTTCTTCCATTCCATAGGTTGTCTTTTCCTCTTATTGACTGTTTCTTTTGCTGCACAGCTTTTTAGTTTGATACAGTGCCAGCTTGTTTATTTTTCCATTTGTTGCTTGTGCTTTTGGTGTCATATCCAAAAAAATCATTGCCAAGACCAATGTCAAGGAGCTTACCCCCTATGTTTTCTTCTAGGAGTTTTATGGTTTCAGGTCTTATGCTCAAGTATTTAAGCCATTTTGAGTTGGTTTTTGTATACAGTATGAGAGAAGACTAATTTCATTCTTTAGCATGTGGCTGTCCAGCTTTTCTAACACCATTTATTGAACAGACTATCCTTTCCCCATTGCACATTTTTGGCTCCTCTGTCATAAATTAATTGACAATATTTATGCATGGGTTTATTCTGGGCTCTCTCTTCTGTTCCACTGATCTATGTGTCTGTTTTTATGCCAATACCATAGTCTTTTGATTACTATAGCTTTGTAATACAGTTTGAAATCAGGAAATGTGATGCCTCCAATTTTGTTCTTTCTCACAATTACTTGGCTTTTTTTGTGTGTGTGTGGTACGCGGGCCTCTCACTGTTGTGGCCTCTTCCATTGCAGAGCACAGGCTCCGGACGCGCAGGCTCAGCAGCCATGGCCAACAGGCCCAGCCGCTCCGCGGCATGTGGGATCTTCCCAGACCGGGGCACGAACCCGTGTCCCCTGCATCAGCAGGCAGACTCTCAACCACTGCACTACCAGGGAAGTCCTACTTGGCTATTTTTATGGTTCCATACAAATTTTAGAATTGTTTGTTCTATTTCTGTGAAAAATGTCATTGGAATTTTGACAGGGATTGCTGTGACTCTATAGATGAATCTGGGTAGTATAGACATTTAACAATATTAATGTTTCCAACACATGAGCACAGACTATCTTCCTATTTATATGTGTTGCCTTCAATTTCTTTCATCAATGTCTTATAGTTTTCAGTGTACAGATATTTCACCAGTTTGGTTAAATTTAATCCTAGG
Source organism: Lipotes vexillifer (assembly GCF_000442215.2). Taxonomy (NCBI): domain Eukaryota; kingdom Metazoa; phylum Chordata; class Mammalia; order Artiodactyla; family Lipotidae; genus Lipotes; species Lipotes vexillifer. The sequence continues at coordinate 425,357 of NW_006792103.1, read as the reverse complement.
TATTTTATTATTTTTGATGCAATTGTAAGTGGGGTTGTTTTCTTAACTTCTCTTTCTAGTTCATTATTAGTGTATAGAAACACAAATGATTTTTGTGTATTGATCATGTATCCAGCAACTTCACTGAATTTGTTAATTAATTCTAACAGTTTTTTCGTGGATTTTCAGGGTCTTCTGTATATAGTATCATGTCATCTTCAATAGTAATAGTTTTATTTCTTTCTTACTTTCTGATGTGGATGCCTTTTATTTCTTTTCTTTGCCTAATTGCTCTGGCTAGGACTTCTAGTACTGTGTTGAATAAAACTGTGAGAGTTAACAACCATGTCTTATTCCTGATATTAGAGGAAAAGCTTTCAGCTTTTCAACAACAGTATGATGTTAGCTGTGGGCTTGTCAAATATGACCTTTATTATGTTGAGGTATGTTCCTTCTCTACATAGTTTGTTGAGAGTTCTTATCATGAATGGATGTTAAATTTCATCAAATGCTTTTTCTGTGTAAATTGAGATGATAATATGATTTTTATCCTTCATTTTTTTAAGGTGGTGAATCATATTTATTGACTTGCGTATGTTGAACCATCCTTGCATCCCTTGAATAAGTCCCACTTCATCATGGGATATGATCCTTTTAATGTACTGTTGAATCTGGTGTGCTAATATATTGTTAAGGATTTTTTCATCTATGCTCATCAGTGATATTGGCCTGTAATTTTCTTTTCCTGTAGTATCCTTCTCTGGTTTGGTACCAGGGTAATGCTGGCCACATACAATGAGTTCGGAAGGATTTTCAATTCGGAAATCTCTTCAATTTTTAAAACAATTTGCGAAGGATTGCCATATACAATGAGTTTGGAAGGATTTTCCATTTTGAAGTATCTTCAATTTTTAAAAGAATTTGTGAAGGATTGGTATCATTCTTTAAATTTTGGTAGAATTTACCAGTGAAGCCATCTGGTCCTGGACTTTTGTTTGCTGGGAGGTTTCTGACTATTGATTCAATCTCCTTACTAGTAATCAGTCTATTCAAATTTTCTATGTCTTCATGATTCAGTCTTGGAAAGTTGTACTTTTCTAGAAATTTCTTTCATTTCTTGTAGGTTGTCCAATATAATTGTTCATAGCAGCCTCTTATGATGTTTTGTATTTCTGTGGTATCAGTTGTAACATCTTTGCTTTCATTTCTAATTTTACTTATTTGAGTCCTTCCTCTTTTTTAATTGGTGAATCCAGCTAAATATTTGTCTATTTTTTATCTAAAAAAATGTATTATTCTTTTCTATTGTCTTTTAGTCTCTATTTTATTTGTTTCTTCTCTGATATTTGTTATTTCCTTCCTTCTAATTTTGGTCTTCATTTGTTCTCCTTTTTCTAAAATTCCTTGAGGTGTAATGTTAGGTTATTTACTTGAGACTTTTCTTGTTTCTTGAGATAGGCTTTTATCACTATGAACTTCCCTCTTAGAACTGCTTTTGCTGCATCCTATAAATTTTTGTGTGTTGTATTTCTATTTTTGTTCCTCTCAAGATATTTTTCAATTTCCCTTTTGATTTCTTCTTTGACCTATTGGTTGTTCAGTAGCATATTTTTTAATCACCATATTTTATAAGTTTTCCTGTTTTCTTCTTGTAACTGATTATACTTTCATACTATTGTGGTTGGAAAAGATGCTTGATATGATTTCAATCTTCTGAAATTTACTAAGACTTATTTTGTGGCCTAACATATGATCTGTCCTGGAGAATATTCTATGTGCACTTGAGAAGAATGTGTATTCTGCCACTACTGGATGGAATGTTCTGTAAATGTTTGTTAGGTTCATCTGGTCTAATGTGTAGTTTAAGTCCAGTGTTTCCTTATTAATTTTCTGTCTGGATGATTTGTTTATTATTGAAAGTGGGGAACTGAAGTCCCCTACCATTGTTGTATTGCTGTCTATTTCTCCCTTCAGGTCTATTTATATTTGCTTTAGATACTTAGGTGCTCCTTTCACAACTTTAGGATTCTAATTCTCCCTTTCCTTCCCAAACCACAATAGAGGATATCAACATACACCCAACTTCTTCACTATACCTGACTTCTGAAATTTAGTCAGTTCCAGATCTGATATTTCCATTACATAATTTCCCTAATTTATTCCCTCTTACTGTTATATGATTCTTTTAAAGCTTGTATTTCACCAGAACTGTCAAACATGCCTGTTAACCAAGCAGACCTATACCTTTTTGTGGTGGATGCTGTGGTGCACTGTTCAGATGCCCTTTCAGGATAAAGTCATGTGATATGCCAGTGCTTTCAAGAGTATTGCCTACTGATAGCTTACAATGGAATGCCTCCCCAGAAACTTCCCTCGGCTGAAGGGAACTTCCTCATCCAAGTTTATTAGCTTCCCAAGGACAGCTCACAAACAATGACCCAGGGATAAGGACATGCAAATGCCCAGCAACTTTGCCTCAAGTCAGGGCAACCCTGAAGGGCCATTCCACCTCCAGAACTCCCCCGGACTCAGTTAAGGGCCTTGTTACAACTGCATCACAGTTCAAATTCTCCTCCTTAGTTCTGCTTCCTTCACTCCCTCCCTGGTATTACCAAGGGCACTCTCCAATAAACTTCTGGAGGCAAATCTCTATCTCAGAAATTATTTCCTCAGTAACCCAACCTAAGATATTCTTCCACTGCTCTTCTCTAGTTATTCTGTCACTATTGCACCAAAATTGGTTTTTCTACTTGAATCATATCTATGTTTTCTTCCTGAACATCATTTTCATCTAATTTCATTTCTCTACTCTGTATAACTCACTTCCCTTGCCCCCTCATCCGTGGCATTTGACTCCATAAATTTGACTGGAAAAGAGTTGGTAATTCCCCTAGTCAAACACTTATAAACTGAAGTTATAGTTACTCAGAGTTCCTTTGCTGGAGTATAATATAAAAGTGCACAAATCATATGTGTACAGATCAATTAAGTTTTACAAACTGATTACACCTATGTAATCAGAACCAAAATCATTAGATTATTACCAGCACTCCAAAAGGTCTCTTTGTGCTCTCAGTCATTAAGACTTCCCAAAGTTAGCCACTTTGCTGACTTCAATAGCTATAGGTTCTTTCTACCTGTTTTTGAAATTTATAGAAAGAGAATCACAAAGTATATATTCTTTTTGTATCTGGCTTCTTTTGTAAACATTATGTTTGTGAAAGATTTATCCACATTTCTGGGTTTAGTATTAGTTCTTTCATTTGCATTACTGTTCAGCATTCAATTGTAGGAATAAACCACTGTGCATTTATCCATTCTATTCTCAATGAACTTTTAAGTTGTTTCCAGTTTGGGGATTGAGGTAGGCCAAATAATGACCCTTCAAAGATGTCCACATCCTAATCTTCAGACCCTGTGAATATGTAATCTTATGTGGGAAAAGGAACCTTACTGATATGATTAAGTTAAGGATCTTTAGATGAGAACATAATCCTAGAGTATCTGTGTGGGCCAAATGTAATCTTTATAAGAGGGATGCAAGAAAGTCAGAGAAGAAGGCAATGTGACAACAGGAGCAAAAAGAGAAAAGGCAGTGAAATATGGGATTACAAACCAAGGTATAAGGACAGCCTGTAGAAGCTGCAAAGGGATTCTTCTCTAGAGACTCCAAAAAGAAGAAACATGACAACACTTTGATTTTAGCTCTGTGAGACCAATTCTGAACTTTTGACATCAAGAACTCTAAAAGAAATTTGTGTTGCTTTAAAAAGTCACTAAGTTAGTGGTAATTTGTTACAGCAACAATGGGACACTAACATAGGAACATTACAAATAATGCTGCTACGGACATTCTTTTTTTTTTTTTTTTTTTTTTTTTTTTTTTTTTTCTTGCGTTATGCGGCCCTCTCACTGTCGTGGCCTCTCCCATTTGCGGAGCCCAGGCTCCGGACGCGCAGGCTCCGTGGCCATGGCTCCCGGGGCCAGCCGCTCCGCGGCATGTGGGATCTTCCGGAAACGGGGCACGACCCCGCGTCTCCTGCATCGGCAGGCGGACTCTCAAGCACTGCGCCACCAGGGAAGCCCCTACGGACATTCTTGCCTTTTCTTTTAGTGTATTCATGCACTCATTTCTGTTCCACATATACCTGGGAATGAAACTGCTGGGTCATGGGGTATCACATGTCCAGTTTTAGTCGGGTTTTTTTTCATTTTTCAAAAGGATTTGAATTCATTTAAACTTCCAAAAGCACTGTATCTGAATTACTATTATTCAATATCCTTGCAACACTTAGTACTGTCATTTTTTTATTATTATTTCAGCCACTCTGATGGGTACGCAGTAGATTTTGTTGTGCTTTTAATCTGTATTTCCATTGTGACTAATGATGTTAAACACCTTTCACAAGTTTATTAGCCACTTGTATAACCTCTTTTATCCATTATTTTCACAAGTACCTTACCCATATTTGAATTGGGTGGTTTGTTGTTTTGTTGATTTGTGTGAGTTGGTTATACATTCTGGATGAGTCCAATGTCACATAAATTAGAACCTTTTTAGAGTAAAAAAGGAAGCATTCTCAGGGCTCTACTGGGGATTTTTCCTTATAAAAAACTCAGAAAGCTACAATGCTGACATTGTGATTTTTTTTATCATAAACATTAAATGTAATATGGCTAAAAGTCTAGATTAAAAGGTACTTCAGAGCAGGGGCTAAAAATATCTCCTATCTCCTTTGTATCCTCTGAAGATCCTAGGCACTAAGTATACATTTAGTGTACACTAAGTATGCATATAAATAAAAGAGTCCCCTAAGGTAAACAATTCATTTATCTTCCAAAGGAAGGGCTTCCTGGTAACTAGCCAATTACTAAAGCTCAAGCAAGTGTATATACCAGGCTAAGTACTAGGAAGTCCCAGGAACCAGGCAGGACCAAAAAACATATTTTTACAGGGTAATCAAAGACATCTTATAAAGAGAGAAAGAAATTGCAGTGAATGCAAATGTTAACAATGTTATCAAAGTACAATAGTTACATATCAGAGGAGTAAAGTGAAGAAATAAAAAGGAAAATGAATCTCTGGAAATAGGAACAAGTCAATCATAGTAAACTGGGCCAAGAGTTCAGGATAAGGCTATGAGCAACATTACATTGAGAGATACCTGTTCTTATGTGATACAGTGTTACTGAAAAATGTACAAGGAAAGA
>NW_006792103.1:390816-420157 GCF_000442215.2 Lipotes vexillifer | reverse complement strand
GTAGGGAATTATGGACTGAAGGTTCACTCCTGTAAGAAAAATAACAAAAGCATTCCACACCAGAATTATTGTGGTTTTTAAAAATACCTTTGGTCCAAATATCTTTATATTTAATAAACTGGGGAAGCTTAGGACAAATATAATCTCTAATTTTTCTGTGAATAGCATCCAATAAGTGCTGTCTCTTTGATAGTCTCAAATAGATTACAATAAAAGTGAGCAGTTGACCTCACCAAAGAATGAAGTCTACATATACTAGCCAGAGGAAAGACTTTAATAAGAAAAAAAAAGAAAGCTTACTGGAATCAATGGCCAATTGAGGAAAATCATGGGAAAGATGCAGAAACCTGAAACAAGTTAACACAATATTGACATACCAGTTGAAAATAATATAAATATCTAAAAGAAATCTGTGTAGAGGTAAAAGACAAATTCTGTGTGAATCACATGTTATTCTAGTCACTTGCTTTAACAAGCTTTGTTTTACCTACACTGGATTTCAATATTTTTTAAAGAAGTATAAATAATATTTTGAAAAGTATCTTTTGTCATTCTTTTATCTGCTTCATCTTCCTTTTTTCCATCTAAAACTTAAGGTTATCATAAATCAAATTTCTTGTAAAATACAGATAGTTTTAAAGCATTTTGAAACTGTGAAAACTGATTTGTTTAAAAAATTTCAGTAGTCTACGATTTTCATAATTTAACCACTCAAATAATGTACTACTATCAAATGGCCTCACTTAAAAAACACAACACATTTAAGAAGTTTATAATCAAAACTGATAATACTGTTGGCCTCTGACAGTTGCAACTGATCATTCAATGTTTAATATGGAACTCTCTGTTGCTAAGCAGCATGGTAAATAAAATGTTTGTTTAGTGGACATATGTGGGTTTTTTTATGTGTCCCAGATCACTTTTCTTAGGGAATGACCCTACCCCACACTACGGGGTTCTAATAAGGCTGTCAGTGGGGCCAGGTAGATAAATCAGCTCTGAGTAAATATGGGACCATTGTTTCCTTACACAGAGAAACTGCGCTGAGAATGGGCATGTTACAAAAGCAAAGACAATGAGTTCTTCCCTGAGCTGATACAGGGCAGAGAGTATAGCATAGTGGTAAGCACATAGAGTCTGCCTGGATTTCATGGCTCTATCACTGACTAGCTGAATGATTACACTGGTCTATCTCTTAATTTCCTAATCTTTAAAATGTAGCTACTAGTAACACTTTCCTCACAGAGCTAAGATGAAGATAAACACTGTAAAACACATAAAGAACTTAGCATAGTAACTGGCATATAAAAAGAATTAAATAAATTTTATTATTAACTACTAATACCATTACTATTACTATTGTTATTGCTTTTGTAATTGGTGTTATAAACACATGGTAAGATTGTCAAGTTTGGAAAATGTGGCCTAAATATGATAGAAGTCTCTCACTGTCAGTTGCAGAGCAGATAGAAAAAAAAATTTTTGAAGCCAACAAATAAAAGGAAGCAGAAGCAAGAGAATAGAGAAGAGAGTCCTAAAGACATTCTTTGAAGCCCCAGATCCGATCACTTACAGGGCTTGCAATATTTTTTTTTCCTTAAGCTAAATGAAGTTTTTAATTCAAAGAAAAAAGTACTGACTATTACAACACCTTATGTCTAGAAGTCACAAAATGAATGAAAATGTACACAAACACACATATCAAATAATTAGGTTTAATTATTTGTTGCTGCAATATATATATACACACACATACAAACACACACACACACAAAAGGAAAGCAGCTTTACTCCATATACACAGATGATAAAGAGCTGAATACAACTGGGTGGTAATGTCTTGTTACCATAGAATCTTGGCCAAATCTTCTAATAACCTGTTTCCATTAATATCCTCTTACAGTATTTTCAAGAAATCCCAAGCAGATTGGTGTGCATAAGGTGAGAAAAGGGGAATAATGCAGATAAGATTGTAAAGGTAAATTGATCAGGTTATCAGGGATGTCGTATGTCACGTTAAGGAATTTAAATTTTATTCTGTCAAAAATAGGGATCCATGAAGTTTTTAAGAAGATAAGTGACATTCACTTACTCATTCAGTAAATAATTACTGAGTACCTATTATGTGCCAGGAGCTATATCAGAGCATAAATATACATGAGAGCTGCTTTAGTGGAATTTATAATAATGTGATCACATCTATGTTCTTTAAAGGTAACACTGAAAAGGATGGATAGGAAAATGGGTGAGAATAGATACAGATAGATTAAAAAAGAAAAAAAAAGGAAAAATTAGAAGTAGACATTAGTCACTAGGATAGTATGAGAGTAGTCAAAAATGACTGCAAAATACCTATTTTGAGTAATTGGCTTCAGAAAAACAGAAAAAGCAATAGCTTTTGTCAACAAATACAATGAACTTGATCTTAAAATTCTGCATCTAAGTTCTTCCTACCAGAACATAACTTCCATGAAAGTTCCAATCGCTATTGAAACCCAGGATCTACAATAGTATCTGGCTTTTAGTAGGTGCTCAATTAAATGTGTTATTTTTTTGAAAAAAACTATATAAGATTTTCAGGTAGAAGCACTGATTTAATTATGAATTTATTGATAAATATTATGTGTCAGGTACTGTGCTAACAATAAATAAAACACAATTCCTTGCCCTTAAAACACTCAGTCTGGGGCTTCCCTGGTGGTACAGTGGTTGAGAGTCCACCTGCCGATGCATGGGACACGGGTTCGTGCCCCTGGTCCGGGAAGATCCCACATGCCGCGGAACGGCTAGGCCCATGAGCCATGGCCGCTGAGCCTGCGCATCCGGAGGCTGTGCTCTGCAACGGGAGAGGCCACAACAGTGAGAGGCCCGCATACCGCAAAAAAAAAAAAAAAAAAAACCTCAGTCTGCTGGAGTATTCTTAACCTTTTCCATCTCTAAACACATTTTCACTACCCTGTCAAAATTTTTTCCTGGAAAAAAAATGTCCACAGAAGTAAAGCATCTGAGAATGAATGGAGTAGGAGAGACTTTTTCATAAAAACATTTGATATGCATGTGTATGCAGTAAACTCATTTAAAGAACAAAACTTGTCATTTTACCAGGGATAGATAAGCAATGACAAAAAGGAAATAAGACTGATAATTTTTTAAATCCTGAACTCTATTTTTTCAAAGCTGGCCTTTTTTTCCCCCAAAACTCCATTCTATAGGTATTATAAATAAGATGAGGGAATAAGTGCCATTGAAAGACAGAAAAATGAACCTTATTTTGTTGTTACAATTAGAATTCACAGAGTTTCAACATTAGCTATGATTAAGTAGTAAGTAAAGCATTCACAAATTTCTAACTACTGTTAGTAAGAAATATTTGAGACAAACCTTCTCACTAACGGTGGTGCACAGATATGTTACAATAGCAAGACAGAAAGCCAATCTAATGGTTTACCTGAGAGGTCTAGAAATAAGGCTACAATAACAAAACATTATAGGTGTGTATTGTATAATGAGCAGATATGTAGGGATTAATAGCAACATAAAGAAGAGTTATGGACTAATTCACTCCAGAAGGGACTATGAAAACTTCCCAGAGATGACATTTGCAAAGAATATTAAGAACTGAGTAAATTAGAACTAATTGCGAGATATAAGACCAATATGCAAAAATCAATTGTATTTCTATATACCAGCAATGAACATTCCAAAAATGGAAACTAGGAAAACAACGGCGTTTAAAAATACCATCAAGAAGAGTAAAATATTTAGGTATAAATTTACCAAAAGAAGTATAAGACTTGGAGACCTTCAAGACGGCGGAGGAGTAAGACGTGGAGATCACCTTCCTCCCCACAAATACATCAAAAGTACATCTACATGTGGAACAACTCCTACAGAACACCTATTGAATGCTGGCAGAAGACCTCAGACTTCCCAAAAGGCAAGAAACTCCCCATGTACCTGGGTAGACCAAAAGAAAAAAGAATAAACAGAGACAAAAGAATAGGGACGGGACCTGCACCAGTGGGAGGGAGCTGTGAAGGAGGAAAAGTTTCCACATACTAGGAAGCCCCTTCACTGGCAGAGACGGGGGCGTGGGTGGGGAGAAGCTTCAGAGTCACGAGAAGAGCACAGCAACAGGGGTGCAGAGGTCAAAGCAGAGAGATTCTAGCAGAGGATCAGTGTCGATCCAGCACTCACTAGCCTGAGAGGTTTGTCTGCTCACCTACCAGGGAGGGCGGGGGCTGGGAGCTGAGGCTCCGGCTTCTTCGGATGTCAGATCCCAGGGAGAGGACTGGGGTTGGGTGTGTGAACAAAGCCTGAAGGGGGCTAGTGCACCACAGCTAGCCAGGAGGGAGTCCGGGAAAAAGGCTGGAACTGCCTAAACGGCAAAAGACCATTGTTTCATGGTGCTCAAGGAGAGAGGATTCAGGGCACCGCCTAAACGAGCTCCAGAGATGCGCGCCAGCAGCGGCTATCAGCGTCGACACCAGACATGGACATGAAATGCTAAGGCTGCTGCTGCAGCCAACAAGAAGCCTGTGTACAAGCACAGGTCACTATCCACACCTCCCCTCCCAGGAGCCTGTGCAGCGCACCACTGCCAGGGTCCCGTGATCCAGGAACAACCTCCCCAGGAGAACACACGGCGCACCTCAGTCTATTGCAACAACACGCTGGCCTCTGCCACCACAGGCTTGCCCCGCATTCTGTAGCCCTCCCACCCCCTGGCCTGAGTGAGCCAGAGCCCACTAATCAGCTGCTTCTTTAATCCCATCCTGTATGAGTGAAGAACAGATGCCAGAGGGTAACCTACATGGAGAGGCGGCGCCAAGTCCAAAGCTGAACCCCAAGAGCTGTGCGAACAAAGAAGACAAAGGGAAATTTCCCCCAGCAGCCTCAGGAGCAGTGGATTAAATTTCCACAATCAACCTGATGTACCCTGTATCTCTGGAATACCTGAAGAGGCAACGAATCATCCCAAAATTGAGGTGGTGATCTTTGGGAGCAACTGTAGACTTGGGGTTTGCTTTCTGCATCTAATTTGTTTCTGGCTTTATGTTTATCTTAATTTAGTATTTAGAGTTTCTAACCATTGGTAGATTTGTTTATTGATTTGGTTGCTCTCATTTTTTTTTTTAATATATAGATATATATTTTTTCCCTTTTTCTCTTTTTGTGAGTGTCTATGTGTATGCTTCTTTGTGTGATTTTGTCTGTATAGCTTTGCTTTTACCATTTGTCCTAGGGTTTGGTCTCTACGTTTTTTCTTTTTTTTTCTTTTTAGTATACTTTTTAGCGTTTGTTAACATTGGTAGATTTGGTTCTGGTTTGGACGCTCCCTTCTTTCTTTCTTTCTTTCTTTCCTGCTTTTTTTTCTTTTCTAAATTACTTTTTCATTTTTCTGTTGTTAATAATTTTTTTATTTTTTATTTTAAAAACTTGATTTTCTTTTTTTCTTTCTTTCTTTCTTTTTTCTCCCTTTTCTTCTGAGCCGTATTCCTGACAGGGTCTTGGTGCTCTAGCTCGGTGTCAGGCCTGTGTCTGTGAGGTGGGAGAACCAAGCTCAGGACATTGGTCCACCAGAGACCTCCCGGCTCCATGTAATATCAAACCGCGAAAGCTCTCCCAGAGATCTCCATCTCAACGCTAAGATCCAGCTGCACTCAACGACCAGCAAGCTACAGTGCTTGACACCCTATGCCAAACAACTAGCAAGACAGGAACACAACCCCACCCATTAGCACAGAGGATGCCAAAAATCATAATAAGATCACAGACACCCCAAAACACACAACCAGACGTGGTCCTGCTAACCACAAAGACAATATCCAGCCTCACCGACCAAAACACAGGCACTAGTTCCCTCCACCACTAAGCCTACACAAAACATTGAACCAACCTTAGCCACTGGAGGCAAACACCAAAAACAACGGGAACTACGAACCTGCAGCCTGCGAAAAGGAGACCCCAAACACAGTAAGTTAAGCTAAATGAGAAGACAGAAAAATACACAGCAGATGACGGAGCAAGGTAAAAACCCACCAGACCAAACAAATGAAGAGGAAATAGTCAGTCTACCTGAAAAAGAATTCAGAGTAATGATAGTAAAGATATGCCAAAATCTTGGAAATAGAATGGAGAAAATACAAGAAATGTTTAACAAGGACCTAGAAGAACTAAACAGCAAACAAACAATGATGAACAAAACAATAACTGAAATTAAAAAGTTTCTAGAAGGGATCAATACCAGAAGAACTAGGAAGAAGAACGGATAAGTGACCTGGAATATAAAATAGTGGAAATAACTACTGAAGAGCAGAATAAAGAAAAAAGAATGAAAAGAATAGAGGACACTCTTAGAGACTTCTGGGAGAACATTAAAAGCACCAACATTCGAATTATAGGGGTCCCAGAAGAAGAAGAGAAAAAGAAAGGGACTGAGAAAATATTTGAAGAGATTATAGTTGACAACTTCCCTAATATGGGAAAGGAAATAGTCAATCAAGTCCAGGAAGTGCAGAGAGTCCCATACAGGATAAATCCAAGGAGAAACATGCCAAGACACATATTAATCAAACTGTCAAAAATTAAGTACAAAGAAAAAATATTAAAAACAGCAAGGGAAAAACAACAAATAACATACAAGGGAACTCCCATAAGGGTAACAGCTGATATTTCAGCAGAAACTCTGCAAGACAGAAGGAAGTGGCAGGACATATTTAAAGTGATGAAAGGGGAAAATCTACAAGCAAGGTTACTCTACCCAACAAGGATCTCATTCAGATTCAACGGAGAAATTAAAACCTTTATAGACAAGGGAAAGCTAAGAAAATTCAGCACCACCAAACCAGCTTTACAACAAATGCTAAAGTAACTTCTCTAGGCAGGAAACACAACGGAAGGAAAAGACCTACAATAACAAACACAAAACAATTAAGAAAATGGTAATAGAAACATACATATCGATAATTACCTTAAATGTAAATGGATTAAATGCTCCAACCAAAAGACACAGACTGGATGAATGGATACAAAAACAAGACCCATACATATGCTGTCTACAAGACATCCACTTCACACCTAGGGACACATACAGACTGAAAGTGAAGGGATGGAAAAAGATATTCCATGCAAATGGAAATCAAAAGAAACCTGGAGTAGAAATTCTCATATAAGAAAAAATAGACTTTAAAATAAAGACTATACAAGAGACAAAGAGGAACACTACATAATGATCAAGGAATCAATCCAGCGAGAAGATATAATAATTGTAAATGTTTATGCACCCATGATAGGACCACCTCAATACTAAAGGCAAATGCTAACAGCCACAAACTGGGAATTCGACAGTAACACAATCATAGTAGGAGACTTTAACACCACAATTTCACCAATGGAAAGATTATCCAAAATGAAAATAAACAAGGAAACACAAGCTTAAAATGATACATTTAAAAAGATGGACTTGATATTTATAGAACATTCCATCCAAAAACAACAGAATACACATTGTTCTCCAGTACTCATGAAACCTTCTCCAGGATAGATCATATCTAGGGTCACAAATCAAGCCTTGGTAAATTTAAGAAAATTGAAATCATATCAAGTATCTTTTCTGACCACAATGCTATGAAACTAGATATCAATTACAGGAAAAATTCTGTAAAAAACACAAACACATGGAGGCTAAACAACACACTACTTAATAACCAAGAGATGACTGAAGAAATCAAAGAAGAAATCAAAAAATACCTAGAAACAAATGACAATGAAAACACAATGACCCAAAACCTATGGGATGCAGCAAAAGCAATTCTAAGAGGTAAGTTAATAGCTATCCAAGTCTACCTTAAGAAACAGGAAACATCTCAAATAAACGACCTAACCTTACACCTAAAGCAATCAGAGAAAGAAGAACAAAAATAACCCAAAGTTAGCAAAAGGAAAGAAACCATAAATATCAGATCACAAATAAATGAAAAAGAAATGAAATAAACAATAGGAAAGATCAATAAAACTAAAAGCTGGTTCTTTGAGAAGGTAAACAAAATTGATAAACCATTAGCCAGACTCATCAAGAAAAAAAGGAAGAAGACTCAGATCAATAGAGTTAGTAATGAAAAAGCAGAAGTAACAACTGACACTGCAGAAATGCAAAGAATCATGAGATTATGACAAGCAACTATATGCCAATGAAATGGACAACCTGGAAAAAATGGACAAATTCTTACAAAGGTATAACCTTCTAAGACTGAACCAGGAAGAAACAGAAAATATCAACAGACCAATCACAAGTAATGAAATTGAAACTGGGATTAAAAATCTTCCAACAAACAAAAGTCCAGGACAAGATGGCTTCACAGGTGAATTCTATCAAACATTTAGGGAAGAGCTAACACCCATCCTTTTCAAACTCTTCCAAAAAATTGTAGAGGAAGGAACACTCCCAAACTCATGCTACGAGGCCACCATCACCCTGATACCAAAACCAGACAAAGACACTACAAAAAAAGAAAATTACAGACCAATATCACTGATGAACATAGATGGAAAAATCCTCAACAACATACTAGCAAACAGAATCCAACAGCACATTAAAAGGATCATACACTATGATCAACTGGGGTTTATCCCAGGAACGCAAGGATTCTTCAATATACACAAATCAAGCAATGTGATATACCATATTAACAAACTGAAGGAGAAAAACCATATGATCATCTCAATAGGCGCAGAGAAAGCTTTTGACAAAACTCAACACCCATTTATGATAAAAACCCTCCAGAAGGTAGGCATAGAGGGAACTTACCCCAACATAATAAAGGCCATATATGACAAACCCACATCCAACATCGGCCTCAATGGTGAAGAACTGAAACAATTTCCACTAAGATCAGGAACAGGACAAAGTTGCCCACTCTCACCACTCTTATTCAACATAGTTTTGGAAGTTTTAGCCACAGCAAACAGAGAAGAAAAATAAATAAAAGGAATCCAAATCGGAAAAGAAGAAATAAAGCTGTCACTGTGTGCAGATGACATGATACTATACATAGAGAATCCTAAAGATGTTACCAGAAAACTACTAGAGCTAATCAATGAATTTGATAAAGTAGCAGGATACAAAATTAATGCACAGAAATTTCTGGCATTCCTATACAATAATGATGAAAAATCTGAAAATTATATTAAGAAAACACTCCAATTTACCATTGCAACAAAAGGAATAAAATATCTAGGAATAAACCTACCTAAGGAGACAAAAGACCCGTATGCAGAAAATTATAAGACACTGATGAAAGAAATTAAAGATGATACAAATAGATGGAGAGATATACCATGTTCTTGGATTGGAAGAATCAACATTGTGAAAATTACTTTACTACCCAGAGCAATCTACAGATTCAATGCAATCCCTATCAAACTATCACTGGCATTTTTCATAGAACTAGTACAAAAAAATTCACAATTTCTATGGAAACACAAAAGACCCCGAATAGCCAAAGCAATTGAGAAAGAAAAACGGAGCAGGAGGAATCAGACTCCCTAACTTCAGACTATACTACAACGCTACAGTAATCAAGACAGTATGGTGCTGGAACAAGAACATAAGTTATAGATCAATGGAACAGGATAGAAAGCCCAGAGATAAACCCATGCACATATGGTCACCTTATCTACGACAAAGGAGACAAGAATATACAATGAAGAAAAGACAGCCTCCTAAATAAGTGGTGCTGGGAAAACTGGACAGCTACATGCAAAAGAATGAAATCAGAACACTTCCTAACACCATACACAAAAATAATAACTCAAAATGGATTAAAGATCTAAATGTAAGGCCAGACACTACTAAACACTTAGAGGAAAATATAGGCAGAACACTCTATGACATAAATCACAACAAGATCCTTTTTGACCCACCTTCTAGAGTAATGGAAATAAAAACAAAAATATATAAACGGGACCTAATGAAACTTAAAAGCTTTTGCACAGCAAAGGAAACCATAAACAAGACAGAAAGACAACTCTCGGAATGGGAGAAAACATTTGCAAATGAAGCAACTGACAAAGGATTAATCTCCAAAATATACAAGCAGCTCATGCAGCTCAATATCAAAAAAACAAACAACCCAATCCAAAAATGGGTGAAAGACCTAAATACACATTTCTCCGAAGAAGTTATACAGATCGCCAACATACACATGAAAGGATGCTCAACATCACTAATCATTAGAGAAATGCAAATCAAAACAACAATGAGGTATCACCTCACACCAGTCACCATGGCCATCATCAAAAAGGTACAAACAATAAATGCTGGAGAGGGTGTGGAGAAAAGGGAACCCTCTTGCACTATTGGTGGGAATGTAAATTGATGCAGCCACTATGGAGAACAGTATGGAGGTTCCTTAAAAAATTAAAATTGAACTACCATATGACCCAGCAATTCCACTACTGTCCATATACCTTGAGAAAATGAAAATTCAAAAAGAGACATGTACCACAATGTTTACTGCAGACCTAGTTACAATAGCCAGGACATGGAAGCAACCTACGTGTCCATCGACAGATGAATGGATAAAGAAGATGTGGCATATATATACAATGGAATATTACTCAGCAATAAAAAGAAATTAAATTGAGTTATTTGTAGTGAGGTGGATGGAGCTGAAGTCTGTCATACAGAGTGAAGTAAGTCAGAAAGAGAAAAACAATACTGTATTCTAACACATATATATGGAGTCTAAATTTTTAAAAATGGTTCTGATGAACTTAGGGGCAGGACAGGAATAAAGTTGAAGATGTAGAGAATGGACTTGAGGACACAGTGGAGGGGGAAAAGGGAAGCTGGAACTAAGTGATAGAGTAGCACTGACATATATACACTACCAAATGTAAAATACATAGCTAGTGGGAAGCAGCTGAATAGCACAGGGAGATCAGCTTGGTGCTCTGTGACCACCTATGGAGGGGGGGATATGAGGGTGGGAGGGAGGTCCAAGAGGGAAGGGATATGGGGATATATGTATACATATAGCTCATTTACTTTGCTATACAGCAGCAACTAACAGTAATGTAAAGCAATTATACTCCAATAAAGATATAAAATAATAATAATTGTTTGAAAAAATAAAAAACTCAAACTCAAAAAAAAGAAAAAAGAAAACTGCTGCCTATAAGAGGCTTACTTCAGATCTAAAGACACATACAGACTAAAAGTGAGGGGATGGAAAAAGTTATTCCATGCAAATGGAAATGAAAATAAAACTTGGGGAATATATATACATATCAAAACAGACTTGAAGAATGTAACAAAGAATGTAACAAAAGACAATGAAAAACATTACAAAATCCAACAAGAAGATATAATAATTGTAATATATATACAACCAACATAGGAACCCCTAAAATCATAAAGCAAAGGGGCATAAGAGATTACTACAAACAACTATACACCAATGAATTGGACAACTTGGAATGAATGGATAAATTTCTAGAAACATACATTCACCCAAGACTAAATCCAGAAGAAACAGAAAACAGAGAGACCAATTACAAGTAATGAAATTGAATCAGTAATTTTAAAACTTCCAACAAACAAAAGCCCAGGACCAGACGGCTTCACGGGTGAATTCTACCAAACATTTGAAGGAGAGTTAACACCTATCCTTCTCAAACTATTCCAAAAAGTTAAAGAGGAAGGAACACTTCCAAAGCCATTCTACCAAGTAGCATCACCCTGATACAAAAACCAGACAAAGACACCACAAGAAAACAAAACTACAGGCCAATATCACTGATAAACATAAATGCAAAAATCATCAACAACATACTAGCAAACTGAATTCAACAACACAATACAAGGATCATACATCATGATCAAGTGCAATTTATCCCAGGGATGCAACGACGGTTCAATATCTGCAAAATCAATCAATGTGATACACCTAACACATTAACAAACTAAAGAATAAAAGAATAAAAATCACGATCATCTGAATAGATGCAGAAAAAACTTTTGACAAAATTCAACACCCATTTATGATAAAACCTCTCAACAAAATGGATATAGAGGGAACATACCTCAACACACCATACTCAATGATAACAACCTGAAAACATTTTACTCTAAGATTAGGAACAAGATAAGGATGCCCCCTCTCATCACTTTTATTTAACATAGTATTGGAAGTCTTAGTCACAGCAGTCAGAATAGAAAAAGAAATAAAAGGAACCCAAATTAGAAAGGAAGGAATAAAATTGTCACTGTTTGCAGATGGCATGATACCATATATAGAAAATCCTAAAGACACCACCAAAAGACTATGAAAACTCAGCAATGAATTCAGTAAAGTTGCAGAATACAAAATCAGTATACAGAAATCTGTGGCACTTCTATACATGAACAACAAACTACCAGAAAGAGAAATTAAGAAAGTAATCCAATTTACAATTGCATCAAAAAGAATAAAACACAGATTGGTTCAAGATGGTGGAGTAGAAGGACGTGTGCTCACTCCCTTGTGTGAAAGCACCAGAATCACAAGTAACTGCTGAACAATCATCAATAGGAAGACACTGGAAATCACCAAAAAATATACCCCACATCAGAAGACAAAGGAGAACCTGCAGTGAGACAGTAGGAGGGGCACAATCACAATAAAATCAAATCCCATAACTGCTGGGTGGGCGACTCACAAACTGGAGAACAATTATACCACAGAAGTCCACCCACTGGAGTGAAGGTTCTGAGCCCCAAATCAGGCTTCACAACCATGGGGTGCAGCAATGGGAGAAGGAATCCCCAGAGAACTGGACTTTGAAGGCCAGCAGGATTTGTTTGCAGGACTTCGACAGGACTGGGGTAAACAGAGACTCCACTCTTGGAGGGAACACACAAAGTAGTGTGCACATCAGGACCCAGGGGAAGGAGCAGTGACCCCGGGGGAGACTGAACCAGACCTACCTGCTAGTGTTGGAGGGTCTCCTGCAGAGGCACGGGGTGGCTCTGTTTCACCATGGGGACAAGGACACTGTCAGCAGAAGTTCTGGGAAGTACTCCTTGGCGTGCGCCCTCCCAGAATCCGTCATTAGCCCCATGAAAGAGCCGAGGTAGGCTGCAGTGTTGGGTCGCCCCAAGTCAAACAACCAACAGGGAGGGAACACAGCCCCACCCATCAACAGTCAAGTGGATTAAAGTTTTACTGAGCTCTGCCCACCAGAGCAACAGTCAGCTCTGCCCACCAACAGTCCCTCCAATCAAGCCTCTTAGATAGCCTCACCCACCAGAGGGCAGACTGCAGAAGCAAGAAGAACTACAATCCTGAAGCCTGGGGGAAAAAAACATATTCACAGAAAGATAGACAAGATGAAAAGGCAGAGTGATATATATCAGATGAAGCAACAAGATAAAAACCCAGAAAAACAACTAAGTGAAGTGGAGATAGGCAACCTTCCAGAAAAAAAATTCAGAATAATGACAGTGAAGATGATACAGGACCTCGGAAAAAGAATGGAGGCAAAGATCAAGAAGATGCAAGAAATGTTTAACAAAGACCTAGAAGAATTAAAGAACAAACAAACAGAGATGAACAATACAATAACTGAAATAAAAACTACACTAGAAGGAATCAATAGCAGAATAACTGAGGCAGAACAGATAAGTGACCTGGAAGACAGAATGGTGGAATTCACTACTGTGGAATAGAATAAAGAAAAAGAATGAAAAGAAATGAAGACAGCCTAAGAGACCTCTGGGACAACATTAAACACAACATTTGCATTACAGGGGTCCCAGAAGGAGAAGAGAGAGAGAAAGGACCAGAGAAAA
Organism: Lipotes vexillifer; assembly: GCF_000442215.2. Taxonomy (NCBI): domain Eukaryota; kingdom Metazoa; phylum Chordata; class Mammalia; order Artiodactyla; family Lipotidae; genus Lipotes; species Lipotes vexillifer. Next base: position 406,323 of record NW_006792103.1, on the reverse strand, counting down.
TATTTGAAGAGATTATAGTCGAAAACTTCCCTAACGTGGGAAAGGAAACAGCCACCCAAGTCCAGGAAGCGCAGAGAGTCCCATACACGATAAACACAAGGAGAAACACGCCAAGACACATAATAATCAAACTGACAAAACTTAACGACAAAGAAAAATTCTTGAAAGCAGCAAGGGAAAAACGAAAAATAACATAGAAGGGAACTCCCATAAGGTTAACAGATGATTTCCCAGCAGAAACTCTACAAGCCAAAAGGGAGTGGCATGATATACTTAAAGTGATGAAAGGGAAGAATCTACAACCAAGATTACTCTACCCAGCAAGGATCTCATTCAGATTCGATGGAGAAATCAAAAGCTTCACAGACAAGCAAAAGCTAAGAGAATTCAGTACCACCAAACCAGCTCTACAACAAATGCTAAAGGAACTTCTCTAAGTGGGAAACACAACAGAAGTAAAGGACCTACAAAAACAAACCCAAAACAATTAAGAATAGGGTCACAGGGACATACATTATCAATAATTACCTTAAATGTGAATGGACTAAAGGCTCCAACCAAAAGACACAGGCTTGCTGAATGGATACAAAACCAAGACCCATATATATGCTGTCTACAAGAGGCCCACTTCAGACCTAGGGACACATACAGACTGAAAGTGAGGGGATGGAAAAAGATATTCCATGCAAATGGAAATCAAAAGAAAGGTGGAGTAGCTATACTCATATCAGATATAATAGACTTTGAAATAAAGAATGTTACAAGAGACAAGGAAGGACACTACATAATGATCAAGGGATCAATCCAAGAAGAAGATATAACAATTATCAATATATATGCACCCAACATAGGAGCAGCTCAATACATAAGGCAATTGCTAACAGCTGCAAAAGAGGAAATCGACAGTAACACAATAATAGTGGGAGACTTTAACACCTCACTTACACCAATGGACAGATTATCCAAACAGAAAATTAGTAAGGAAACAGAAGCTTTAAATGACACAATAGACCAGATAGATTTAATTGATATTTATAGGACATTCCATCCAAAAAGAGCAGATTACACTTTCTTCTCAAGTGCGCATGGAACATTCTCCAGGATACATCACATCTTGCATCACAAACCAAGCCTCAGTAAATTTAAGACAACTGAAATCATATGAAGCATCTTTTCTGACCACAACACTATGAGATTAGCAATCAATTATAGGGAAAAAAATGTAAAAAACAGAAACACATGGAGGCTAAACAATACATTACTAAATAACCAAGAGATCACTGAAGAAATCAAACAGGAAATCAAAAAATACCTAGAGACAAATGACAATGAAAACACAATCCAAAACCTATGGGATGCAGAAAAAGCAGTTCTAAGAGTGAAGTTTATAGCTATACAAGCCTACCTCAAGAAACAAGAAAAGTCACAAATAAACAATCTAACCTTACACCTAAAGGAACTAGAGAAAGAAGAACAAACAAAACCCAAAGTTAGCAGAAGGAAAGACATCATAAAGATCAGAGCAAAAATAAATGAAATAGAAACAAAGAAAACAACAGCAAAGATCAATAAAACTAAAAGTTGGTCCTTGAGAAGATAAACAAAGTTGATAAACCATTAGCCAGACTCATCAAGAAAAAGAGGGAGAGGACTCAAATCAATAAAACTAGAAATGAAAAAGGTGAAGTTACAACAGACACCACAGAAATACAAAGCATCCTAAGAGACTACTACAAGCAACTCTGTGCCAATAAAATGGACAACCTGGAAAAAATGGACAAATTCTTACAAAGGTACAACCTTCTAAGACTGAACCAGGAAGAAACAGAAAATATGAACAGACAAATCACAAGGAAGGAAATTGAAACTGTGATTAAAAATCTTCCAACAAACAAAAGTCCATGACCAGATGGCTTCACAGGTGAATTCTATCAAACATTTAGAGAAGAGCTAACACCCATCCTCTCAAACTCTTCCAAAAAATTGTAGAGGAAGGAACACTACCAAACTCATGCTACAAGGCCACCATCACCCTGATATCAAAACCAGACAAAGACACTACAAAAAAAGAAAATTACAGACCAATATCACTGATGAATATAGATGCAGAAATCCTCAACAAAATACTAGCAAACAGAATCCGACAGCACATTAAAAGGATCATACACTATGATCAAGTGGGATTTATCCCAGAGATGCAAGGATTCTTCAATATATGCAAATCAATCAATGTGATACACCATACCATATTAACAAATTGAAGAATAAAAACCATATCATCATCTCAATAGATGCAGAAAAAGCTTCTGACAAAATTCAACACCCATTTATCATAAAGACTCTCCAGAAAGTGGGCATAGAGGGAACCTACCTCAACATAATAAAGGCCATATACAACAAACCCACAGAAAACATCATTCTCAATGGTGAAAAACTGAAACCATTTCCTCGAAGATCAGGAACGAGACAAGGATGTCCACTCTCACCACTATTATTCAAAATAGTTTTGGAGGTCCTAGCCACAGCAATCAGAGAAGAAAAATAAATAAAAGGAATACAAATTGGAAAATAAGAAGTAAAACTGTCACTGCTTGCACATGACACGATACTGAGAATCCTAAAAATGCCACCAGAAAACTACTAGAGCTAATCAATGAATTTGGTAAAGTTGCAGGATACAAAATTAATGCACAGAAATCTCTTGCATTCCTATATACTAATGATGAAAAATCTGAAAGAGAAATTATGGAAACACTCCCATTTACCACTGCAACAAAAAGAGTAAAATATTTAGGAATAAACCTACCTAGGGAGACAAAAGACCTGTATGCAGAAAACAATAAGACACTAATGAAAGAAATTAAAGATGATACCAACAGATGGAGAGATATACCAGGATCTTGGATTGGAAGAATCAATATTGTGAAAATGACTATACTACCCAAAGCAATCTACAGATTCAATGCAATCCCTATCAAACTACCAATGGCATTTTTTACAGAACTAGAACAAATCATCTTAAAATTTGTATGGAGACACAAAAGACCCCAAATAGCCAAAACAGTCTTGAGGGAAAAAAACGAGCTGGAGGAATCAGACTCCCTGACTTCACACTATACTACAAAGCTACAGTAATCGAGACAATATGGTACTGGCACATAAACAGAAACATAGATCAATGGAACAAGATAGAAAGCCCAGAGATAAACCCACGCACCTATCGTCAACTAATCTATGACAAAGGAGGCAAAGAGATACAATGGAGAAAAGACAGTCTCTTCAATAAGTGGTGCTGGGAAAACTGGACAGCTACATGTAAAAGAATGAAATTAGAACACTCCCTAACACCATACACAAAAATAAACTCAAAATGGGTTCGAGACCTAAATGTAAGACCAGACACTATAAAACTCTTAAGAGAAAAACATAGGAAGAACACTCTGACAAAAATCACAGCAAGATCTTTTTTGATCCACCTCCTAGAGTAGTGGAAATAAAAACAAAAATAAACAAATGGGACCTAATGAAAATCCAAAGCTTTTACACAGCAAAGAAACCATAAACCAGACGAAAAGACAACCCTCAGAATGGGAAAAAATATTTGCAAATGAATCAATGGACAAAGGATTAATCTCCAAAATATATAAACAGCTCATGCAGCTCAATATTAAAGAAACAAACAACCCAATCCAAAAATGGGCAGAAGACCTAAATAGACATTTCTCCAAAGAAGATATACAGATGGCCAAGAAGCACATGAAAAGTTGCTCAACATCACTAATTATTAGAGAAATGCAAATCAAAACTACAATAAGTAGTTAGAATGGCCAGCATCAAAAAATCTACAAACAGTAAATGCTGGAGAGGGTGTGGAGAAAAGGGAACCCTCTTGCACTGTTGGTGGGAATGTAAATTGATACAGCCACTATGGAGAACAGTATGGAGGTTCCTTAAAAAACTAAAAGTAGAAGTACCATATGACCCAGCAATCCCACTACTGGGCATATACCCAGGGAAAACCATAATTCAAAAAGACACATGCACCCCAATGTTCACTGCAGCACTCTTTACAATAGCCAGGTCATGGAAGCCACGTAAATTCCCATAGACAGACAAATGGATAAAGAAGTTGTGGTACATATATACAATGGAATATTACTCAGCCTTAAAAAGGAACGAAACTGAGTCATTTGTTGAGACATGGATGGATCTAAAGACTGTCATAAAGAGTGAAGTAAGTCAGAAAGAGAAAAATAAATATCGTATATTAATGCACGTATGTGGAACCTAGAAAAATGGTACAGATGAACCAGTTTGCAGGGCAGAAGTTGAGACACAGATGTAGAGCACAAACATATGGACACCCAAGGGGGGAAAACCACGGTGGGGTGGGGATGGTGGTGCGCTAAATTGGGCGATTGGGATTGACATGTATACACTGATGCGTATAAAATTGATGACTAATAAGAATCTGCAGTATAAATACACAAACAAACAAAAAGAACAACAAATACTAAAAGAAAAAAAAACAGTATGGTACTGGCACAAAAACAGACACGTAGATCAATGGAGCAGAATAGAGATCCTAAAAATAAACCCACACTTGTATGGGCAACTAATCTATGACAAAGGAGGCAAGAATATACAATGGGGGAAAAATAGCCTCTTCAATAAATGGTGTTGGAAAACCTGGGAAGCTAAATGCAAAAGAATCAAACTGGAGTACTTCCATACTTTTTCACACAGTGTACAAAAATGAGCTTAATACAGATTATGGACTTAAATCTAAGACATGAAACCATAACGCTCTTAGAAGAAAACACAGTATGCTCTTTGACATCAGTCTTAGCAATTATTTTTGGATATGTCTTCTCAAGGAAGTTAAACAAAAGAAAAAATAAACAAATGGGTCTACATCAAGCTGAAAAGCTTTTGCAGAGCCAAGTAAACTATCAACAACATATATACACTACCAAAGGTAAAATAGATAGCTAGTGGGAAGCAGCCACATAGCACAGGGAGATCAGCTCAGTGCTTTGTGACCACCTAGAGGGGTGGGATAGGGAGGGTTGGAGGGAGGGAGATGCAAGAGGGAAGAGATATGGGAACATATGTACATGTATAATTGATTCACTTTGTTATAAAGCAGAAACTAACACACCATTGTAAAGCAATTATACTCCAATAAAGATGTTAAAAAAAAAAAGAAAAGAAAACTACCAACAAAATGAAAAGGTAGCCTAGTGAATGTGAGAAGATATTTGCAAACAATATACCAGATAAGGGGTTAATATCAAAAATATACAAAAAACTCATACAACTCAACATCAAAAAAACATACAACCTGATTTAAAAATGAGCAGAGGATGTGACTAGACATTTCCCAAAGAAGACACACAGATGGCCAAGAGGTACATGAAAAGATGCTCAGCATCACTAATCATCAGGGAAATGCAAATCAAAACCACAATGAGATATCAACTCACACCTGTCAGAATTGCTATTATCAAAAAGACAACAAGCAACTAGAGTTATTGAGGACGTGCAGAAAAGGGAACCCTAGTTCACTGTTGGTGGGAATGTAAATAGGTGCATCCACTACAGAAACAGTATGGAGATTCCTCAAAAAAAATTAAAAATAGAACTATCATATAAGCTAGCAATTCCACTTCTGGTTATTTTTTCCCCAAAAAACAAAGAAAAAACCAATTTGAAAAGATATATGCACCCCTATGTTCATTATAACATTAACCATAGCCAAGATATGGAAGCAATCTAAATGCTCATCAACAGATGAATGGATAAAGATGTGATATATGTATACAATGGAATATTACTCTGCCATAAAAAAGAATAAAATCTTGCCATTTGCACCAACATGGATGAACCTAGAGAGTATTATGCTAAGTGAAATAAGTCCAACAGAGAAAGACAAATACCATATGATTTCGCTTATACATGGAAAATAAAAATTGAAACAATAGAACAAATATAACAAAACAGAAACAGACTCATAGATAATGAGATCAAACCTGTGGTTGCCAGAGGGGAGGGAGGGTGGGAGGGATGAATGAAATAGGTGAGGGAGATTAAAAGGTACAAACTTCTAGTTACTAAATAAATAAGTCACATGGATGTAATGTACAGCATAGGAAATATAGTCAATAATATTGTAATAATTTTGTATGGTGACAGATAGCAACTAGACTTATCATGGCAATCATTTTGTAATGTATAAAAATACTGAATCACCATGTTATACACCTGAAACTAATATATAATACTGTAAGTCAATTATACATCAATTTTGTTAATGTTAATAATAAAAACTGATTAATGGATAAATAAAATTTAGTATATCCATTAACTGAACTATTCTCCTGTCATTTAAGGATAATGAAGTAATATAAATGTTATGACATGGGTCAACCTTGAAAACATTATGCTAAATAAAAGAAGCCAGACACATTTTGTACAGCATAGGAAACAATAAACAAAATGAGAAGACAACCTATGGACTGGGAGAAAGTATTTGCAAATGATGCAACCAACAAGAGCTTAATTTCCAAAATACAACTCAATAACAACAAAAAAAAATCGAAAAAATGGGCAGAAGATCTAAATAGACATTTCTCTAGAGAAGACATACAGAGTGCCAACAGGCCCATGAAAAGATGCTCAACACTGTTAATTATTTGAGAAGTGGAAATCAAAACTACAATGAGGTACCACTTTACACACACAGAATAGCCATCATTAAAAAGTCTATAGATAAGAAATTCTGCAGAGGGTGTGGGGAAAAGGGAACCCTCCTAAACTATCGGTGGGAATGTAAGTTGGTGCAGCCACTGTGGAAAGCAGTATGAAAGTTCCTCAAAAAACTGAAAGTAGAGTTGCCATATGATCCTGCAATTCCACTGCTGGGCATATATCCAGAGAAAAACATAATTCAAAAAGATACATGCACCCCAATGTTCATTGCAACACTATTTACAATAGCCAAGAAATGGAAACAACCTAAATGTCCATCGACAGATGAATGGATAAAGAAGATGTGGTATATATATATCTATCTATATATATATATATATATATACAATGGAATACTAATCAGCCATAAAGAGGAATGTAATAATGCCATTTGCAGCAACTTGGATAGACCTAGAGATTATCATATGCAGCGAAGTAAATCAGAAAGAGAAAGACAAGGGCTTCCCTGGTGGCGCAGTGGTTGAGAGTCCGCCTGCCGATGCAGGGTACATGGGTTCGTGCCCCGGTCCGGGAAGATCCCACATGCCGCGGTGCGGCTGGGCCCGTGAGCCATGGCCGCTGGGCCTGCGCGTCCGGAGCCTGTGCTCCGCGGCGGGAGAGGCCACAGCAGTGAGAGGCTCGCGTACCGCAGCAAAAAAAAAAAGAAAGAGAAAGACAAATACCACGATATTACTTGTATGTGGAATCTAAAATACGACACAAATAAATTTATCTATGAAACAGAAACAGACTCACAGACATAGAGAACAGACTTGTGATTGTCAAAGGGAAGGGATGGATTAGGAGTTTTGGATTAGCAGATACAAACTATTATACATAGAATGGATAAACAACAACATCCTACTGTATACAGCACAGGGAACTATATTCAATATACTATGGTAAACCATAATGGAAGAAATATGAAAAAGAATGTATGTATACATATATATATATATATATATATATATAACTGAATCAATTTGCTGTACAGCAGAAATTAACACAACACTGTAAATCAACTATACTTCAATAAAATAAATTTAAGAAAATAAGAAACCAGACACAAAAGACTTCACCTTACATGATTTAATTTATATGAAATATCCAGAATAAGCAAATCCAAAAGCAGATTAGTGGTTGCCAAATTAGTGGCTGCCAAATTAGAGGCTGGGGGAGGGGGTGATGGGGAGTGACTTTAATAGGTACAGGGTTTCTTTTTTAGGTGATGAAAATGTTCTGGAACTAGGTAGTTGTGACAGTTGCACAACATCGTGAATGTACTACATGTCACTGAATTGTACATTTTAAAATGATTAAAATGATAGATTTTGTTATGTGTATTTTATCCCAATCAGAAAAAAAAAAAAGAAATGATGTACTGACACATGTTGCAGCATGGATGACCCTTGAAAAAGTTATACTGAGTGAAAGAAACCAGTCACAAAGACAACATATTGTATGATCCTATTTATACAAAATGTCCAGAATAGGCAAATCCACAGAGATAAAAAGTAGGTTATGGTTTCTTAGGATGGGGAAAGGGGTTAATCAGTGTTAATGGGTACAGGGATTTTTTTAGGGAGAGAAAAACTTTCTACAATTAGATCATGGTGATGGCTCAACACTGTGAATATACTAAAAAATATTAAATTGTACACTTTGAAAGAGTGATTTGTATACATGAATTATATTTCAATAAAGCTGGAGAAAGAGAGAGTGGCAGAGAGAGAGAACCGATTAAGAATTTAGCCAAGAAAATGAAGGGTTAGTGTAAAATAGGAATAATTAAAACAACATATAGAACAAGCATATGGTAAAGGATATAGAACAAGATCACCACTGCTCTTGAACACTCCCTACATCTTGTTCCAGAGTAGCTACCACCTAAACTGTAAGACTAGGAGACCAGATACTGTTAGGAGGAATAGGAAAATATCCTGGGGGAAATAACCAACAAATGTTCACCACAAAATATAAATACAAGTAAATCAATATGTACAAGCAAACATTAAGTAGAATGCATAAAAATGAGAGAGTTCATGTGTTATGGACTCCATTTTCCCAATGAAGTAGGAAGTCAGATCACCAATTGAGAGTGAAGAGTATGGAAAAGGAGGTGAAAATTCAAAGAGAATGATAAAGTTTGGGAGGATCCCTGAAAGAACTGGGAAAGAGAGCCCTCTTCTTGCTTTCTGGCACTCTAAGACTATAGCACTAGTCTTGACCTTTTTTCACCCTTAGTAAAATTCTATCTTTCAGTCTCCTCAATTTTCTATTTTTTAGATTTAAGTAATCATATTAATACAATTCTATAGGAGGCAAAAATATTGGGTTGGCCAAAAAGTTCATTCGGGTTTTCCGTAACATTGCCAACATTTGCTGAAAAACTAAATAACATCACAAAATCAGAACCAAGAGTTCCTCTCTCTCCCTCTTTCACTTTAGCACCTCTACATCTTACCAAAAACCACTGGAACTAAAGAGAGTTGCTGGAAGGTAGCTTTGTGAAAATGTACCTGGAATATTCTGTCCCTAATCAACGTACTGATGCTATGTATTCCGATGCTAGGTGTAAATCTTAATGAGATAATCAACTTCTATACACATACATGTCTTTAGCCCATATACCCATCAAGTCTCAGTTGAGAGTCTAAATAGGATCCAGCCAGAGTCCCCAGTACGAGGCTTCTCCAAATGTTTGGCTGAAAATATGAAGATGGACACAACAGTGGGACTCTCCTGCTGATGCTCTTGCTCCTTCTGTTCTTTTACTCTCTCTTTCGTGCTTTCACTCTTACAAAAGATGCCCATGCCTAATCCCTAAGAAATGCAAACAGTTATGACAGAATAGTTGGAATAAACCTATAGTCTCCCAAGATGACTACTTTAAAGGAATAAATATCCATTCAAAGGTATAGGATCTGATATGTTTATTAAAAACCAGTTCATTTTTCCCTATAATCATATTTCAAATAAATACATGAGTTAAGAGTTGAACAGAGAAATTAACTTCAGTGCATGTGTTACAACTGTTATGTTCCTCTTCTATACAGGAGAATTAGGACCAAAAATGTGCAACAGACTTAAACATTGCAGTGCCACAGTATAAACTGCGCTCTGAGGACACGAAAACAGTCCGAGGGAAAACACCTGCCTATATAAAGATCTTGAGTAACCTGGTCAGGTAGGTGCTAACTCCTCTTTATGGTTGTCAAGTAGCTAATGTTTATTAAGTTAAGATATATTAGGAGCACACCTTTTTGTTTTGTTGCTGTGGTTGTATTGTTGTTGCTAATGTGAGTAAGGAAGTATATATATATATTTTTTTTTTTTAAGGGAAATGGTTCTCACTGAATCAGGACTGGTGATTTGTTTATGTACGTATTGACTTCCACCACAATAATATATAAATAGCTTTAATCATTGCAAAACTAGTAAATCAGATGTCAAGACGTAGTTATTGGGTCATATGCCAAATGTTTAAGTAGCTATCTCTAAGTGTAAGGATTACTTCTTTATATGCCTGAGTTTTCTAAATTCATACAATAAGCACAGGTTTCTTATTTTAAAAATACATTGCAATTCCTATTACTTTTTGTCTATCCAGATGAAAGTATCTAAAATAAAAAGTATATAAAAACTGCTCTTCGTAAAGCCTATGCTAGATTGTTATTCTTAAATATGAACAATTGATATAATCCCTTAAGATGTGTATATTTCAGATTCTGGATCACAGAGAAGAAAAATTGGCAGGAAGCTGTACTCTGTTAAATTAAGCCAGATAGTATAAAAAGCTCATGACCAATTATTTGGAACAGCTGCAACTGAGTCACTGTGCTAAATTTTAAAACCAACTTAACTTTGTCAAACAAATTCCAAAACACATATAAGAATTTAAAGATACAGGCAGTAATTTTGGTTGCTGGTTCGTTTTCATTGGTCTTTGGTTTGCAGGGTTTTATGTTGTTGTTTGTTTATTGGTTTGCTTGCAAACAATACTAGTCAAGTGGCTAACTAATTCCAACTTAACATAAGGGGTACATCTATATTCATTAACAGAACCTCAGAAGAACATAAACATAGTATCTGGGGTTTCATTTCATTAAGGTATTTGAAAAAGTGAATGAAAGTCTTGAATTAAACTTTTTAATTTTAAAACATCTTAAATGTCATGGCTGTACAATATGTTCAGCTTGTGTTTTTGAACACTCTCTAAATCCCTGGACATTGACATGCAGTCTCATTACTTTATATGTAAAGCACTTGAGTTGTTATATAAGCTCCCTTTCCATCCCCCTTGATTCAAAATGTAAATATAGTCAAATGTTTGATGTGTGCATTCAACAACATTCGAGAATTTACTTAAATACTACTTTCAGAGTGTACTCTTCTCTGAAGATTTTTAAATAAATGTCACGTTTATCAGTTTCTAGTATTTTAGTGAATAGAGAGAAAGAAGATGAAATCTAAATTTGCCTTTTCATCCTTTAATATAACAATAATTATAGTAAAGGATTTATATTGGGAGACAATTCTCCATGAGTCTCTCTTTTCAGTCTGTCTTGTGAACAGAGGCACTGACTTCTGATTCTTTTGTAGTATCTTCCCAAGGATGTCTGTATAGAACAGCGGCCCCCAACATTTTGGGCGGGGGGGGGGGATGTGGGGGTGGATGGTTCAGGCAGTAATGCGAGCAATGGGGAGCAATGGGGACTGCTACCAGTCCACGTCCAGGGGGTTGGGGACCCCTGGTATAGAAAACAGACCTGGAAGATAAGATGTGCCTCTAAAGGCAAGGGCAGACACGGTTACAGCCTTAGAAGAAAAAGATGTCTCCTTTCGGAGCAAAGGGAAAGCATGCTCATTCCATGTTATAAAAGATTTGAGGTTCTGAGGCTCAGAGTTCCTCTGCTATAACTCAACCCACTGCACGTGCAGGTATTATCTGGCCCTCTTCATGTCACCATGTGGGAATAGGTGTTCAGAGATTGGCAGAAATGATCATGCTCTGGCTACTGCTATTGCTGTGAGTAATAAACTGTCCTTCCTCTCTGACCCAGAGTCTCATATCTTCTACCAGCATCCATGAAACTGTGGCAGGCTAACTTGTAAGTAGAGTAAAATCTCAGACTTTTCACAGTTCTTGACAATCTAATGAATCAATATCAGTAAGTACTTATCGAATATCTTCCATGTACTTAGCACTATGCTAGGTGATATGGGGTTGGTTTTTTTAAATTTCTATTCACACTCCTCACCTATTCTTGAAAACATGCAGCAGTGGCCAGCAACAGAGAAAGGGATTTCTTTAAACCTAAAAGCTAAAGAATGTAGCGTCACTTTAAAATTGTGCTTCTCTACCAAAAATTATCTTTTGTTCTATATGCTTTTACCATATCTATTTAACCAATATTGAAGTTGTTGGGAATTTATCATAAAAGAGAATGTTCCATATTCAGATCTTTGGGTAAATCCTTACCCATAACCAGGATGGGAAATTTTTAAGTAGAAACGCTGAAGTATAGAAACTGCAAAGATGTAAGGATTTTGGTTTATCAGTAGACTTTTTACCTAGTCTCCTTGCTTCTCATTCAGTATAGTTGGTGTAGGAGATACAGTTTTAACTTATAAAGAATAAGGTTTGAATTCTGGATCTGCACTGAGATAGCACTATCATTAGAACAATAACACATTCTATAGAGAAGCTACTTTTTATATACCTTTTTTAAAACTTTAAAATCACAAAAATTTCTTAGAGTTGAAGGAACCTTAGAGTTCCTTCCAATTTTACACATGGGTGGAGGAATTTATATAACCTGCCAAGCTGCACATTTAGTTAGAGGAGAGTTAGAACTAGAGCACAGATTACCCACTTTCAGTACTCCTTCTACAACACCTAAATATAATATACATACAAATACATATAAAACTATTTTGTTGTGCTTGACTTACATACACTTTCAAAATTGTGACCTGTTAGGCCTGAATTATACCTGCAAGAGTGTTGAAAAAAGCAAAAATGTATGGAGCCAGAAAATTGTTACTGCCATTACTTACGGAAATAACACTGATATAGAATGCAAAGTCCACAGGGGTAGAAATTATCGATAGGTTTATTTGATGGTTTCATTCATTGCTGTGTCCCATAGTTCTAGAACAATGCCTACCTAGAACATAGTAGGTGATAAATGTTTGCTAAGTGATATATAAACCATGTTGCTTTAAAATTATCACCCAGGCGACACGCCAGAACCAGCGGCTTCTGATGGTCATCATTCACCTCTGGAGGCTTCTTCCTCCCCAGCAGGAAGCTAGGCCCTTCCTCTTGGGAGCCGCTGTAGTATCCTCTGAAGCATCAAAATATACTGCAGTGTCTTGTTTTCACAAGTCCATCTCCTTTAAGACTGTGCTCCTGGGCTTCCCTGGTGGCGCAGTGGTTGAGAATCTGCCTGCCAATGCAGGGGGCACGGGTTCGAGCCCTGGTCCAGGAAGATCCCACATGGTGAGGAGTAACTAAGCCCGCGTGCCACAACTACTTAAGCCCACATGCCTAGAGCCCGTGCTCTGCAACAAGAGAAGCCACCGCAATGAGAAGCCCATGCACCACAACGAAGAGTGGTCCCTGCTCTCTGCAACTAGAGAAAGCCTGCACGCAGCAACAAAGGCTCAACACAGCCAAAAATAAATAAATAAATAAGTTTATCTTTAAAATACCACATCTAACACCAATACATCACTATGTTTACTCTTTTCATTTTGCCTGAAGGTGGGGAAGAATAAGAAAATCAGAAGGAATACACATGGACATTTTTCCCGAGAATGCCAAGAAAGAAAAATAAGGATACGACACTCTCAGGAGTTAACAGAATGAACCATTTGATGCTGGCAGTTAAGAAGAGCTCGGTGCTTTGTGACCACCTGGAGGGGTTGGATGGGGAGGGTGGGAGGGAGGGAGACGCAAGAGGGAAGAGATATGGGAACATATGTATATGTATGGCTGATTCACTTTGTTATAAAGCAGAAACTAACACACCATTGTAAAGCAATTATACTCCAATAAAGATGTAAAAAAAAATAAAAATAAAAATAAATTAAAAAAAAAAGAAGAGCCTTGAAAGGCTTTGACAAGACACTGGCTAGCAGGCTGGTGTTAAGATAAGGTTGTTCTGTCCTAGTTCAGAGACAGAATGGAGATTACATTAAGTACTGTTGGTAATCATTAAGGATCAGTATTATGGGTGAAAGGGAAAAAGGAGCTATCATTTTTTGAGAATCTACTAGCAATTACAGAGGCAAGCACTATGTTAGGTACTTTATATAATAATATATATAATATTATTTCATTTTATTCTCACCAATCCTTTAAAGGTAAGGTTTCTATCTTGATTTGCATTTCCGGTACCACTGATCCAAACTATTTGTGCAAACTGTCTCCAACTTTCAAATAGATTATACTCCAGAATTATCTTTCTTAAATTGGCTGTTTGTAACCTAGAATATTCCCATAGAAGTATCTTTAGGTCCCTAGGCCTACTAACAAAAACTAAACTATAGCTGAATACTATAAGGTTGCAATGAATGAGAGTAGGAAACCCTGCTAAACACGTCACATTATTTATTAGGTAAGTTTTTGTTTTTTGGGGGTTTTTTGGTTCTCCTAACTTTTATCAATAACATTTTTTTCCTGTAGAAATATATATCTGGTATATGACGGAAACACAGAAATACCGAGAACATGTCCAACTGCCAGGTAATGGATTGTCAACAATATAAAAGAAATAAGATAACTTGCAGAATATTGAGTTTTATGGGTAACTTGATCTGGACATAGCATGTGCTGGCTGAGCTAATATATAAAATTTCCCATGAAGGAGAGGCAGATGTAAACTCAAAAAAACCTAGATCAAGTCCTGGCTCTCCCAGTATGACTCTGGATGCCACCTAACTTAAGTCTCACTTTCCCCAGCTGTAAAATAAGAATAATATTATGTTTCCTGCTTTAGGGGACTACAATAAGGCTAATTCCACATGTTCTCTATACAACAGAAAGTGACCTCATTGGCCATAAACCTCTACAGTTACCTTTTTTTTTTTCTTTTTTTGCAAATAACCAAAATATAACACAGAGCCAACCAGAGAGCCACAGGGTTACTTCTATATAGCTAAACAGCTCCCATCCCCACCATTTGATAGAGAAAAATATGCCACAGAAGACTAACGCTTGCATTTCCCCATTAGTTGAAAGGTTAAAGAAAAAGACGATGGCAAAAACTATAATCAAGCAGAAATCAGGGACTATTAGGCTACTGCTAAGTACTACAGTATTAAAAATTATACTTTCCCTTTACTGACTGCTTACCACTTCAGACATGTAAATACTACCTTATGAAGTAAGTACCATCACACACTTTTATATGACAAAGCTGATGCAAAAGAAATTAAGTAATTTGAAGGTCAGATGCTTGAAAACCAGGCTTGGAATCCAAATCCAAGATCTTAAATCAATGCACTAGTACAGCAGAGAACTGGGAGAACTATTCTTTGGTAAAAATATCAGGACTTGGGCTTCCCTGGTGGCGCAGTGGTTGAGAGTCTGCCTGCCGATGCAAGGGACGTGGGTTCGTGCCCCGCTCCAGGAAAATCCCACATGCCGCGGAGTGGCTAGGCCCGTGAGTCATGGCCACTGAGCCTGCACGTCCGGAGCCTGTGCTCCGCAAGGGGAGAGGCCACAACAGTGAGAGGCCCACGTACCGC
>NW_006792103.1:376793-390792 GCF_000442215.2 Lipotes vexillifer | reverse complement strand
AAAAAAAAAAATATATATATATATATATATATATATATATCAGGACTTACCAAAACTGTCACATCCTCAAAAATACCTCTAAATAAAGTAGGAGTTTCGTGAGACACCTTTTGTTGTTGCTGTTGCTGGGCTTTTGTCTTATTTTTTTCTTAAGAATTTCCATTTTTTTTTAATATTCTTTTTCTTTTATTTATATTTTATAAAGCAGGTTCTTAATAGTCATGCATTTTGTACACATCAGTATATACATGACAATCCCAATCTCCAAATTCATCACACCATCACCACCACCCCCGCCACTTTCTCCCCTTGGTGTCCATACGTTTATTCTCTACATCCGTGTCTCAATTTCTGCCCTGCAAACCAGTTCATCTGTACCATTTTTCAAGGTTGCACATACATGTGTTAATATACGATATTTGTTTTTCTCTTTCTGACTTACTTCACTCTGTATGACAGTCTCTAGATCCATCCACTTCTCTACAAATGACCCAATTTCGCTCCTTTCTATGGCTGAGTAATAATCCATTGTATATATGTACCACATCTTCTTTATCCATTCATCTCTCGATGGGCATTTAGGTTGCTTCCATGACCTGGCTATTGTAAATAGTGCTGCAATGAACACTGGGGTGCATGTGTCTTTTTAAATTATGGTTTTCTCTGTGTATATGTCCAGTCATGGGATTGCTGGGTCATATGGTACTTCTACTTTTAGTTAAGGAACCTCCATACTGTTCTCCATAGTGGCTGTATCAATTTACATTCCCACCAACAGTGCAGAAGGGTTCCCTTTTCTCCACATCCTCTCCAGCATTTGTTGTTTGTAGATTTTCTGATGATGCCCATTCTGACTGATGTCAGGTGATACCTCATTGTAGTTTTGATTTGCATTTCTCTAAAACTTAGTGATGTTAAGCAGCTTTTCATGTGCTTCTTGGCCATCAGTATGTCTTCTTTGGAGAAAAGTCTATTTAGGTCTTCTGCCCATTTTTGGATTGGGTTGTTTGTTTTTTTAATATGGAGCTGCATGAGCTGTTTATATATTTTGGAGATTAATCCTTTGTCTGTTGATTCATTTGCAAATATTTTCTCCCATTCTGAGGGTTGTCTTCTCGTCTGGTTTCTGGTTTCCTTTGCTGTGCAAAAACTTTGAAGTTTCATTAGGTCCCATTTGTTTATTTTTGTTATTTCCATTACTCTAGGAGGTGGATCAAAAAAGATCTTTGGGCTTCCCTGGCGGCGCAGTGGTTGAGAGTCCGCCTGCTGATGCAGGGGACACGGGTTCGTGCCCCGGTCTGGGAAGATCCCACATGCCAGGGAGCGACTAGGCCCGTGAGCCATGGCCGCTGAGCCTGTGCGTCCAGAGCCTGTGCTCCGCAACGGGAGAGGCCACAACAGTGAGAGGCCCATGTACCACAAAAAAAAAAAAAAAAAAGCATGGTATTGCCTCACTCTCAGATTTTTTGCTGTAATTTAATAAAATGATACATGTAGAGCACCTAGCACAGTGTCTGCCACTCTAAATTTTAGTCCCTTCCTTAACTTTGCTCCTTATGCCTTTTCACCTTCTCTCCTTCACTCTAAGCTTATTCAGAAGATTGTCAAAGTTGAGTCCTACTCATCTTGTCACATTTAGCTACCTGAAAGCCTAACTCATCACCCTTTGCTAAGCCTATCATCAACCCAATTTTTTGCCTCACCTTTCGACAAGAACTAAAAGTGCAGAAGCAGACCATATGGCCAAGGTTCACTACTGGCTCTTGGAAACTAGTCAAAAGCTAACGCATAACTCTGACAAAGCTCTGCAGGTATTCTAAGCAGTTCTTTTGGCTGTGATCACCTCAATGATGGGGTTAAACATTATAATATTAAAATCCTGGAGATATATTTGAGGCTGATATGCCATTTATGGAATGAATAATCACATTTATGAACAAGGCTCTTGGTAGTTTCTAATATCAGAGTCAAAAGCTTAGAATATGGGTGTAGATAAGGCTTTTCTAGTGGTATAGATCATTGCTAGACTATTTAGAAGTAATTAAGGGTGAACTGATAGGCTGCATAGCAAGGGAGGAAGAAGGACTTATACTAACCCTCCATACCTACACTACTCCTACTAGCCTAATCTCTACTAGAGCTAATTCTGACAAGGCTAGGATATAATTTCATTGGGAGAAAGCAGCTCTGACTTTCAGAGCTGATGATGAAGACAGTTGTTCTAGTTCTGTCCATAGTTTACAGTTGTTTCTGGTTAGTCCACACTTTGTAAAGGATGCAAAAAAGGACATGATAATGTTGAGACCAACCATATATAATTATATTCTGAAGTTGTAAATAACAATTTATATTCAAAGGTTCCTCAAAAAAATTTCTTTTAGCAAGAAAGAGGCAATAGTAAACTGGACATTTCAAGCTTAAGATTCCCCTTGATTACTCAAAGAAGAAAGCCAACACAGTGTACAGACTTCAGATTAGTATCTACTAGTATTTATTGGCCTAAATCAAAGGTCAACAAACTTTTTCTTTAAAGGGCCAGATAGTAAATATTTTAGGCTTTGGGGTCAAAGGACAAAATTAGGGATAATAGGTACTACTAATATAACAAGAGAATAAACACATTTCCACAGAATTCCTATTGACAAAATTCAAACAACTGAGTGCAATAATATAGGTCTATTAATGAGAATATACAGAAGTCTTTTGTGGGGAGAATAACACTTTACTTAGCTGGGATTCAAAGTTAGTCCTCCAAATCATCCAAATCAATTGCAAATGTTCTTCTGTTAATGCTGATCTAGAATATAATTTTACATATTTCATCTTAAAAACATCTTTTGACACAGATAAGAAATATCAAGTACTGATATCCATATCCATGAGAATATGATTTAATTGACTATATTCTTCACTAAGAGGATGCAGGGAATTGAATTAAGATTCTTCTCTTGATATTTGCCATTTAGCACATCATTACATTGCAGATTAAGTTTGAGTGGTAGCTCTTCAACTGCATAGTTAAATGAAGCTTTAAATATGTAAATTTTTTGCACTTGCATCAAAGTCTGAAAAATGCTGTTGGAATCAAAGTTTGAGCTGAGAAAATAGATCCACCGGAAACTTGTGTGCGAATGGAGAGCTTCCTACTTGTTTTAACTTTGGGCAGCATGGGAAGCATATAAAGCAATTGAAATTATTTGTGATAAATGTTAATTGTCACTGAAATGACTTTACAACAGTATACGTTCCACATATAAGCACAGTTATGCCTTGTAATTATAGTTTGAACTCAGAAACTTTATCAATTCTGCAGCAAAAGCAAATTTCCAGAGCCATTCAGTGTTCAATAACAGTGCATAGGGTGTTTTTCTCATGCAGAAACAGTTCAAATGTGAGCCCTAAGCTCAAAAAATGGTAATAAAATTTTAGCACTTCTAAGCCATTAAACTTCCATGTGATAGAGCAAGTCATGATAGTCAATTTCTATTTCTGACAAAAATGCACAGAACTAATGGTTCAAGTGGGAATGAAGTTTCACCGTTGACTCTACTGCTTCAATAATCCATGATGATTCAAATATTTTCTGCAAAGTACCTACTTATAAATAACACAGTAAATAACCACGGGCTTTAAACAGCTTATATTTTCACAGTCTTTGTAAATCTGTCCAACTTAGCCTTTTTCTACCTATACTTATTTTTATCATCACCATTTTTAACACATCTTAGCAGATTTCACTTCAGGTCATACTGAATTAGTGTTTTCTCAAATTTTTTGAAAATGTTGTTGCCTCTTGTTGTTCCACGTTGACTGTTCATATAGGCTTATTCTTCAGTCACTTCAAACAGTACTGACTTTTCAAGTAAACAGAGCAGTATCGGTAACAACCTGTCAACTTGGCAAGAGCCAAGAAAAAGCACTCAAAATCATTTGTCTTGTTTATCAATTCACCATAAGATGTTGCTCCTAATGTCCTCAACTCTTTGAGAATCTGTTCTCATTGAAAGCGTTAACAGTCTTAAACAAATTTACTTTCTCTGGGTACATTTTTTTTCAGTTGCTGCAATCAAACGTGATTAAATTAACTCACCATGGTAAATGGACTGGCTAATAAATTAGCCATTCAGAAATTTTTGATTCAAGTCTCATTTCCATTTTTTAAATTTTCTAATCCTCCCTAGATGGGAATATTGTGATAGGTGCTTAGTAACGTAATATCTACATATACTGTATTCTTTTAGCACAACTATAGCATCAACACATAATAAACAATGTTTTGTCAACTAACTTGATAACAAAATAATCCACCCACTCTACTATGCTTCAAAAGTACAACATTTGGGGGCTTCCCTGGTGGTGCAGTGGTTAAGAATCTGCCTAATAATGCAGGGGACACGGGTTCGAGCCCTGGTCTAGAAGGATCCCACATGCCGCAGAACAACTAGCCCCGTGAGCCACAATTACTGAGCCTGCGCGTCTGGAGCCTGTGCTCTGCAACAAGAGAGGCCGCGATAGTGAGAGGCCTGCACACTGCGATGAGGAGTGGCCCCCACTTGCCGCAACTAGAGAAAGCCCTCGCACAGAAATGAAGAGCCAACACAGCCATAAATAGATAAATAAATAAATAATTTTTTTAAAAAAAACTACAACATTTGAAGTCACTTTTTTCTTCTCTTATTGTATTGACATGATGGGTATGCACTGGTCAGTAAAAAGTAAATAGAACTAAATACCACAGTACAGCAGTACCCATAGCACTCAAAATACTGTTGAGTTTTAACTGCAACACTGCAATTTGGAATGGAACAACCAGGAATGCAAAGTGAAGAGAGCGCCACATACAGT
Source organism: Lipotes vexillifer (assembly GCF_000442215.2). NCBI lineage: Eukaryota > Metazoa > Chordata > Mammalia > Artiodactyla > Lipotidae > Lipotes > Lipotes vexillifer. The sequence continues at coordinate 385,947 of NW_006792103.1, read as the reverse complement.
CACTGTCTCAACTACTCAACTTTAACATACAAGTGCAAAACAGCCATAAACAAGACAAACAAATGAGCATGATTGTGTTCCAATGGAACTTTATTTATAAACACTGGAATTTGAATTCCATAGTTTTCAGGAGTCATAAAATATTCTTTTGATTTTTTTTAAACACTTAAAAATGTAAAAATCATTCTCACAGGTCATACAAAATGAGAGTGAATTAGATTTGGCTCATAGGCAGTAAATTGCTAACCCCTAGCCAAAACCCAACAATGGAGTGAGAGATTTAAAAATCAGAACATCCTAGAGAAGTTTTTCCTTCACTCTTAGGACCACATTTTAGACATAATGAATCATAATTCTGTGATGTAATTTGAATGAAACAGAGGATCATATTTGTGGACAATAAAGACTCAAACGATGAAAGAAGACGATCTGATAGGGACCATAACAAAGCAATTTCCTTCAGCCTCACCTGGCTGAGCAATTTCTCCGTAACTTAATGGGGAATAATCGGAAATTAACACTAGAAGCACACAATAGTTATATCTGCATATTATTGTACTTTACTGTACATATTGATACCTAAATTAACCTTAGTTAATTATTGAACATTGCATAGTGTGTCATTTCTAAATATTTCTCTGGTCTTTATGTAGCCTCAGGTAGAGAGTCCCTGGGGCATTGAGACTAGAACAGAAGAGAAAATAAATAATCATTAACTGTAAATACTATGGCTACACACTGTATTTGGTACTTCGTATGTTTCATCACTTCTCCCAGCCCTGGGTAGATACTATTACCTTAAATTACAGTCCCTCCGGGTAAATAACTTATTAAAGGCCAAACTAATAGATGGCAGAAGAAATATTCCATACCAGCTTTGTCTGCTTCCAAAACCTATGCTGTTTCCTGAATCCGATAAAGCCAATTATAGTAAATGTTCTGTTGTTCAAAGCGTGACCAATTTATTTCTTAGGGTTTTTAAATAATTTTAAATAACATTAAGTATTGATACTAAATGTATCTTCTGTATCAGACACAATTTTAAAGTCATAACCATAGAACAGTGAATGTTACAAGAATTAGCAGAAATTGGATATGTACTGTTCAAACTCTTAAAAGTTCTATATTTCAATAATCATAAAAAAACCTAAAGTAAAATTCATTAGCTTCATAATACAATAAGTGGGTAAAAAATTAAATATTTTTCTATTAATAGAATTATAGCACATTAAAAGTGAGGAAAACATCACAGAGATAATCTAACCCAGCTTCTTAAATTTACAAATTAAAGTATGAAAGGCCACAGAACTAATGGATGGAAGAGGTAGGACAAGAGCCCAGATGACCTGATTCCTAGCACAATGCTCACTTCTATTCTTTATTTACAATCATAATTCTCAGAGGAGATTGTGTGAACGTTTCACTATTTTCTACATAAAGGTATAAAAACTGACTTTCCAGTATGTGAGTAAATTGAGTTTGGCTAACCAGAAATGGCCCTGAGTTGTGACTTTACAATAATCATGTTTATAGTTTGCCACTAGTGGTATCATTGCCAACCTAAATCAGTATTATTCATTTATGTATCAAACAATAATGAGTTCAAGCTAAGTAATAAATAAAACAGAGCAAATATCTTTAGTAGCTCAGGATCTAGTGAAGAGACAGACATATACAGATCATTTTATTATAGTGTCATAAGTAGAAAATAGAAAAAGGCACAGTCCCTTTGAACTAAATATATTGTTATTTAATATAATGCTTAAATAAAGTAGGTCCTTTACCAGCAAAAAAGAACTTCATAAGATCCCATCTGAGCAACTGTACTAATGAATATAAGAAATAGGTCAGTAGACAAAATATCTGACATAATGTGTACTATATCTATATTTAAGAGATACTATGACTGTATTTCCAGTCATGTTATGATTTTCACCCAAATTTTCAAATACCTTTTACTCTCTGACTTGCTTTGTACTCTTTAGGAGGTATTTTCTGATGAACACAAGTTCTTATCAATATAATACAATTTACTGATCATTTGCTATATCGTTACTGTTTTCTCCTATTAAGAATTCTTTTTACATTCCAAGTCATGAAGATTATTTTCCCAAATTATCTTTTAGAAACTTTATTTTTATGTTTTCACCTTTAGATCTGGTATTGATATCTGGGAATAGTGTAAGGTATGAGGGAAATATAAATATTTTTTCCACCAGCATATCACAATTGACCTTGTACCATTTATTGAAAAGACAGTCTCTCCCCACTCCTTTGCTGTGCCTTTCTAAATCCAAGTGTCCACACATCTATGGTTTTGTTTCTGGATTCTCTATTCTGTTACATCGATATATTTGTCAACCTTTGCACCATTAACTCAAAATCTTAATTATGGTAGCATAAGCATTCTTAATATCTAGTATAGCAATTGCTTTCACTTTATTCTTCTAAAAGAGTGTCTTTGTTCTTGGTTCTTTGCATTTCCACATAAATTTTAGAATTAGCCTATCAGTTTACTTAAAAAATAAATTGCTGTAATTTTCATTGGGATTACACTGAGATCAATCTGGGGAGAATTAACATTTTAATAACATTGAGCTTTCCAACTTAATCAACATTATTTAATCCTATTGAATTTATCTAAAGAATGTTTCATAGTTTTCAGCATGAGGGCCTTGCATTATCTTTTCTTGGATTTATTTCTAGTTATTTGATTTAAATCATCATATTTTAGATTCATTTTCTGGTGTTGTGTTTATACAGAAATACACTTGATTCCTGTATATGAACTTTGTATCCAGAAATCTTACTAAAATCCTTATTAATTCTAAAAGTATATTTTTAGTTGTTTTTTTTTAATTCTCTCCATACCAACAATTACAAATAATAAAGGCTTTTTTTTTCTTCCCAATCCCTATACAATTTATTTCTTTTTCTTACCTTATTATACTCATTAGGACTCAATAGAAATGGTGAGCGTGGGCATCCTTTTCTCATTCCCTATCTCAAAGAGAATGTTCCAACATATTAACATAAGTAAGGTATCTGCTACAGTCTTGTAATATTTTTATCAGATTAATAATGTTCCTAACAATTCCTAATTTGCTGACTTTTTATCAAAAATGGATAATGTGGGGCTTCCCTGGTGGCGCAATGGTTGAGAGTCTGCCTGTCGATGCAGGGGACACGGGTTCGTGCCCCGGTCCGGGAAGATCCCACATGCCGCGGAGCGGCTAGGCCCGTGAGCCATGGCTGCTGAGCCTGCGCGTCCAGAGCCTGTGCTCCGCAAGGGGAGAGGCCACAACAGTGAGAGGCCTGCGTACCGGAAAAAAAAAAAAAATGGATAATGTATCTTATCAAATACCTCTTCTACATCTAATGACATTATCACAGTTTTTTTCTCCTTTATTACGCTAATGTTGTGAATCACATTGATTTTCAACCTTACATTCCCAGAATATACACAATTTAATCATGTTCTATTATCTTTTTTATTTCCTGATAGATTTATATTTTTTTATGCTTTTTACATCTACATTCCTGAAAAAAATTTGACCTGTACTATTCCTTTATAGTAATGTCAGGTTTGGGTGTCAAAGTTTTGCTGACCTCATAAAATAAATTTTTAATTATTCTCATTTTTCCTATTCTCTGAGTTTAAGATAAGTATTATTTCCTTCTTATATGTCTAGTAAGCCATCTGGTCTTAAAGTTTTCCTTGTGAGAAAGTCCCTAAATTACAGATTCAATTTCATTAAGAGTTATAGGATAGCTCAAGTTTTCTGTTTCTTCTTGTAGTAATTTTAGTAAGCTTTTATAAGTTGCTTTTTCTAGGAATTTGTCCATATTGATGAATTTTAACTGTATCATCATAAGATAGATCATAATAGCCTTTAATTACTTTTCTTAATGTCTACAGGGTCTACAGTGATGTACTCTTTTTCATTCCTGGTATTAGTTAGGTCCATATTTTCTCTCTTTACTTTTTTTTAACAGTGTTATTATCAGTGATACTTTTTTTTAACTTTTATTAACCTTTTCTTTGTTGATCTTCTCTCTTTTAGGTTTGCTTTTCCTTTCAATAATTTCTCTCTTGTCTTTATTATCTACGTCATTCTGCTTTCTTTGGGTTTAATTTGCTGGAGATTCTGTTCTTACTCTCTTGAGATAAACATTTAGATCATAAATATTCGCCCAAAGGACCCTCACTGCATCATAAAAATTTTGACAAGTTGTGGTTTCAATATCATTCATGTAAAAATATCTTTAAATGCTTCTTTTGCTTTCTTCTTTAATCCTTGGATTTTTTGGAAGTGGATTTCTCAATTTCTAAATACATGCGAATTTTCTAATTATCAATTTTTTACTGATTTCCAGCACTGTGGTCAGAGAACATACTCTGTATATTTCAATTGTCTGGTTTTTGTTGGGAATTGCTTTATGATCCAGGATATAGTCAATTTTGGTATTCCATGTGCATTTGAAAAGAGTATGTATTCTGCAGTTGTTGGGTGCAGTGCTCTAATATGTAATAAGGTACAGCACATTAATCATTTTGTTCACATATTCTATGTTACTATTAATTTTTTGTCTACTTGATCTATTGACTATCTGAGAACTCCATTATTTGAATCCCTTGTGAGCCCGTTGCTATGGTCTTTGTTTCTCTTAGTTGCAGTCATATGATCTTGTCTCCTGTATGACTGGTTATTTTTGGTGTGCATGCAAAACACTTTATGTAAGAACTATAGAAATTATCTGAGGCCTAGGATGATGCTATCTTCCTCCAGAGAGGATTTATATTTGTTTTAACAATTGGTTAGAGTCACTTACAATCCTGGAAAATCATTAATCTAATCAATGATATGGATGATTCTAAACTGGGTTTTATTTTATAAGTAGATCATTCTAATTCACCTTTACTCCTAAGGCATCCAGAAAAGCAGATAGAATCAAAGTCAATCATATCTTTTTTAGGAAAATAATAGATGGCAAGTAAGTTGATGCTCAATCCAAAATTGAAGGTGGCAGTTTGGCAGGAAATGAATGGGTACGGTGACAGGGAATTTTAGAGTAGTATTAGAAATACTCTGTACAGTTTGGCAGGAAACCCATTAACACAGAATGGATACTGAAGATTCAAGACCTTCACACTTACTCCTCTATGGTGAAGAGTAAACCATTTCTCATGTGCTTCCCCCATATGTATCTATGCATGTGTGCATGTCTCTGCATCTGTCCCTCCCTCCCTCCCTCCCTCCCTCTCTCTCTCTCTCTCTCTCTCTCACACACACACACACACACACACGCACACACACACACGCGCGCACACACACGCACACACACCCCACATCCTCATTAATGGCTATACCAAAATGATTAATTCAGGTTTACCTTCAGGGTCAGCTTTTAGAGTATTTCTAATGCTACTCTAAAGTTCCCTGTCACCATACCCCTTCACATCTTCTATCAGTACCTTGCAACTCTTTAAACAAGGTGTCTTTAATTCCTTCATTAACTTATTACTGAACACCTACTATGTGTCAGGCATTATGTTAACTAACCTCAAAAAGGAATAGAGTGATACATCATACACAATTCTTGTCCTGTCTTCTCATACACATAACTTACTAATAACTGGCTGAACCTATAAATACATATCTGCTTAAGGTTATAACTTTATTATTAGCCACTTGGAAATTTTACTTTTTTTATTATTTTCCATTTGAGAAAATATAAATGATTGATCACTCTTTTTCTAAGTGGTAGAGATTGAGCAGATTAAAGAATAGGATGGCAGTAAATGCCCAAAGAAGTCATTTGCAAATAGGGAAAAAGTATCAAATGGGAAAACTAGGAAGAATGCAAGATAGGTTCTGAGGCAGGAGATAGATGGGCCCCAGGGTGAGCATCTGGAGTTTGTCCCCTGTGGACAGATTCTCCAAAATAGCAGGAGCAAGAGACAAGCTGAGCCCTGCCCAGATAACAGACACAGACCACATATTTCTCATTCTCGAGGTCAAGGAGACCTTCACGACTATACAAGCACAGAGAGGCTCTTTGGAGGTCAAAAACGGAGTGATGTCAACCTACCCATAGGCCTCTTCGCTGGAATCCATCTTGGCTACGAGATGCACACACACATGGGAGGACCCTGAGATAAACCAAATACAGACTCAGAACCAGGCAAAGCAAGATTGGCCAAAGGAAACCTGGAAGAAATGCCCCTTATAAGTGATTCAAACTACTACAAGGGCATGGCTCTCTCTCTGAGCCCGCCCACGTGTGCCTATTCACACGTATTCTTTTTCCTCCTAATAAACACTTTACTTGTTTCACTGCTTTCCACCTCTATGTGGAAATTTATTTCTACAAAGCTGACGGGCCAGGGCCTTGTCACTGGCCACTGGCCCCTGGTGGTCTAATGGTAGGATTCAGTGCTCTCACTGCCTCAGCCTGACTTCAGTCGCTGGCCAGGAACCGAAATCCTGCTTCAAGCCGCTGCAGGCCAAGGCCACCCGAGATCAGGTCCCAACATGTTCTCTATTGTACCGTGGCCCAGTCCTCTTTATCATCAAACTTGGGCAGATAAATAGAAACTGCATTGTCATTAGAAACATGGTCTTCGGGCCACAAGAATCACAACAATCCTGTTTCACAAGACTAATGATTATTTTCTATTTTACTAAGAGCTATGTCCTCAGAGGATTTATTAATCAAGGTTATCACTCTACTCCATATAAACCTAAGGAAAATATTGGTGAAATTTAATTATAATTCATCTAGTGTTCCTTAACCTTTCTCTTAAGTAGATGCTGTAAAACTCTTACCCACATTTTAATATTATTCAGGTCCAAGTGAACATGTAGTCTGAAGGAATCCCCTAAAAACCAACCAAGATGGGCTTCCCTGGTGGCACAGTGGTTGAGAGTTCGCCTGCCGATACAGGGGACACAGGTTCGTGCCCCGGTCTGGGAAGGTCCCACATGCCGCGGAGCGGCTGGGCCCGTGAGCCATGGCTGCTAAGCCTGCGTGTCCAGAGCCTGTGCTCCACAATGGGAGAAGCCACAACAGTGAGAGGCCCGCGTACCCCAAAAAAAAAAAAAAAAAAAACAAGAGCAACTAAACAACAATTTACAGAAAAATGTTTGCAACAGAATAGAGAAAAAATAGGAAAATATCTGGATAAGCTACTTCACAGTGGAAGGGGAACTTCAAGGGAATAGACTGAAAGAAAAAAACAAAAACATAGCTAACCTGGGAATTCCCTGGCAGTCCAGTGGTTAAGACTCGGCGCTTTCACGGCCCAGGGCCCAGGTTAAATCCCTGGTGGGGAAATAAGATCCCACAAATGACGTGGCATGACCAAAAACAAACCAAAAAAACCATAGCTAACCTGATATATATATAAATTATCAGTAATAGAAGTTGGAGAGTGGGGAGGAAGTGAGTGGGCAGCAAATGAAGGAGAAAAGAAAGGGAAAGCAAAAAGAAGGAAGGGCTAACAATATGCCATAAACTGTAACCCAAATAGGCAGAAAAAGGCTCAGAGACTTTTTAAGAATGGGAGAGTCTAATTCAACTTTGAATTATCCACTATGTGGAAACCCCATCATCATTATCCCTAAATCTCCAGAGAAATTCTATGAACACGGCTGTCTGATATGAGTAAAATTTTAAAATCCAGGAAATAAAGCTGTGTTCCACATTTGGCTTGACTCCAGCGCAGAGAAAAAGGCAAAACATACAGCAAAAATGAATACTGGAATGCTGAACATTTTTTGCTGTAATTGCAATTAAATGTTCTGCAGGTATTAAAAACAAGAATGGAGGAGAATCCATTCTCCCAAAGAGAATTCATATAAATTTAGAAGTACACTATCTGGTCAATTTGAAAAAGTTATGAACATCTTTGAAATACACACTTGTCAAACTACATATTAAGTCCATAGCAGGGCTTACATTTGGATGAGCTATTTGCAGAATTTTAAAAAACAACTGTTTTAATACTATTACTTTTGTTTGCTTGTTTTGTTTTGTTTGCGGTACGCGGGCCTCTCACTGCCGTGGCCTCTCCAGTTGCGGAGCACAGGCTCCGGACGCACAGGCTCAGCGGCCGTGGCTCACGGGCCCAGCCGCTCCGCGGATTGTGCGATCTTCCCGGACAGGGGCACAAACCCGTGTCCCCTACATTGACAGGCGGACTCTCAACCACTGCGTCACCAGGGAAGCCCTTACTTTTTAATTAGTTATAAAAAGACTTTAAGATACAATTGTTAGGTTACTAATGACAAGAATAGAGCAAAGCTGAGATTCTGATTAACTATTTTCAGCATGTTGTTTATTTAAAAAATTTTTTAAAACCATCTTTCAGATTCAAGAAGGCCATTTGCTACACTCAATCTAAAGAATCTTTTAGTGAAGAAAATGTTCAAGGACAAATACCCAGATGAATTTCACCGATGTTCTTCTCACTTCCTCTCACTGTAGTCTTATCTTCTAATCTCAAGGTTGACCTTCATATAAACGAATGAATCTAACTTCATATAGGGATGGCAAGCACAAGATTGGTAGCAGAAAAAGTAACCTAAAATGCATAGCACTTATTTTTTCCTATTAATGTTTATCATAAATCTTCTGTGTACCTGGTACATTATACCTGCATCTCACCACAACCCTATGAAACAGGTGTTATTGTCCTCAATTTATAGTTAAAGCAACAGAGAATCCAAGAGATTAAGTGACTTGCCCAAGGTCACACAACTAGTAACTGGCAAACTAGGATATGACCCAGAGTTGACTAATGCCAAAGCCTTTCCGTTACGCTGCTTACACACTGCATTGCTTTAACTCCTTGAAACCAGCTAAGGAAACATAGAATAAGGAGGAAAATAAGAATAAAAATCAATATTTGCAATCATAAAAATCCGGCTACTTATATAAGCTATCTGAATTGACTTAGACTATATAAATTCCCCTAAATTCTAACCAGACAAAAACAGGATCCATAAGAGGGAAATTTTTACTAGAACTCCATCTTATATTGTTAAAGGAACCAGCCAGCTCTAAATCATAATGTTTCTGACTCTAATTACTTTAAACAGAGGTAAAAGACAAGTAGCAAAGCCATAAAGGACTGAGATTAGACTGCTGA
>NW_006792103.1:376205-376500 GCF_000442215.2 Lipotes vexillifer | reverse complement strand
GCTGAACCTAGAGCAGGAATCAAGAGTGCTAACTTAGGATAAAGCATTGCTTATGTTAATAGCCTAGAAAAGGGTCCAGGAAAAGAGAAACAGTAGAGAATTGACTCTCAACGGGAAGGCTATAACAGAGATTATTCATGAATCACAGAAATGAATGAGAATTATAGGGTAAAACCCGGGACAGAGCTGAGAAATGTGAACTGGAAAGGGTGGGAAAGAGGAGAGTGTTTGAAAACATTGGAAATATTGAAACATATGGTAAACTGTCTCACGACAGTTTGAGCTATGGCATGGT
>NW_006792103.1:331338-376195 GCF_000442215.2 Lipotes vexillifer | reverse complement strand
TCCTGCTGCAAAATCTGGTGGCAGATTGGAAGCATGTGTTCCAAAACAATTCCATAAGATTTCCTATTGAAGTTGAAGAAAATGAGTAATGAGAGCTTTATGTCCTTAGTGGTATGTGAGTCTCTTCAAAAGACGGTTTTAGGGACTTCCCTGGTGGTCCAGCGGCTAAGACTCTGCGCTCCCAGTGCAGGGGTCCTGGGTTCAATCCCCGGTCAGGGAACTAGATCCCGCATGCCACAACTAAAGATCACGCACGCTGCAACTAAACATACCACATGCTGCAACTAAAGTTCCCACATCTTTTTCCCTCAACTAAAAATCCCACACTCTGCAAGTGAAGATCCCGCACACAGCAACGAAGATACCACGTGCCGCAACTAAGGCCCAGCGCAGCCAAAATAATTAATTAAAAAAAGAAAAAAGATAGTTTTAGCATAACTTTTTAAATGAAAGCACCACTGATTTGTTCCCAATCTCAAATATTTAAGATACATAGTATTTATGATATATTAATTCACTAAATCATATATTCCATATATGCTCCCCTTATAAGAGGGTCCCCCTTTCCCTACTTCAGTGCTCCAGGAACAGTGAAAATCTTATGGCTAAAAGAAAAGATCTGTGAAAGGGAAAGGGGGATGATGAGCTGGAAAGATAGTTTGGGGAGAGACTGTGAAGGAACTTGTGTACAAAGTAAGGAGTCTGAATTTTATCCAAAGCAAGAGGAAGGCTAAAGAGGTCTTTAAACTAGGGAATGAATGATTTAAATTTGATTTTTAAGACAGTACTCTGAAACTATACAGAGGACAAATCCAGGAGAGAAACACAAGATCTCAGAATACGAGACAGTGGCAATACTGGTGGAAACACACTGGTGAGAATTCTCACACTAGCTAGATCTTCTGACACTAAATCAATGGAATTTATGAATATACAGGCCCTAACATGCTCTTATTTCAAAATCTTTCACGGCAATCAAACATGCCAGTGATATAAATTCAAATTTCTTAACATGGCATACAAGCATAGATGGTTCTAAATATTTAACAAGTGATAAAACCATATAAAATTAATATACAAATAAATATATATTAAAAGTAAATTTCTATTGGGTGTAAGGTAGGATCAAGGATGTGTTGTACAACACAGGGAATACAGTCAATATTTTGAAATGACTATAAATGGCAAGTAACTTTTAAAAATTGTATAAAGTTTTTTTAAAAATTATAAATTAAAAAATAAATTTCTTTTTTCCAAATAAGCTATAGATGCTTACTGTGTACAGTAGTCCCTACTTATCTGCAGTTTTGCTTACTGCAGCTTCAGTGATCCGCAGTCAACAGCAGTCAAAAAATATTAAATGGAAAATGTTTATTTCAGAAATAAACAATTCATAAGTTTTAAATTGCACATCATTCTGAACTGCGTGATGAAATCTTAAGCTGTCCTGCTCTGTCCCACCCAGGATGTGAATCACCCCTTTGCCCAGCTCATCCTGCCTATTTGTCACCTAGTAGCCTTCTTGGTCATCAGATCAACTCTCACAGTATCACAGTGCTTCTGTTCAAATAACCCTTATTTTACTTAATAATGGTCCCAGAGCACAAGACTAGCAACGCTGGCAATTTGTAAATGCCAAAGAGAAGCCATAAAGTGAAAAGGTGAAAGTTCTCAACTTAATGAAAGAAAAAAATTGTATGCTGAGGTTGCTAAGATTTACTTTAAGATCAAATTCTCTGTCTGTGAAATTGTGAAGAAGGAAAAAGAAATTTGCACTCGTTTTGCTGTCGCGCCTCAAACTTCAAAAGTTATGGCCACTTGAATGATAAGATGGAAAAAGCATTAAATTTGAACAATATTTTGAGAGAGCACATTCACATAACCTTTATTACAATATATTGTTATAATTGTTCTGTTATTTTTAGTTATTGTTGTTAATCTCTTACTGTGCCTTATTTATTAATTAAACTTTACCATAGGTACTTACATACAGGAAAAAACAGCACATATGGGGTTCAGTACTATCCGCAGTTTCAAGCATCCCCTGGGGGCTTGTGGAACATATCCCCGGCTGATTAAGGGGGACTACTGTAATAAGAGTTGTACCATAAATTATACACATAGTCATTTTAATAATTTCCAAATCATTTGTTAAGTTTTAGAAGTGTTGATTTAATCTCTTTAAAGGGGCCATGATTTGATATTTAGAACCATACCAAGCTTTTCCCAACATCTTTCTCATTAAAATGACAGTCATTAGTCCCTGGTACCCAGCAGCACTTTGCTGCAGCTGTAAGGCAACTGGGCATGCTGCCTGCATGTCACTGTCACATAGCATATGGATGCTAGTGTTTCCCACGAAACCCCTGTGCCTCAGGACATTCCCCCCAAAAATGGTGCCACATAAACTACCTGCACTGCAGCCTGTTCCATTACCTCCAACAACAGGAAATGCTGAAGTATTAGGCAGGCACTAAAGCTCCAGCTCCAGTCACTATGTGCCTTCCAAGGACCACATTAATTCACACCAGCAACGTTACTAGGACATGTCATTCACCCCTACAGATTGCACTGGACAACATCATTAGGTAACATTCTCCAATAAAAGTTACCAATCTGCGTGAAAGTGATTCAATATTTTAATAACTAGCTCTGTACTGGTACACATCAGTTGAACACCAGTCCTTCATACAAGGCCCTGTACAACTGACCCCTGCCAACTAGCTTCTACCACTCCACCCCTTCCTCCCATCTTTCAGGCACCTAGCAATATAGGAATATTTTAAATGGCTGGTGACAGTTATAACATCAATGGCCACTGTGATTATGACAATTAACATGTTATAGCAATTTATAACTCACAGGCACTTTCATTTACAGTGTCACCTTAACCCTATGAGAAAGATACTACAGACCCTAATTCCTTACCCATGATTCCAAAATCCTAAAGCTCTGAAAACAGAACTTTTTTGTGAGTCTGTGCCAAACTTCTTGATCTGAATGAATTAGCATGAGGCTTTATATAGTCTTTATTTAACCTACTTGTAAATATTCATGTTTCACTAGAGAAATATAAATGTGTTCGCTTAGGGGCTGCTGTCCTGACCCGCTAAGAGTTACACATTTCCGTGGTATATGCACCTTTTACATTTCTAAAATCCAAAACAGCTGCATTATAAAACACAGCTGGCAAAACAAGTTTCAGTTAAGGAGTTTTGGACCTGTGTTTTCGATCTCCATTTACAGAGTTTAGGGAGTTGAAGTGACTTCTTCAAGATAACATAGCTTGTAAACGATGGTGCCAGGACTCTAATCCAGATACCCAAATCTTGTTTTTTATTCCTTATCCAAGACTGACCATAAATGAAAAAACCTTTTTCTGCATAAAAAGACACATTTCGTATTTCACGTAATATCATGTAAGCATAAGTTAATATAAAAATTTTAAATGCAATATTTTAAAGTCTGTACCTAACCTTCAAAACATATATTTCCTGCTGCTTAAATATGTTTCACCCTTACTATTTTACACAAATGAGTTAGGTCACTGTCAGATTTGAGGTCACTGACCCAGAAGTTAAGAGCACCATCAATTTTTATGTTGATACTATTTTTCACTAAAATTCCTAAAAACTACAAAGCAAATTAAACAATTTTTAAAGGCAGAATTATAAAAAATTATCCTAGGGATTGACAAACTTTCTAATACCAATCCTGTCAATCCTGTGGTAGTTATATTTTTCGACAAATATTTCTGATTCTGCTTCTATCCATGGTAGGATTACACTTTTCTACCCTGAGTTAGGCATGATCATGTAACTTGCTATGTATGGCCAATGAAATGTGAGCAGAAGTTATATACCTATTTCTGAGAGGAAAATTTAAGAGACAACTTGCAATTCACCAGTCTCTCTCTTCATCTGCTTTCAGGGTTGACAATGGAGTGAAGACCCCAATTGAGCCAGAAAAAACATATAGCATGAAAAAGAAATAAGCCTATATTGTTTTAAGCTACTGATATTTGAGGATAGCATAGCCTACCGTAAATTTATACATGTATTGCCTCTCAGCTCCTAATCCATCCTTCTTTGTCCCACTTGGTGATACTGGATCTGGACTCTATGACCATTTCTCCTTTACCACTTGGCACAATGTTAAGTTTTGTCAGTAGAGGGAGCCAGAGCAAAAGGAAGAAGGGGCTTTTCTTTTTGGTTCTGGGAGTTCTGTAGTGTTTCCTGCGATGCTTGGCTGCCAGGAGCTTACAGGATACCCAGTGGCACTCACTCTCCTAGCACTTTTCAACAGCACCCCAACAGGCATCGTTCCAGAAATTTCAGCAGCATCCCAGCAGGCAGTATCCCAACAAGTTTCATGGACACCCATGGGTGGCTCCCCAGTGAGGGACTTTCCTGAGCACTCCAGCCATCTTCTCAGCAGCCAACATCTCCACAGATGATTTCCTGCCTGCTTGCCTCAGCTGGTGGCAGCTCAATGGGACACAAAAAGGGCTGAATTTCAGCCTTAGTCATGGGGGAAGGGACCTCTTCCAAGTTTGTTCCTTCCTTGAGTACTCAGCCTCAGCCCTAAAGGAGGTAGCTGTTCTCTGCTACAAGTTAATAAACCTTTGTATTAAAATTTCCCTGTTCAAATTACTACTGCAGTTTCTGTCTCCTGACTGGACCCTGTTATCTAGTCTACTCTACCAGGACTTCCCTGGTGGCGCAGTGGTTAAGAATCTGCCTGCCAATGCAGGGGACACGGGTTCAATCCATGGTCCAGGAAGATCCTACATGCTGTGGAGCAACTAAGCCCGTGCACCACAACTACTGAGCCTGCACTCTACAGCCCATGAGCCGCAACCACAGAGCCCGTGCACCACAACTACTGAAGCCCACGCACTCTAGGGCCCACATGCTGCAACCTCTGAGCATGTGTGCTGCAACTACTGAAGCCCACGTGCCTAGAGCCCGTACTCCGTAACAAGAGAATCCACCACAATGAGAAGCCCGTGCACCCCAACAGAGTAGCCCCTGCTCGCCGCAACTAGAGAAAGCCCACATGCAGCAACGAACACCGAACACAGCCAAAAAAAAAAAAAGAATGGTAGTTACTAACATATATAAAAAAAAAAAAATGCTGAAACATGAATTTGTGTTAGTAGTTTTGAAGGACAGCCTTGGTTATTTTTTTTTCTAGCTATTTCATAGCTACTTTTAATATTTTATGTACTAAAGTGAAAACAATAGATTATATTTTAACCAGACATAAAATTTAAGTCATACTACATACTATATCTTTTCATTAAATAAGACTTCTTGGCTAAAAATTATAAGAAAGAAAAATAATATATGAAAGCACATTTATTGTGGGGTAAGAAATGGCTCTTCAACCAAACATGCCAAGAGAAACTACATTCTCGTCAAAAGATTAAATCCCAATCTTTATTTACTCATACTACAATATAAAGTTTATACTGAGTCTTTTAAAATGGCCATCAGATAATGAAAATGTTGCATTTGGAAAGGTTTCAATAACCCTTCACTATGTTAGTCATATGATAAATTTATTTATTCCTCAATCTATAAAAATAAATCCAATTATTAACGGAAAAGACTACTCAGGAAGAGTACTTAAGTGTTCTTTATGTGCAGAGCTAAGCACAATTCTCACTGCTTGCCCCCAACCCTTCAACCCCACTTCCCATTTGACCAGTATTTTAATTCAAGAGGAAACTTAAATAAATGAAAATTGAAGAGCAGATTGGCAATAATTTAAGGGCAATAAAGTATAATAAACCTATGGAAAAGTACCTATTGTAAAATAGGTTAAAAATAGGTTAAAAAACCTATTGTAAAATATTATTTCAGAGATACCATTCTAGAATTTGTGTCTCTGAATACAAAATGCATTTTTAAAAATAAGAGTAGCTCAATGTCTCCTTTATAAAAACATATATCCAAACTTAATATCTAGTGGCACTTACTATAGGAATGTAAGGAGAATAATGGTTGCCCAAAGATGTTCACGTTCTAATCCCAGGAACGTGAATATATGTATCCTTACATGGTAAAAGAGATTTTAGAGATGTGATTAAGATAGGAAGATTATTCTGCAATATCTGGGTGTGCCCAATCTAATCATATGAATCCTTAAAAGAGAAAAATCTTTCCCAGCTGTGGACGGAGAGAGGCAGTGACAGAAGAACGGTCAAAGAGATGGCATCTTGAGAAGAACTGAATGCCCCATTGATGGTTCTGAGATGTAGGAGGCTATGTGCAACACTGGAGAGAGGTCTCTAGGAGGTCAAAACAGCATTCAGCTGATAGCCAAGAAGGAAATGGGGATCTCAGTCCTATAACGTCAAGGAACTGAATTCTTTCAACAACCCAAATGAGCAAGGAAACACCCCCTGCTAGCTTCCAGAAAGAAACACAGCCAGTTCTTTGATTTTGTCCAGTAAGACCCATGTCAGACTTCTGACTTAACAGAACTGTATGATAATACATTTGTATTGTTTTAAGCCACTAAGTTTGTTAGTAGTAGAAAACTAATTAATACAAGGGATACTACTTATAACCTTGGAAGATCTAGGTCATACTTTATTAAAGGAAGTAGCAATGTCTTTTCAACAGGTATTAAAATATTGGGGATTCATAAAAGTATTTATTGAAGATAAACTGGATTGATATTCTCCACAGTTATCAATGCTTTCCTCTTTCAGCTAATTTATTTATTTAACAAACACATGATGTTTATTATGTGCTAGGAACTCTTCTAAGAGCTTTATAAATGTAAACTCAATCCTCATAACAGCTTATGAAGTAGGTATTATTATCCCCGTTTTACAGATGAAGACACTGAGGTGCCCAACTACCAAGTAACAGAGCTGGGATTCAAACCCAAGCTTGTCTGACTCCAGAGTCAAGTGTTTCAGCACTAGGCTCTTAACTACTTTCCATAAGACTAAACAGCAATGTGATGGAAAGAGACTGGGTTTTGGAGTTAGAAAGATCTAGGTACAGATCTGTGTTCTGTTACTCATAAGCTTTGTAACCTGGATCCTAGTACATAGTAGACACTGAAGAAATATTAATTCCCTCCTTCAATTCCTGATACAAGTCTAGGGATATATTCAAATTCAGAGAAAACCCTATATGGAAGAGGCTTAAGATAAAAAGTGAACACTAGTCTCATACTCTTGAATTTCCACTTCTCTTTCCTCAATTTTACACATTCCTCTTCAGATCTCAGCTAAGACAACCAATGGTACCACAGCAACACATCTCTAGGAGTACTCTAACCTCTCACTGTCATATCAACAAAAATATACTGGAATTTTACCATTAAGAACATAACTACAAAGTAAGGGGGAAATTTTTTAAGAAATTAAACATGAGGTATAGGTAGGGTAAAGCCTCTTTAAGGAAATCTTAGCCATAGATTACCTCAAATGAAGCAGCTATTACACACACCTTCTGGTTCATTTCTTTGGCTCAAGTTTGTTACCACGTTACCTTATTCTTGTTAACATATTTGAAGACTGGTCACTGACCATATGCTAATATTCTTTATCATCTAGAAATCAACTTCATCACCTCATATTCTAGACATTGAACCTGGTCTTAACAAAGATGTTTTGTCCTCAAAGCTTCCTACCCCTGTAATACCACCATTATTATTGTCAAGAGAATTTTTTTTGTTGGTGGAATTCTCTAAAATGCTAACTACTATTTCAAATAGAAAACTACTCGACACTATAGCAAAGAAACAGTGTCTACTGGTGCACCAGCAAAAGGTGGCTTAATCTCTCACATCCTTGAATAAATATTAAATGAAAAGTTTTTTAAATGTAAAAAAATAATACTTATTAAATGTATTTTGTTCTCAACTGTTTTCATCTGCTGCCCACTACGTGATTGTTAGTTTAATATCATGCACCATAACCAATAGCTCTTATGTCCAAGAGAACAATAAACTTCTTACAAATGCGACCACTAAATCCTAAAGATAATCATTTCTTGAGGTATTAGCAGCTATCCACTCTGTCAGTTAGGTAGTGCCAGATTTAATCATTCATTCAAAAAAAATTTATATCCACTTACAATGGACCACCCACTGGGAACACTGTCCTTTTTCTACAATGTATCAGAAAACAGGAAGAAGTCAACAACTATAACATAATAAGGTGTGGTTATTAAGAGTACAAATTCTGGAATATGACTGCTTGGGCTTAAATCCTCACTCCCTACTGAAAACTCTGAGCATATAACTGGAGTCTTCATTTTTTTTTATCTGTAAAACTGGGGGAAATAATAACTATCCCATAAGATTGTTGTAGCGGCTGAATCAGATAATGCATATATAATAGAGCATAGCAACAGTACAGTAAGCATTCAATAAATGTTGGCTATTGAGCATTAAGGTAGTATTAATGTATATAATAGAAGTATATAACAAGAGTTTGTAAGAGCACAAACGAGAGTCATCTAACCCAGTTTCCAAAAGGTTGGAAACCTGAGATGAATCTCAGTTAAGACCAAGGAGGACTTAGCCAGAGAAAAGTGGCTAGGGCTTTCTAGTCATAGAGAACAGTATATGCTAAACTACAACAGAAGATGGAAAAAAAAACAATAGGGAACTCACTTCAAATATTTTGATACAGTCAAAACAAGCAGTGCTCATGAAAGACTGCCAGGATATAAAGGTTGATAAAACATCATAAAGGCACTTCTATGATATACCTAGAAGTTTGGACTATATCATAAATGCAATGGGGAGGTACTGAAGAATATTAAGAACATTAAATTTGTATGTTAGTGAGTTGTACTATTATAGAGGTTGGATTACAGGAAGTGAGCCTAAAGAAAAGATCCGTGTTTAGAAATGAATAATTAAGGAAAATATAGTAAAGGCATGAAACAATGCAGTGACAATGAAGATGGAGAGAAAGAGACAGATTTCAAAGATATTTGGGAGATAATAATGACAGGATTTGGTAACTGATTATATTTGAGGGTTGAGGAAGAGGGAGGAAATTAGAATGACTCCCATGACCTCCAGGTTTTATTAACAAATGTTTATTGACTCACAACTACGTGCCTGGTACTACCCTGGGCATAAAAAGATGATTAAAACTTGATCCATGACATCAAAGAAACCTGTTATACTAAGAAGAACATTGAGATTAGTAACTGATATTGAAAATCTGAAACATTATAAAATAATTATTTACAAAGTGCTATGGAAATTGAAAGGAGATATACCCAACTGGCGGAAATACATCAGAGAGATGTATCTCTTCACAGCAATGAAGCTAGGCACAAAACAGCATATCAGGTAAAGTAAGAGGATGTGCATAATCAAAGAATTAAAGAACGTGACACAGAGAGGGATTTGTAAAAAGATTACTATGATTACATAGAAGGAAGTGGGTTGTGAATACCTAAAGTCATGGTCCATTCACATTCATAATCCCAATAAATTTCTACTGAACTCCAGTGTATCAGTCTGGGTCCTGGCAGGAAACAGATGGCATATTCAAACAGAGTAACTAAAGAGAGTTTAATAAAGGGACTGTTTTACAAAGCTGTGGGCAGGGTTTAAGGAAATCAACAAGGGACAGTGCAGTATGGGGGCTAGCAACAGTGGGAAGGAATTTCCAGAACCAGAAGAAAAATAGCTATACTAAGAGGGCCACCAGACTGGTATGGAGGAAACTTGAGAACAAATAACCTGACCTCATTCTCCTTCCATCCAATCTGCCAACAACTCACATCAACAGAACCCACCTGGAGGTCAGAGAACAAGGGAGCCTGCTGGTGCAATCCACAGAGGTCAGCCTCCCATAGTACAAAGCAAAGTGGGAAAAAAAAAAATGGAGTAGATCTGGAGCAGTGAATGGAAAAATACGTAAAATGCAGTGGTAAAGTTCAACAACATTCAACTATATCTCCCTCTGGTCTTATAAAATTCACCTCCCAGTTTTGTAAATCTTCCTAACCTTAAGAGTTTGGAGATGGAGTTTAACCATTAGCCTTCAACCTGCAAAACTTTTAACATGAAGCTTCAATTTGTTCTAAAATGGATCCTTAGCGTTGTGAATTTTTCTTTCTCATCATTAAGTCTATATGCTATGTTAGCTTCCAGAGCAAGTATCTCTGTTAAGATACAGTATAAGTACTTTCCCGAAACTTCAACAACAAAGATTTCTCAGTTGGGATACAGCCCAATTGTCACCAAACAGGTGTAAAAGACACTTCCTGATAAATTCTGTATTCAAGAATCAATGACTGAGTTAAGACTTAGGTTAGGTTAGACCAGACAATCGTTGAAGAGAGATCAGCCTGTGATGGTAAAATTCAGTACCATGAAAGTACTTCTGGATTCGACCAGTGCAGATGTGAACTTTAAAGCTTTTCCAAAGTTAAATAAATAACAGGCAGTAATCATAAGAGAATTTGTATGAGATTAGGTGATATTAGCCACAGTAAAAGATATGCCTCCAAAATCACAATGACTTAACACAGAAGTATATCTCTTATTCATGTAAAATCTAATGCAGGGTTGGGGGGCAGAGGGGGGAGGATAATCATCAGCCAGAGCTCTATTACATGCACCCACCTAGATACAACAGGAGCCGGAAAAGGTAGTCCAGGGCTAGACAGCTACTGCATAGCAACAACTCTATGAAAGAGGAATATAAATCTTTGATGAACACCTAGCTACCTCCACCACAAAGTTCATTTTCAACAAAAAAAAATGTTGTGCCAAAAAAAGCATTAATTAATTATTTCAGCTTTCGGTCAAAAGGAATTATGTGTGATGTGATATGTGATTAAACAGGTTTTTCATGTATGTGCCTGAGAAGCAAACCATTACAACAATTGTAATAGACACCTCATACGCCAACAAAACGAGATGGATGTGAGCATCCTCTCCATCTGTCAACTGAACAATACCAAAGCATCAAATACCAATAAACACCACTGTGGTTATTCTGCTATCTAGCTATATTATTTAGCTAGATATCCTTTTTTATTGTATCCTTTTTTCCCAGTTTTAGCATCCCAGAAGCCTAGCTGCAGGATGTTGTATGGAAAATATAAATTAGAGCTTTTTGACATGTAGATATAATAGATATAATACATGTTCATAATATATAAACTATATAAAAGTTGTTCATTCTTAGCTTAATTTATACTATGTAGTTGCCCACCAGTTTTCTGGTAACAATTATAGAGAGAGAGTAGGTGAAACAATATTATATCACTCCTGGGTCTAAACCTGTTCTCAACTTTTCCCTTTCTATAATCCTAGCTCTAATCCTATTTCTAGAACTTCCCATCACAAAATCCAACAAAACTTATAAATTCTGCAATAATTCAGTAAGCTCATATAAAGAGGAAAAGAATCTTCATCAACTGCAACATGTCATCTCCACAGCTAATCTCCTCTCTATATTTTCCTAAAATACACTCGCATTTCCAAAATTTCCTCAGAAGTGATATAGGAAGATATACAAAAAAAGGAAGTTTGCCCTAATTAAATCTAACATATACAACAAAGACTGCATAATAGTTTTAAACACCCAAAGGATGAAACAAAACCAGTTGGTGAGAAATTCACTGAGACTAAATTGTCAATGGGAGCAAGGAATGTTCAATAAAAGGAAGACAGACCTGGAAAAGATTACATGGCGTTAATATATCCAGCAGGAAAAAGTATTGTAAGCAAAGATATTTATTAGGGGGCTTCCCTGGTGGCGCAGTGGTTGAGAGTCCGCCTGCCGATGCAGGGGACACGGGTTCGTGCCCCGGTCTGGGAAGATCCCACATGCCATGGAGCGGCTGGGCCCATGAGCCATGGCCACTGAGCCTGCGTGTCCAGAGCCTGTGCTCCGCCGCAGCGGGAGAGGCCACAACAGTGAGAGGCTCGCGGCCCGCCAAAAAAAAAAAAAAAAAAAAAAAAAAAGATATTTATTAGGGTTCCTTCCTATTAGGAATGGATTCAAATAGTCCTGAACTTGTTCTCCCCTTTTTCTTTGCCTTCTTTCCTTTCTCCCTTTTTATTACTGCTCTATTATTTCCCATCCTACCCCCACTACATCCCAAGTTGTAGTCACTTCTAGTACTCATATTCATGTTATAAACTCTTTAAAATAACTAAAACAATAAAAGAAGCCACTTCCCCACCACCCTCTCAAGAGAATACTGGTCCTGAAACTAGATGGGTTCAGAGAGCTGACCGTCAGTGACATAAGCAAAGACAAATAGGTATTATGTATACAGCAGTCAGTTGAGCAAGTCAGGCATCGTAAGAGCTTACTTCACCCGTTACACACAGTTGTCAAATCATGGCCATTTGGCTCCTAAATTTTTCAAAATCTGTCCTGCCTCTCTACCTCGACCATGACTGCCTTATTTCATATTTTCATCATTTATCACCCAAATTACTGTAAGAGTCTCCCAACTACTGCCCTTGTCTCTAGCATTACGTATTCGCATCAACCCATTGTACTCGTAAAAGTGGTAGGGGGAGGTAGTTTGACAACAAAAGTCTGATTATATTGCTTAAAATCCTTCCTGGACTCCCTACTGCCTTCAGGATTAAATCCAAATCCAAAGAATAGCATGTAAAATCTTTTCAACTCTGAACCTTGCCATCTCTCCAGTCTCTTCTACTAACACACCTCCATTTAAACCCTGTGCTCCAGACCTTCTGAACCACTTCAAGTGAGTTTCTCCACCATTCTCTGCCTCTCTTTTACAAATGAAAGGTAAAGTTTTGGGGGAGAGAGATGTGGGAGTTTTAGTATTTTTGTTCACAACATTTTCCTCTGCCCAGCTAACATCTACTCATCCTTTGAGACTCAGCCTAGATACTATCTCCCCAAGACTGGATCAGGCACTCCTCTTGTATGAATATAGCCACGATATACTGTGCTCAGTGGTCTACTAGCACTTATTATGCAATAGTTTAATTGTGGTTTATCATAGTCCTTACAGTGAGTTCCTCAAGGATTAGCTGATAATGGTTAAAAGTGTTTTTAACACCCAGAGATGTCTGCATTTCCTTACATGACTAGAGAATACAAAAGTATTGATACCTCTAGTCTCTACTATCTTTAATATCTAGGAGTGAAATTTCTAGAAATTTTAAAAGAATAAAGTGTCTGACACCCTCAAACAATACCAAAGAGACAACAAACTACTCACTGGATTATCTAACATATTTTTTTCTATGGTTATAATGTGCTAAAAACAACTTTACAGTGTTTTTTCATGGCACTTTACATCTTTATGTGTTCATATGATTATGCTTGGCCTTGGATTGCCTGCTGCTGGAGGAAATGAATTATTTCTAACCAACACATTCTGTATGTTCCTTACCATTCAGCTCTGTTAAACGTACTGGAAATTTGCAAATACTTTAAAAGTAAAGTAATCATTTTTAAAGTAAAATATTCCTTAATTTGCAATATTCCTTAAATGGAAAATGATATATCACAATATTCTTCTGGTTTCTAGTCAAAACAGATATGCTCTTAGTCCAAAAGAAAGATGAGCTGCAATCATACAAAAATACTGTAAGTTTGCTTCCAGTAAAATAAGCAAAACGGGACGTATGTTTAAAACTTACATTTCATTTCAAAAACAAGGGCACTACTACCTAAGCAAACCTTTTTCTTTCAGATTACTGAATTTTACCTTGAAAGCAAGCACTATCTAAATGAACATTTAATTTCTAAATGAACATTTAATTTCTAACTGAACATTTAATTCCCAATGTTTCATTCATTTCCCCCAACTGATTTTTTTTTTTTTTTTTTGGGCGGTTCGCGGGCCTCTCACCGTTGTGGCCTCTCCCGTTGCGGAGCACAGGCTCCAGACGCGCAGGCTCAGTAGCCATGGCTCACGGGCCCAGCCGCTCCGCAGCATGTGGGATCTTCCCAGACCGGGGCACGAACCCCTGTCCCCTGCATCAGCAGGCGGACTCTCAACCACTGCGCCACCAGGGAAGCCCCCCAACTAATATTTTTGAGTGCTACAATGTGTAAGGCATTGTGTTAGATTAGAAGCTGAGGCTGAAATGATAAACGAGACAGACATGGTGCCTGTTCTCTGGGAGTTTATAATCCAGCAGGGTACACAGATTATAAACAAAGATTCCAATGTAAATTTTGATAAGAATAATTGGGGAAATATTAAAGATGTGATGAAGAATAAAAGAAAGCGCGTTCCTGCCCATGCTTTCTAAGCATGGGCAGGTAAGCACTAAGGAGACAAATTTGAAGCTAAGGCCAGAAAGATGAGAAAGAGACAGGCATACAAAAATTGTGTGTATTTAAGGGGCAAAGGAAAGGAGATGAGCATTCTAAACTCTAAAAACCATGCTTCAGAATTAGATTAACCTGATAAGATTCTGAGTCCTCATATATAATATGAATAAGACAAATAAGTAAATACATATTTTTGATTTACTAATAGAGTGAAAAATTGCTCCAGGCAAATCTAAGAACAACCACAATGTAATTTCCACAAATTAGTTCCCTCACATTCACCTAGGACAATCAGTATCTTGCCAATAACCAACAACATGGTGTCAGTATTATTTTCACTGCTACACCTTAGTTATCAGACTCCTTATTAATGGTTTTTGCTGAGGAAACTGCTTCCAATTCATCACCTTCCCTCTCCTCATTCTTAGCCTTCTAGACAAATAATGAAGTCACCTAAAAGTCCTCCAGGCATATTTTGACTTCCCAGTAGACAAGGAAAAGAATCTCTCAAAAAAAGGGGAGAGGGGACAAATTTCACCCAGGAATGCTATAATATTAAGGTTTAGATACTCCTGTCTATAATCAGTTAATAACAACTATTTATTTCACACCTATTTGTGCCAGGACACTTAACTAGTCTATATTGATTACAACAATCCTTCAAGGTAGATGTTATTACTCAGATAATACAGATGAGGAAACAAGGGCTTTAATAATGTAAGCAAGAACTTACAGTTATTAATTAGTAAAATAAAGTTTCAAGTCGAAATCCATCTAGCCCAGCACACTTGCCTCCACTACCTCTCTCTTCATCACACTGTACAATCAATTTTTTATCAATATATATTGTCAACAAGATATAATTTAATTGTCCTAGTTACTTTAAAATATAGAATATATATAAAGAATTTATTAGGTACTCTCTCATAAAATGCCAATCAATTTTTTAGAATGCATTTTGAATCCTTAAAATCTATAGAGTTTCAAGTTGGGCAGTGAGCATGGTTATTTACATGTACAATAACGATTTCTATTTAAGTCTTCATGATTGTTACATCATTTATCTGACTCTTAAAATTTCATTAGGCTATAAGAAAAAATATGGTAGTATTTTAAATATTAGAATGAGGAAGATCATTCTAAGCATATCACAAAACCCGAAAGCCATAAAATAAAAAGTAATAAATTTAAATACATTTTAAAAAACCCTGACTAGTAAAAAAAGGTATAAACAAGGTCATAAAACAGGTGACAAATAGAGATTCAACAAATCACTAAAAATGACAAACAGAAAAAGAAATACAAATGGTTCTCAACCTCCTTGATAGTAAGAAAACTGCAATTAAATCTAGAATGGCATATTTTTCACCAAAACATTGGCAAGGACTATCACATAATGAGTTAACAAGGATGTGTGAAAATCTCCCTATTATATGTCACTTATGCATACTTCCTTTGTGAAATTTAATATTTATTATTTTTAATATTTATTAAAATTTAAATTTTTTATTTTATATAAGTTATAAAAAATATAAAAGTTATATTTTATGACCTTTTGACCAAACAATCCCATTTCTAGGAATTTATTCCAGAGACATATGCACACATGTGGGAAATGACATATGTACAAAGATATTTATCACAGCGTTATTTCTAATGGCAAAATAATTAGAAACAACCTAAATACCTGAGAATATGACACTAGTTAAAGAAGTTACAGAACATTCATAAAATGGGATATTACACAGCCATTAAAATGAATTAGGCACATATATTCACAGGTATGGAATTGGTCTCCTAAAAAGTAAACTGCAGGACACATTT
The DNA here is from genome assembly GCF_000442215.2 of Lipotes vexillifer. Lineage (NCBI taxonomy): Eukaryota > Metazoa > Chordata > Mammalia > Artiodactyla > Lipotidae > Lipotes > Lipotes vexillifer. The sequence goes on along the minus strand of NW_006792103.1, from coordinate 360,093 downwards.
GTGTTTCTTTATGTTTACAAATATAAACCCATATGTGTGTGCACACACATACCAACATATACAGAGACACAGTATTTGATATACACACATATCTACTCTCATGCAAAGAATATTTCTGAAAGAGTATACAATATGCTGACAACAGGAGTTGCCTCTGGCTAGGGGAAATAGGTAGCTAAGAAATTTTATACATTATGTATGTGTTACCTATTAAATAAAGGAGTTTATAAATTGACTTTGGAAAGTACTTTTAAAATTGAATTATTAAAAAAAATTAGAACTGCTTACCTATGTTTTAAATATAAGCTAAATTATTACCTTGATCTATCATGGAAATTTTTACTTATCATCTTCTTTTATTGGGGGAGTAAATTATCCCTTTGACATTAACAGAAAATCTAAACTGAGAATGAAAAGATAATTTACACATCAAGAAACACATAATTTCTAATTTGTTGCAAAAACACCTCATCTGAAAGACTATGATATGCAGATAGTAGAAACTCAATAAGTATTTACTGAATGAATACTTTTCTGTTGATTTCAGTAGGTTTGCATTCCTCATACATTTTTTTCACAATATCACACCAAAAACAAACAAAAACTCGCTGGAAAATATAAACTTTTAATAAATTACGTACTTTTGTCTCAAAAATTTCATTTTCCCAACAAGTCTGGTAAACTGCTTGTTAATGAACATTACTACAATTTAAATCAACATTGCTTACTAGGTACCTACCACGTGCGGGTGTTAAGGATGCTGCAAAACACAAACTCCAAAGAAAAGAAGGGTAAGTTTTTATTCTTGCCCTCAAGAAGTTTAGTCTTGAAAGACAAGGTTTAAAAACTTTAATCAATAAAAGGACATTACAGATTTTACTGATAGATTGCGTTATCCAAACTAAAACTGTTAAAGGAATTTACATAAGGATAAAAAAAGTAATTATTGATCTACTGAGGGATCTACTGAGATATAAAAATGCTTCCAAAGGCCTAATATCTCACTCACATGTAAAATGGTATTATTTGATGGTGACCAAAGACTTCCAGAGTATGTGGATATTCAGCTAGACTTTGAAGAAATTGCTAATGATTAAATAAATATAAATAGTTTTTAATTATTCAGGCTCCTTAAAAGAGAGATTACTGTAGTGGTCTCAATCAGTTTTGATCGCTCACCTCTCTCACTAAAAATATCTCAGGCATGAACTTCTTAAAATATGTATATGTATTTATAAATTATATGCATCTTCACACTGTCAATCTATATATTAAGTATTAGTAAAGCTTAATTTCTTTCTTTTTCAAATAGAAATGTAAATATGTTTTATTATTTTCTTCCTGTAATCCAATACATCATCTTATGATGCCCTTGGGTAGGCACATTCCACTTTGTCTGAATACTTAACATGAGTATTGAAACTCACAGATCATGCAAAAATATTTTCATGCAACAGTTTCAATTTTTCACACAGCAAACTTATTTTTTAACATAGTTGTTAAAAGGCAGCAGACATGAATTTGAATTTCAGTTTATTTATCTCTGCCCATGACCTTCTCTCAGAATAAATGTTAACATGCAATTAAATGGACATCACTAAAGAGAAACAAAGTGTAGTCATGACCAGATAAATGGTCCCTAAAATTTAATGGGAAATAGTAATCATTGAAGAATATTAGTATTATTTTTTTCTTATAAATAGCATTTGTAACTTAATAAACAACATTGAAAATATATTACTTAGTAAATTGTCAAATTCTTCAAAACAATGTCTTTCATTATTATCATTCTATTATAAAGTCTATTCTTTTCCTCATTTTCTTTGCCTACTCTTAGCTTATTACAAAAGCCAAAAGTATTTTTAAAGAACATTAAAAATTAAAGTTTCAAATATATTATGCTTTAACCTCCAAATAGCTTCTTGTTAAAATGAATACAAAAATAATTCCGAAACCATGTAGACCGTTTTGAGGTATGACTCCTTCCAAGTCTCAGTTAGGTAAAAATGCAAATAGATATTTTAAATAAATATGAACAGATTTTTCATCAACGTAATTTTATATGCTGTATAACTATATGTGTAGAGAATGCTTGTTTCTACCTAAACTATGCAAATGTGAATGCACAAACTTTATATGATTTGCACAGTATGTAGGTTTACATAGAAATGTAATATATTCATATGTACCTACCTGGAAAACCCTTTCACACTATATAACATATAGTTCATTTTGAGTAATTCTTAATTCAGTACTCAAAACTTCATTTAAATTTCTATATATTAGAACAATAAATAGATTTGGAACTATAGTGAGCTTGCCAGTAAGTACCATGATTTAGCATACCATAAAAAAATAAAAACACATTCTACGTCTAAATATGTGAGTCAAAGAAATAAAACCACATTTAATTTGAAAATCATTTTGAAAATACTTATTTTGTAGCAATTATAGTGAAAAATACAGATTCATATATCTAAATATCAAATCTAAGTCATCAAAAAGCTTGGTATTGTTAGTATATATAGTAAAGTTAAGCAAAATTAGAAGTATGCTCAAAGAACTTTTCAAAATAATGTTTAATTCTTTATTAGTTGAAATAAGCTACTCAAATCTCTTAACCTTTTTCATTTCTCGAGCCTACTAATAAATCACACTCCCAAACAAGTATTCAAACCCAGAAATCAGTTTCAAAGAAGCAATTCTTCTTTATTTCAGTTAATATGCTAGGAGCACATCTGCTCTCTTAGTGCTTCAATATTTTTGAGAACTAGTATTTTTCTTGGACATGTAAATATATTTGATACATTTGTTATTATATTCTTTAAAGGAGTATTTTTCATTAAAATATGCAAATATGTATGTATAGAGAGAATTGTTTCTTTGTAAGTGCTAAAGAATACTGAATGCAACAACCTGTTTTTAAAAGTTAATGATCAGAGGTCAGTGTGTTAGTTCCCTCCTAGAGGAACTCTTACACTTTCAACTATGTGTTGCTGTGGAGAATATGGGAAAAGTATATTTGATAACACAGAAAATAACTGTCGCAACTTTGGCATATAAACTGTACAAATTAATATCTTAATGAATAATGCATTTCAAGCAAAAATGAAAGAGTTGAGTTGGAAAAAACACATCTTCTGCGCACTCTCTTTCACGTAGTAACTGAGAAATCAAATAACGGTAAAACATTTAAAAGCAAACGTGCAGAAACAAATCTCTTTGCCAGACTGACAAGAAAAGGAGTCTCAAAGCTACAGCTATCTGTCCGGACAGTTCCCTGGTGCTGAAGTTACACAGCCGCTAAACTGCGCGGGTGCCTGGGCGCTGCTTTCACCGTCCCACCCTCGGCAAGATCCCGGCTGCCTAGCCTATCGGCACGAATAGTAGAACTTCACAAGGTAGGAAGCATCCCAAGCGCAGTAATGGGAGGAACTGGAGTCTCTTCAGAGTCCCTTCAGGATTAAACAGATTTACTAGTTGCAAACAGGAAGAGCAGCAGAGCGCAGGGTGTTAGAACCCGCCTAGGGGGAGGGGGTGGAAGATGGCGGCGGCCGCACACCCACCCGAAACGCGACAGAGCTTAGGCCCCCCGCCCGCACGCCCTCCCTCCTACCCGCGACGACAGTCGGCAGCTCTGCTCTCCGAGCCGCCCTGCGGAGGCGGCGACGAGGCGTCCCCGGCGGCGCCCTCATCCCCGGCCGGCGCGCCTTTGCCGGGGTCCCGGCCGGGGAGCACCTGTGCACGGCCATATTGGATTCCTTGCCCCAGTCACTGCCTCTGCGCGGGGGCGGCGGGAAGGGAGAAGGGACGCGCGGAGCCTGGGTTCAGTCCCAGCCCCGCCGGGGCCACGGAGCCAAACTGGCCCGCGGGGAAAGCCAGAAGGACGCCCGGGAAAATTACAACACCCAAAGATATTAGTATTATTTTTTTCTTATAAATAGCATTTGTAACTTAATAAACAACATTGAAAATATATTACTTAGTAAATTGTCAAATTCTTCAAAACAATGTCTTTCATTATTATCATTCTATTATAAAGTCTATTCTTTTCCTCATTTTCTTTGCCTACTCTTAGCTTATTACAAAAGCCAAAAGTATTTTTAAAGAACATTAAAAATTAAAGTTTCAAATATATTATGCTTTAACCTCCAAATAGCTTCTTGTTAAAATGAATACAAAAATAATTCCGAAACCATGTAGACCGTTTTGAGGTATGACTCCTTCCAAGTCTCAGTTAGGTAAAAATGCAAATAGATATTTTAAATAAATATGAACAGATTTTTCATCAACGTAATTTTATATGCTGTATAACTATATGTGTAGAGAATGCTTGTTTCTACCTAAACTATGCAAATGTGAATGCACAAACTTTATATGATTTGCACAGTATGTAGGTTTACATAGAAATGTAATATATTCATATGTACCTACCTGGAAAACCCTTTCACACTATATAACATATAGTTCATTTTGAGTAATTCTTAATTCAGTACTCAAAACTTCATTTAAATTTCTATATATTAGAACAATAAATAGATTTGGAACTATAGTGAGCTTGCCAGTAAGTACCATGATTTAGCATACCATAAAAAAATAAAAACACATTCTACGTCTAAATATGTGAGTCAAAGAAATAAAACCACATTTAATTTGAAAATCATTTTGAAAATACTTATTTTGTAGCAATTATAGTGAAAAATACAGATTCATATATCTAAATATCAAATCTAAGTCATCAAAAAGCTTGGTATTGTTAGTATATATAGTAAAGTTAAGCAAAATTAGAAGTATGCTCAAAGAACTTTTCAAAATAATGTTTAATTCTTTATTAGTTGAAATAAGCTACTCAAATCTCTTAACCTTTTTCATTTCTCGAGCCTACTAATAAATCACACTCCCAAACAAGTATTCAAACCCAGAAATCAGTTTCAAAGAAGCAATTCTTCTTTATTTCAGTTAATATGCTAGGAGCACATCTGCTCTCTTAGTGCTTCAATATTTTTGAGAACTAGTATTTTTCTTGGACATGTAAATATATTTGATACATTTGTTATTATATTCTTTAAAGGAGTATTTTTCATTAAAATATGCAAATATGTATGTATAGAGAGAATTGTTTCTTTGTAAGTGCTAAAGAATACTGAATGCAACAACCTGTTTTTAAAAGTTAATGATCAGAGGTCAGTGTGTTAGTTCCCTCCTAGAGGAACTCTTACACTTTCAACTATGTGTTGCTGTGGAGAATATGGGAAAAGTATATTTGATAACACAGAAAATAACTGTCGCAACTTTGGCATATAAACTGTACAAATTAATATCTTAATGAATAATGCATTTCAAGCAAAAATGAAAGAGTTGAGTTGGAAAAAACACATCTTCTGCGCACTCTCTTTCACGTAGTAACTGAGAAATCAAATAACGGTAAAACATTTAAAAGCAAACGTGCAGAAACAAATCTCTTTGCCAGACTGACAAGAAAAGGAGTCTCAAAGCTACAGCTATCTGTCCGGACAGTTCCCTGGTGCTGAAGTTACACAGCCGCTAAACTGCGCGGGTGCCTGGGCGCTGCTTTCACCGTCCCACCCTCGGCAAGATCCCGGCTGCCTAGCCTATCGGCACGAATAGTAGAACTTCACAAGGTAGGAAGCATCCCAAGCGCAGTAATGGGAGGAACTGGAGTCTCTTCAGAGTCCCTTCAGGATTAAACAGATTTACTAGTTGCAAACAGGAAGAGCAGCAGAGCGCAGGGTGTTAGAACCCGCCTAGGGGGAGGGGGTGGAAGATGGCGGCGGCCGCACACCCACCCGAAACGCGACAGAGCTTAGGCCCCCCGCCCGCACGCCCTCCCTCCTACCCGCGACGACAGTCGGCAGCTCTGCTCTCCGAGCCGCCCTGCGGAGGCGGCGACGAGGCGTCCCCGGCGGCGCCCTCATCCCCGGCCGGCGCGCCTTTGCCGGGGTCCCGGCCGGGGAGCACCTGTGCACGGCCATATTGGATTCCTTGCCCCAGTCACTGCCTCTGCGCGGGGGCGGCGGGAAGGGAGAAGGGACGCGCGGAGCCTGGGTTCAGTCCCAGCCCCGCCGGGGCCACGGAGCCAAACTGGCCCGCGGGGAAAGCCAGAAGGACGCCCGGGAAAATTACAACACCCAAAGGCTCGCGACCCTCACCTCAGCCGGCCTCGGCGCCCTCCCTCCCCGACACACACACCCGCGCTCTGACACCCAGAAAGCAGCCCCGCCGGCCGCCGCCGGCCGCAACCCTCATGGCCCGGGCGCCGCCGGCGAGAGGGAGGGCGGCGACCCGGGTCGCGCAGGCGGCCGCAGGGCAGCGACCGAGGGGGCGGAGGGCAGGGAGGGAGGCGGGAAGATGGAGCCAGGTCCTTACTTGAGCACCGACTGCTCCTTCTCCTCTTCTTTCTTCTGCCTATCCATGACCGCCAGGATGATTTTCCTCTCCTCCTCCGTGAGGTGGCTGAGGTCGGGCATCTCGGGCTGCAGAGGCGGCTGAGAGGCCGCCGTGGTGGGAGCCGGGCGGCCCCGCGGCCCGACAGGAGCCGACATATTAGGTGGAGTCTAACCACCCTAGGGAAGAAGGGAGGCAACTCCACTGGAGGCGGCGGCGGCGGCGGCGGCACCGGCGCGAGCGGCTGGGGCAGCCTCCGGCGCTGGGACAAATACATACAAATCAATGGCCTTCAATCCTAGGCGACAGCCCCCCTCCTCCAAGATAGAAAGAGCGGGGGGAGGGGAGGGCGAGCGCGGGGGAAGGGAGAGCTGATGAGTGCGCTCCGAGAAATGTTTCTTCTTCCCGGGGGCAAAGGGCTGGCAAGTGAGCGGTTTGAGGGAGCGAGGAGCGGGAGGCCGGGCCGGGACGCGGAGTGGCGGGGGAGGGTGGTGGAGTAAGGTGGCGGGGACGACTAAGGGTGGGGTGACTGGAGGGAGCGGGCAGGAGGGCGGCGCTCCGGCCGGGGCGCGAGTGTGTACGGCCGCGGCGGGGGCGGGGGGTGCGCGCACCGCTTGAGAGGAGAAAGAGGAGGCTGCGACCCAGCCCCCTGGGGGAGTCCGGGGAACTCGCTCCGAGCGCCCAGAGGCAGCGTCCCGCGAGCCGGAGGGGCGCAGAGGGGGGAGGGAGGAAGCAGGGTCTAATTTCCCAGAGAAGCAGCTGAGCCGTCCAGCCGGCTGACGCGTCACAGGGCTCCCGACGCCGCGGAGGGAGGAAACCCCTCTAGCCACGACGAGGAGAGGGCCGCGGGGCAGGGGATGGCCGCCAGAGACCCCTCCGGGCTAGAGCGGGTAAGCGAAAGCGGAGAAGGGATGACAAGGGCTAGCGGCGCACAGTCCCGGGGCCAGGGCTACGCGGCTGCCAACGCCCGCATCCAAGCGAGCTCCGACGCGCAGCAGGGTCCGGCGCCGGTCCTTCTTCATCACGCGCCCGCCCAGGGTCCCTCAGCCGCCGCCGCCGCCGCCGCCCTTGGGTCCGTAGAGTGGGTGCGCTGGGCCCGCTCCCTACACCGCTGCTGCCGCCGCCTCCGCCGCCCCTCCGCCTCCCGGGCTCCTCCCGCGGGGCCGCGTCACCTCCCGGCCGCTGAGGCCCGGGCACCGCGGACGCCCAGCGGGCGGCGGCCACCCCTCCCGAACGCGATCTGTGGACTGGGGCCGGGCGGGGAGATGTGAGGCTAAGAGTGTGAGCCGGGCGGAGGCGGGGAGCGGGAGTTTCAAGGGCGGGGGTGTGGGGGTGTGGCGAATGTGAGCGTGCGAGCCGGCGTCGGGAGAGAGGAAAGAGGGAGACCCGAGGTGGTTGGGGGCGCCCTGTGGGTCAGCTGGAGAGGCAGAAGACTAGGACTGTGGGCACTGGCGGCGGGGCGTGTCGCGTCCGGAGAGCGGATGTGATAGGGAGTGAGGGCTCCCAGGGTTTTGGAACGGGAGGGCGGGGGGCGGGCATGGTGTCTGGCTGCAGGTGAAAGAGGGTGAGCGCGTGGAGGGACTCTCGAGATGTCGTGGGAGGGGTCCTGGAAGGAGGGAGAGTGTAAGCGTGGCGTGGGGTCCCCATGGCAAAGAATGCTCGGAGAGCTACTGAGCCGAAGGCGTAGGAGAGCCTGGAGAAGCGGGGAGGTGAGATTGGGGAAGATAGGGTTTGTCTGGGACAGGTGTGAGGATGAGGACGAGACAAGAGGCTGCGAGTGGAAGCGCGAAAGGATTAAGGATCAACCGGAGGGTGAAGATGAGCCGCTGCTGGGCCAAGGGCTTCGGTTCTATTTGGTCCTTTTTGGAGGGCCTAGTCTAGAGAGAACTGGCAGGGAAGCCAGGGGATGGGGTTAGTGTCAGAGTCCGGTTTTCCGAGCACAGGGACGGGTAAGATGAAAGAGGTTGAGAGCGGACAGAAAACCCGCTCCTGGAGGATGGCCGAGGCTGCTGCTGCCTTCTGTTATTGGTGGGGCTGGGACCGGCCCACAACCCTCTGGGTGCGGGCGGGACAGGGAGCTGGTGGAGAGGGGTGGGGTTGAGGCCTGGGGGCGGGTTGCCAGGGTCGCTGGCGCGCTCCCGGCAAGCCCGTTGGGGGAGAGTGGGGGGGGGGGGGTGCGTGCGCGGGTGTGTGTCTACGTATATGTACACACCCCTACCCCACGTTCCACGCTAGCTCTGTTTAGTACCGGGCCAGATTATGCTCTGATGAGTTAAGTCCTTTGGGGTTTGTATTATATGTATCTTCTTGGTGTATAGCAAACTCTCTCCTCCCTCTGTCCCCCAGGTACCACCTGACCAGCTCCCAACTTAAGAGAGCTGGGGATAGACACAGCAGCCCTAGGAGTCTCTTGTGATTTCTCTTATGTTTCTTTTCTCCCACCCCTTGTAATTGGGAAGAGGGAAAAGTTTACTTAAGTGCTTTCACGTATGTATGTATGTATGTATGTATGTGTATTACCTACTTCAAATCAAACTCACACTCTAATAATTCCATTTTCATCTCTTTGGAGCTAGTTTGATGAGATCATATGAATCTCAATTTATGTAATTTTGTTGTAGAGTTAGAGAATTTTTATATATCTCTAATCCAACCTCATTATACTATGGGAAATAGAAGACTAAGATCAGCCAGCTAGTAAATGGCAGCACTGCAACTGAACCTAGATACTTTTACTCCTGTTTGAAACCGTAGTGGTTTTAAACACTGGCTGCACATTAAAATTACCTGGGTCAGAAAAAAAAAAAAAAAAAAAAAAAAAAAAAAGATAATGGAGGAGAAACTGGGAAGTGGAAAACAAAGAGAACACGTCTAGAGAGACTGATTTTTCTTTTTACCTAAAATTTAAATGTTTTTAAATAACATCCACACTTTCCTTTCCACTCATATGCAATGACAGGTACCAGTAAATACATGTAGCTCTGACCTTTGCCTTGGAAACCCTCACTGCCCCTGAAATACACTAAAAAGCTCCTTTAAAAGAAAGAACAGAACTAAAAACAAAAAGGATGGGTGGAACACTCTACCTTATTCAACTGTTTCTGAGCCAGGTTTGAGGTAACACCACCTCCACTCCCCAGCCAGCTATCAACCCAAGCAGAAACAAACTACCCTGAGGCTAAAATAGCATACTTATTTTGAGTACATAAAATGTGAACCTAAAAGAGGTTGTCCAAATTGGACGATTTTGGCTTCCTTTACAGTAGAGTCACACCCTGCGCCAGGGACTGTTTTCTACCAGACACAAAGCGCGCTGGGTGCCTGCAGCTGTCTCTCAGAACTCACACTGCCTCTTACCTGCCTGGAGACAGTGCTAGCATATAAAACTCAGTGTGCATGAGCTGGTATCACTGGGACACATGACTTCTTACAGGACTGAATAAAGCAGAAGTGTGTTTCCTTTTTACATTACTTTACTACAAACAACTACATGTGTTTTTCCTATTAAAGGGAATCCTTAGGGCTTCCCTGGTGGCACAGTGGTTGGGAGTCTGCCTGCCAATGCAGGGGGCGCAGGTTCAAGCCCTGGTCTGGGAGGATCCCACATGCCGCGGAGCAACTAGGAACATGAGCCACAACTACTAAGCCTGTGCGTCTGGAGCTTGTGCTCGGCAACGAGAGGCCGCAACAGTGAGAGGCCCGCGCACTGCGATGAAGAGTGGCTCCCGCTTGCCACAACTAGAGAAAGCCCACGCACAGAAACGAAGACCCAACACAGCCAAAAATAATAAATTAATTAATTAATTAATTTTTTAAAAAGGGAATCCTTAGCAGTGGAAGCATCTTAAAATCATCTTCCACCCTGACTCATACACCTTTTCAAAATAAAAATTTGTCACAGTATTTATATAACATATAGATAGAATCCTATAGAATTTCAAATGGGCTACTTTTCAAAGTAGTAGGCCCAATTTAAAGTAAGATTGCTGAGAACTGAAATACCTTCCAAAGGTCTCTCGATTTTACTACAATATGGATCTTAGAAGTGTTTTGTTTTCTCTGTTCCAGTTTAGTATTTTACCTAAAATGTTTTATCACATCTCATTATATCTTGTATGGCATTATGTTTTACTTGGGCATGTCCCTCAAATATATGAACACATTTGAAGTTGAGTTGAAAGTGCATTGTTCTTATTTACCTTTAGAAGTAACTAGCCATCTTCATCTTCATCCTTCACTGAGTTCTCAAGCTCTTCTTGACAGGCCACAAACTAACTCCAAAATGTAAGTCCTTTCTTCAGTTCCTATAGAAGCATAAGTTTGTGAAGACTGTAAGCCTGTGGACTTTCATTTTTACATGTGAGTAAGGGCTAATTACTTGTAATCTACTAAATAATTTATAGGAGGCATATCTAAACTAAAATCATAAACTGAAATAATCACTAGAATTTACTGAGGACTCAGTACTCTGCTAAGAGATCTGGCTGCCTCACAATGCTTGGAATCATCTCAGTTTCTCCTAGTAGATCTCCCTGCTTCTACCCTTGTGGCTTTACAGTCTTTTTTCAACACAGCATAAAGAGAAAGCCTCCTAAAACGTTAGTCAGACCACATCACTACACTGATCATAATCCTGTGGTGGCTCCCCACTTGACTGGCTCAGAACTAAACTCCTTAAATGGCCTGCAAGTCCCACATAACCTCTCTGACCTCATCTACTACTCCCTTGTAGGCGTTCCTCTAGCTGTTCCTTCTGCCCAAAACACTATTCACCAAGATATCCACTTGGCTGACTCCTCTTCTCCTGCATATTTCTGCTTAGTTATCCATTCTATTTAATACTCTAGCCTGCCCCACCTGCTCCCCGGTCACTCCAGTCTCCTTTACCTTACCCTACTTTTTCTTTTTTCCATAACACTTGCCACTCTCCAACTTTACTTTTACTCTAAGTTGAATAATATCCCAGCTTATTACGTTTATCATTAACCTTTAAATTCCCCCACTAGAATATAAGCACAGGGACAGAGTAGGATTTTTACTCATGTATCTCAAGCACCTAGAACAATACATGGCATATAGTAAGTATTCCAACAAATACTTATTGAATGAATTTCTGGGGAGAGAATTTGCCATGACTGGTTTACGTTGGGTGGGCGAAAAGGAAAAAGCAGCCTCGAAAGAGGGAAACACAGGTGCAGAGAAGTAAGATCTAAACTCTCTGTCAAGGTAAATAGAGGTTCCTTTAGGATTCAGCTACTGCCTACCTCTGTAGCCTTATCTCCAACCCAGCCTACGAACATGCACCCCTCTTCAGCCATGACAACTGACTTGTACTTTACTGAATATGTACTTTCTCATCTTTGGGACTTTCTATTCCCTCAAATAGGACCACCCTTTCTACCCCCTCTCCCATAACCTCCCTCTCTGTCAGTTAACTTCTTTGTCTTCTCCACCATGTGCTCAGGCCTCCCTTTTTTCCTTCCTTCCTCCTGTTTGCCCCAGGATCTCTTAGCACTGCACATACCCTGCTCACAGATAGCACTTGTCACACACTGTTGGAGCCATTTATTTCCCTGTCTGCCTCCTCAACTAGACCATGAATTCTTTAAGGGCAAGGAATATGACTTTCACTCCAGTTTCCCTAGGGCCTATCAAACTGTCTCATATATTTTACAAAGACTCGATAAATATATGCACAATTACATGAGCAGTCACAAAACAATGAGAAAAATCACTGTTACTGGAGTATGAAGAGAGGGAAGCAGGGAGTTGCAGCAAGAGATAAAGCTAGGAAAATAGGCTGTGGCAAGATTACGCTACAACCTTATATGCTCTGCTGAAGAATTTGAACTTGTCCTATAGGCATTAGGCAGGCAGTGGCGGTTTCTTTAGCCAGAGAACTGACATGATCAGCTTTGATTTTCAGGAGAATATCCTGCCTTCAATTCCTCATCCATTTCCAAAACACCTGCTAAGAGAATCACTGAAAGGACACAGATGTGCAGTGGTTTAGGTTTGGAGATACAAATAGCAGAATTTTTTACTTCCTGTCTCCAGAATTTATTTTTCTGGCTATTTTGCCCAGTAGATTATAACAGCATGATAATGAGGCCAAGGTCGTGCTTTAAATCCCTGGGTGAGTCAGTCAGTGCAGTGGCCACAGCTGACTGTTAATCTTTGCCAGTTGTCAGATGACAACATGTTATTTCTTGACAAAGAACTGGGTGGAAGGATATGACTGGTTCATCAAAAACTAATCAGCATTATTGGAAAAGTAACTCAAAGTGCTTAACTGTGACTATAGGACCATACTGTAATTTTAAATAAAAATAAGAATATTAAATTGGTGATTAACAAAAGAGCACAGCATCAGAGAAAAAATACATTGTTTGTTCCTAGAAAAGAAGCTACAGATTAGTACAGTTTAATTATTGGTATTTGAAGCCAAGAAGTAATGAAAAATTTCAAGGATGTTAGTGTAGATAAGTTTTATTAATTACTTTTTGTGTATCTAGCAATATAGGAGGTTATTACTTAATTATTATGTCATAAAACCCATAGAGCCATTTATATTAAAAAGGTCTGGGAAAATCATATTCTAATCATCTTTCACTTATAGCATTATAAAGTTATTTCTATTTTTATTCCCTCCTAGCAATCAATGAGCACATCTTTAAAGTGAAATAGGACAGTATTGGAGGTTGGGACATACAGGCGTAACTGATGTAAATATTTTCTTAATTACAATGCTGACCATTTTCAGAAGTAAAAAAAACAAATGAATTTTATAAGATCAGAAATAAATATAAAACCCTTATGAAAAAATACATCTAGGCATTAAATATCAATTAAATAGCAACAGCTGCTAACATCATAAAAGATAATCAACCAGGCATTATGTGCTTCCTGAAGGAAAAACTATACAACCTGTGAAGTTGTCTGGCCAAAAAAAAAAAAAAATCAATCCTGAATTTACAACATCTAGATCCACCTACCAATTTACAGGAAATACTGAGAACAGAGGAACATATTAAACTACACCACGGTCCCCCACTAACTGGTGACCTGGAACAAGATAGTGACCTCCTGGAGCCTCAGACTTCTCACGCATGACCTGGTAAGAAATATTCCCTCATAGTGTGGTTGTGAGGACTGATCAGCTGGGCTTACAGCATCATGCAGTGTAGCAGGTATATAATAAAACTCTCTTCTCAGAGCTATTCCTCCATCAAGTTCCATTTTAAGTCTCAGTTTCCATGACCACTTTGACTATATTTATTTATACTTATTTAATTTTTGTATCCGTTCCATCTCCCCAACTTCATTGTAAATTCAAGGCCAAATTTTACTATCCTCATTGTAAAAACTATTTATAACACTCAAGAGCCATCCTGTGTGTCAGATAGCATGCTAAGCACTTCACTTACCTAATCCTAACAGACCCACTGAGATATTAACCCCATTTTAGAAACCTAAAAAGGGAGGCTTACTTCAGACAACTAGTGAGTGGTGGAACCAGAATTCACAATGAAGTGTCTCAATTCTAGTCTCTGCTCTCTTAAACACAGTGCTTCTATCCCACTCAGGCACATTGTAGGAACACCATAGGAATCTTTGAAAATTGCAAGTAGACCCAATATATGAGATACCATACAAGCCATACAAATGTGCATGTTAATGACAGAGCTTACTTGAACAAGACTTGTATTAATATCAAATAAAATTTATTACATGATTAAACTGCACTATGGGATTGCAATCTGTGGAACACTCTATAGAATATTTTACAGAGCAAAACCCAACTGTTGTTTTTTTTCTTTTTTCTTTTTTCTTTTTGGCCGTGCTGCACGACCTGCGGGATTCTAGTTCTCCGACCAGGGGACCTGGGCCCCCAGCAGCGGAAGTGCAGAGTCCTAACCACTGGACCACCAGGGAATTCCCTAAAACCCAGTTTTTTCAGCAAATATATTGCAAGGGAAAAATATATTGCAAGGAAAAAAAATTAAAAAGAGATGGAGGGGGGAATCTATATTTTAAATGGAACTTAAAAGACATCAACAAAGTGCAAGGATTTGTGGACCTCATTTGGACCTTGATTAAAAAAAAAAGAGTAAAAAATCTTTTATAAGAGAACTGAAAATTTGGACAGTAACTAGGTACCTGATGATAATGGGGAATTGTTGTTGCTTTCTTTGGTTAATAATGATATTGTGATGATGTTTTAAAACAGTAAAGAATCCTTAGTGATACATACTAAAATACCTATAGATGAAATTATGTGATATCTGAGTTTGCTTCAAAATAATATGGATCGGGGTGTGCATGGGGCGAAATTGGCCGTGGAAGATGATAGTAAAAAATTCTTTGTAATAAAAGTTTTTGGAAAGAAAATAAGAGTCTCTAACTTCCACTCTAGCTGCCTTTCATTAAACAAGAAAATCAACAAAGTCGACATTCATTGTCAAGCATTCATTATTTGTTGGATAGATAGTATGTTAGCTGCTTTCACATTTTTTTACCACCTTCTCACACCATCCTACAAAGAATAAGTATCATTCCATTTTATAAGTAAGAAGACAGCCTGAGAGGTTTAGTGATTCGACCAAAGGAAGAGATTCAATTTCAAGGCAAATTTTCAATCTAGGTATCCTGACTTTCTATCCAGTGTTCATACCACTATACACAATTGTTTAATATAGCTATATGTATATATTCTGTTTCCCTGACTAAAATCTGAGTATACTTTACTGTAGTGTCTGGCGTGTAATAGGCATCATAAAATAGTTATATTTAACCCAACCTGCTCCCTAATAATAATACTTAAAATGCAAAAAAAAAATAGTATAACAGAAACAAATGTTTTGTTAATGTTCCAGTTTGCCTGACATTATCCCAGTTTGCCTGACACTATCCCAGTTTGCCCAGGACAGTCCTTGTTTAATCTGTTGATCAGGTGTAATTATTAGTTGCAACTCCTTTCAAAGTATCCCAGTTTGGTGCAGCGTTGGTGGTATAGTGGTGAGCATAGCTGCCTTCCAATGTATCCCAGTTTGCACCTCAACTTTTACAGTCATGCTATACTTAGTGTAATATGAATTAGGCTTAGGTGTACAATACATAATGGGTATAGAAATTTCTATAACATTCAAACAGTATTTCCCAGAGGAAAGGTCTATGTCATAACCATCCTGTAATTACCACACTATATGGTAGACATTTAATAAATTTGGTTGAAATACAGTTAGTGAGTTCTCCATTACAAAAGAGTAAATTTTTAAAAAGTAAATCACTCTAATTAAATTATATTCTCCCCTAGGACAAGATTTTTACCCCAGCTGGAATCCAGAAATAGCTAAAAGGAATACCAGGAAAACAGAGCCCATCTTTTAACAAAGAATCATGGCAAAATGAATCAAACTGCCTAGGATTTGTAAGCCAAGCATAATAAATAATTGATATACAAGTCATCAACATAGGCTGAAATACAGTGCAAGAAGATAAAGTCAAAGGAGGCTTCCCAACTAGAAGAAAAGATAATGGTTTTTATTTGATAGCATGTAGGAAGGGATTGTAGAAATCTGGCCAAAATCTAATCATGTAGGAATAGCCTGCAATCCAAGATTTCCCACAATACTGTGGCTTTCAGAGACAAGGGGTGGGTTTATCCTTTGCAATGTAAACTGACTGCTGTATACTTCAAATGTCTCCCTCTACCTATGAGGATTGCTTTGGTCTTATCAAGATGGTGCCTGCTCCAACTGCTTTCGTCCATGTCCTTTACTCCGCCAGACACTGTGAAATTCAAGAAACCGCATCTTAGATCTGATGAAAGGAGATGCAAAGCTTACTATCAGCTGTGTACTGATGGTACTGTATCCCTAATTACTTCACTATCTTTCTGATTAGCGTCATATAACACTAAAGAGAAGAGGAGATAGAAAAGAGTCCTGTCATTTCCCACAAGGGAAAGGTGAGGAAAAGATAAGCAGAAGAGATAGAGAATAATCCAAGTTTATTAGAGTCTTTACCTTACTTAGTCAAGGGAAATTTAGTTCATCCAAAAACCAGAGAGAGAAAAATAAGTTTATCATATTTATTGGCTGGATACTTTGTGGGGTGCCTAGTATATGCAGAGGAGAATGTCACCATGCCAATAACTTGGAGAAATTCATTCAACTTTGGGGGCTTCAGTTTTCCTCTTATAAAATAAAAATCCTCTATAAGGATTCTTTCTACCTTTTGAATGTAGCCATTGTATGAAATACTGCCGTTATCTAATACTCTCTTCTGAAACATATCATTCAAACGGCAAGCATGGATCGGGAACTATTGAGAACAGCATGACTATATGAAAAATAATGTCTACATCAAAAAGTTCACAGTGTAGTATGAGACACACAAGTACTTAGAATCCATTTGATACATGCTGTAAGAGAGGTATCTATAAAATTCTGTAGAGTACAAAGAAGATACTCTTAAGAGAAACCATAGAAAGAAAAATTTCAAATGGGTATTGAAGATCAGGGCAAAAAAGTTTTTTAGGCAGTGGAACAAAGGTGAATACTCAGAATTACAAATTATTTTGTACAACATTGAATATGGGTTTTAAGAGATTGCAAAGGGGCAGTTGCCGGAGATGATGCCAGAAACTGAGCTAGACCAGAACCTCTATGATATGTTAAAGAGTTTGGACTTCATCCTGTAACAGTGCTTCTCAAACTTGAATGTGCATAAAAATCACCTTTGTATATTTCATTAAAATACAGATTCTGATTCAGTTAGTTTAGCTGGAGACTGAGATTCTGCATTTCCAATGAGCTCCAGGCAATGCTTCCTATACTGCTGATCCATGGACCACATTTTAAGTGTGAAGTGTATTCTAAAGAATGGAAGTGATATGGTGAGATTGTTTTTAGGAAAGGTTACTCTATAAAAAGGTAGGAAGTGAAATGGAGAGAAACAAGCATGGTAGTAAAAAGAAATATTGAGAAGCTGTTAAGATAATAAAGGTCAGATAGGACCTGAACAGTGGTAATGCAGATGGAAAGGAGGTGATATCTTTAAGATATTCTGAAGATGTAGGAAGAATAGGACTTAGTGACCAATCAGCTGGGACAGGTGAGGGAGAGAGAAGAGTCCACAAAAGAATCCAGTAAACTCATTTAATTTGGTGTTTGGGGGGTTTTTTGTTTTTGTTTTTGTTTTGTCTGTTTGTTTTGTTTTGTTTCGCTGCACTGCATGGCTTACGTGATATTAATTTCCCAACCAGGGATCAAACCAGAGCCCATGGCAGTGAAAGCACCGAGTCCTAACCACTGGACCACCAGGGAATTTCTATCACTTAATTTGATTTAAATGAATAAAATCTCATTAAATCAATGTTGAACTTCATCCCAAAGATAAGAAAAGACTGTAAAAGTCTTTGGGAATTCCCTGGCAGTCCAGTGGTTAGGACTCTGTGCTTTCATTGCAGGGGCCGTGGGTTTGACCCCTGGTCAGGGAACTAACATCCCACAAGCCATGCAGCACAGCCAAAAAAACTACACTTGTTTGGCTACAACAATCTTCTGCCATTTTTTTCTATTTAACTCTGTAATAGTCTAAGGTTGATCTAGAGCTGTGTTGTCTGATATGGTAGCCACTAGCCATAGCCACACTAGCCACAGGTGGCTAGTAAATTTAAATTTATATTAATTTATTACTAAATTACTTAAAATTAAGTAACATTAAAAATTCAATTCTTGGGGACTTCCCTGGCAGTCCAGTGGTTAAGACTCCAATGCTCCCAATGCAGAGGGCATGGGTTCAATCCCTGGTTGGGGAACTAAGATCCTGCATGCCACATGGCACAACCAAAAAAGAAAAAATAAGTTCTTCATATGATCCAGTGATCCCACTCCTGGGCATATATCTGGAGAAAACTAAAATTTGAAAAGATACATGCACCCCAATGTTCATAGCAGCGCTGTTTACAACAGCCAAGACATGGAAGCAACCTAAATGTCCATCAACAGATGAATGGATAAAGAATATGTGGTATATATACACAATGCAATATTATTTGGCCATAAAAAAAGAATGAAATAATGCCATCTGCAGCAACATGGATGGACCTAGAGATTATCATACTAAGTGAAGTAAGTCAGACAAAGAAAGACAAATATCATATCTGCTTACATGTGGAATCTAAAAAGAATGATACAAATTAACTTATTTATAAAACAGAAACAGACTTACTGACATTGAAAACAAACTTATGGTTACCAGAGGGGAAAGGGGGGAAGGGATAAATTAGGAGTTTAGGATTAAAATATACACACTACTATATATAAAATAGCTAACCAACAAGGACCTACTATAGCACAGGGAACTATACTCAGTATCTTGTAATAACCTATAATGAAAAAGAGAGTATTTGGTAATATTGTCTCCCTTACTTTAAGAAAACTGTACTCAATATTTTATAATAACCTATAAGGAAAAATAATCTGAAAAGAGTATATATATATATATATATATATATATATATAACGGAATCACTTTGCTGTACACCTGAAACTAACACAACGTTGTAAATCAACTATATTTCAATAAAATTTTTTTAAAAATTCAATTCTTCAGTTACACTAGTCACATTTCAAGTGCTCAATAACTGTATGTGGCTAATGGCTACCATTTTGCACAGCATCAATATAGAACATTTTCATCTCAGAAGAAATATCTATTGGACAGCACTAATAGAGGCTCATCTAGGCATCTGTATTGCAAGGAGTCAACATTAGGAAAAACATTCCATTATCTTTATTCTTTGTTTATTTGTAAGATAGTTTAGTTTTTTTTTTTTAAGTGTGACAATGAATTAAGAAACGGGAACAGGACTTCCCTAGTGGCAGAGTGGTTAAGAATCCACCTGCCAATACAAGGGACACGGGTTTGATTCCCTGGTCTGGGAAGATCCCACATGCCACAGAGCAACAAAGCCCCTGTGCCATAACTACTGAGCCTGTGCTCTAGAGCCCGTGAGCCACAACTACTGAGCCCATCTGCCACAACTACTGAAGCCCACGCGCCTAGAGAAGAGAAGCCACCGCAATGAGAAGCCCACACACCACAACAGAGTAGTCCCTGCTCTCTGCAACTAGAGAAAGACTGCGTGCAGCAACGAAGACCCAACACTGCCAAAAATAAAATATTAATTAATTTTTTTTAAAAAACTTC
Source organism: Lipotes vexillifer (assembly GCF_000442215.2). Lineage (NCBI taxonomy): Eukaryota > Metazoa > Chordata > Mammalia > Artiodactyla > Lipotidae > Lipotes > Lipotes vexillifer. Next base: position 340,470 of record NW_006792103.1, on the reverse strand, counting down.
AAATTGAAAAAAATAATAAAAATGGGCAGAAGATCTGAAAAGACATTAAAAAAGAAAGAAAGAAACAGGAATGTTTGAAGGTGAGGAGATCTTGGCAGACTCAACAACATTGTTTTCTTTTGAGAAACAACACCAAGGTTTGAAAATCCCAGAAGACGTCTCAAGATCATAACACCCTTGAGAAAATGAGCTAATTTTTAAGTAAGTCTGTGAGACTGATAAAAGATACATTATTCCCCATATGTAAGCAATAAGTAAATAAGGTTCAATTTTAAAGCCTTGTGCAATTGTCATGAGTAGTTTAGTCAAGAATAAAAAACTGAGTATAGAGGTTTAAAGAAAGAGTCTATTCCAGGACTTTTCCCCGTAACAACAGTAAGCTTACCAACAGAGAAAGAATGCTTTACCTCATGGGATGCTTTCAGTGATGTATACAGAAAAATTCGACACAAACTGACAAATAAGGAAACTTATTGGCTCATTTAACTAGAAAATCCAGAAGTGGATAAGGTTTCAGAATTGATTGGTCTAGCAGTCTAGCTATGTTTTATCAAGGACTCAGTTTCATTCTAAATCTGTACATGGTGTTGACTTTATTTTAACAATGATTACTTTCACTGACATAATATGGCTGACAAAAATAATCAGGGCCTCTTTATACCTAAGCTAGTCTGCTCCCATATCCCTTCAACAGAAGTTCTAAACTGTGCACTGATTAGAGCACTTCTCATTCATCCCTGGGGCCAGGGCAGTCCATGCTCTGCTAACTTAGCTGTGACTAACCTGAATCCATCATCGTAGCAAGAGGCTTGGCCTACCCAAACCACGTGGTTGCCACATAAAAGGGGAAGACTGAAATAGATGTTGGGGAAATAACCATAATATTTACAATGTCAGCAGAAAAAGGAGACAATTTTTTAGTTCTCATTTATATCAACTTATTTTTTTAAATCCTTACATTCCAAGCCATTTTTTCTTGATAAGAAAAAACACTGTGAAATGTGAAAATGAGCAAATGATGTTTCAGATTCACAGATAAAAATCACATTAGAGAAAGCATAAGGAAGAAAATGGTGGCATGAAGGTAAATTTTACTTTTTACTGCAGCCACAAAAAGTGAGGGAAATAGGTTCAAAAGGAATTGATGGTATAAGGATAATTGGGATATATTCAGATTTTACTCTGAAACTATAGATGAGAATCTTTCATAAAATGCAAGCAGTACCAAAAGTAAAATGGAAGGACTTTGGCCACCCTACTGTTAAAATATACACACAGAAGAATTAATTACCTTATAAATAGTTTCTAATATACAAATACGTATTGAATTGATGACCATGATAAGGTACAACCTTAAGCAAGTTATTGCTTACCTTTCTCCACTGTTGATTGGAAGATTTTTATTCAAATCCAGTAGAAACATTTCAAAAGTTTTTTCAAAATAACTGAAAGTTTATTCCCCTAATGTTTTTTCAAGTAACTAAAAGGACCCTAGGTGGATGCAGGAGATTAAAAATAATAATAATAGTAATAATAATGCCCACATTTTGCTTTACTCTCACTTGATGTTTAATGACAAAATTTTGGTTTCAAGGTCTACCTCAATGAGACTAATATCTAAAACTATCTCTCATTTCATTTCTTCATTCTCAGCTGTCTATGAAGTATTTATACTTGAGGATTCCACTACCACCTCAAACTTAATATGCCTAAAACAGAATTTTTCCACTATCCCTTCCCCAGCAACAACAAAAAGTTCCTTTTCCAACTTCTATTTTTCTGTCATTGGAATCATTATTCCCACTCCCACCCCCCAGCCCCAAATCTTCTGTGGCAGGAATGTCAAAAACATCTGTGATTACTCCTTATGTTTTTTCTTATATGTAATCAGCCCCTGCATACTATCAATTATTTCTTTATCATATCTCAGAGATATCCCATAAACTATTCTCATTGCCACCACTCTAACCTAGGTTATTATCACATCCCACTCAAATAATTGCAATATCCTAGTCGGAGAAAGATCACTGGACTTGGACTCTGTATACCACCAATTAGTTATGTCCTTTTAGGTACCACAATCTTTGAGCCCCAAACTCCTCTGTAAAATGAATAGGGCTAGGACTTCCCTGGCTGTCCAGTGGTTAAGACTCTGCTCTTCCAATGCAGTGGGCGCAGGTTCCATCCCTGGCCCGGGAAATAAGATCCTGCATGGCATGTGTGTGGCATGGCCAAAAATTAAAAAGATAAAATGGACAGGACAAGGTTGTCACTATGTTCTCTTCAGTTCTAAAATTTTGTGCCAGAACTATTTCCCCTTGCTTCAGTCTCTTCTACTTTTCCCCTCCAAATCATTCAGTACACTGCTATCAGATCAACCTTTAAAAACACCCCTTTTACTATGACACGTAGGAGGCAGACTAAAGCAACAGTTTAGAGTGCCAGCTCTAAGGTCAGAATGCAAGGATTCTAACCTCAGCTCTGCCACTTATCAACCATGTTACAAAGCATGTTCCTCATCTGTTGAACAGGGAAACAGATAGCACCTCATTAAAGAGCTCAAAATTAAATGAGGTAATACATATATATGCCTGGCACATTGTTAAGTGCTCAATAAATGTTTATTATTCTTACATTACCCAGTCAAAACCCAACAACTCATCCTGCCTACAAAACAAGTCCAAAATCTGTAGCCAGAGTTTTAACTTTTTCTGCATCTACCTCTGAACCACTTTTTTTACACTTGTCTTTACTGTTACATTCTATAGACCCTCCCTCCCAAACATGTTGGTCTACTCTTTATCTTCAAGGGCTTTCTGACTTATTTGCATCTCTTCAATGCCACTTATGCCTGGAACACGTCAGCCTCTTTTGTCTACTTATTTGAAATCAAAAGGCTTTCAGCTACATGTAAAACAAACAGACAAACAAAAACCTTAAACTAGGTTAAACAATAAGGAAATGTTTGGCCTGGTGGCAAGGCAGGTTTTATTTTAATTTTTTAATATTTATTTATTTATTTATTTGACTGTGCTGGGTCTTAGTTGCAGCATGCAGGATCTTCATTGCAGCATGCTGCAGCATGCGGGATCTTTAGTTGCAGCATGCAGGATCTAGTTCCCTGACCAGGGACCAAACCCAGGCCCCCTGCATTGGGATCACGGAGCCTTAACCACTGGACCACCAGGGAAGTCCCAAGGCAGGTTTTAGATTGGCTGGATCCAGTGGCTCCACCTCTGTTTCTCTGCAGTTCTCTTGGCAGTGCCCTTGTCTGTATGTTTCCTTGACCCTCTGGCTGACTTACTACCTGGAAAACAATGGATCTAGTTGTTCCAGGCTTCATATTCATGCACCCTGTTGTTTGAGGAAGAGAGAAATTCTTCCCAGTATTCCAAATAAGAGTCCTGAAATTCACCTTGATTGGGTCATAGTCTCCTCTTCCCATCCCCCACCCTCAGCCCCAACCAAACAATGACGTGACCGGGGGAAATGGAATGTGCCAGTGATTATATTAAACCAACCACAAATCCCCCTGAAACTTGAGGTGGGATCAGGTTCCCTCCAAATACTTGAGCTTATGGTAGAAGATATTATCCAAGCTAAAGTGTGAATGCTGTTAATAGTGAGAAAGCAAATAATGAATATTGGTTATGGAGCCAAGAATGTCCACTCCACCATCCCTAAGGCCCAATTAAAGACTATCTCTTTGATGATGTTAGTTTCTATAAACACTGCTTTGACTTGCTTTATACTATGAATATGTCTTGCCTCTCTCAGTAGATTATAAATTCCTGAAGTCAGGGACATTATATTCCTACTCAGCACTAAGCACATATAGAGAGCACTCCCTGAGGGATAAAATAGTTGAATGTTGGATTCAGTGCTATGTATTTGCAAAGTGGAACTAGGTGGTTGAAAGAAGTGGGGTGGGTAGAAAAGAGTATCACAGCTCTTAGAACAGTTCTGGGGGAGAGGAACAACCTAGGTAATGGATCACTGGGTAAAATAACTCAGGAAGTGTCGCTCCCCAAAATAGGATTAGGGGAGTGATAGGAATCCCATTTCTACTTTCAGATTTGAGGCCAATATGATTTTCTAATAGCTCTGTTTGATGATTATATTTATGCCTCCACAAGTGGCTTTCTTAGCCTTGATAATCTCAATTTAAGTTTCTTATTTCCTTTGGATCTCGCAAAGTGTTTCTCCTCACGTGGTATCAAGGAAAACATATTCTGTTCACTTACTTCATAACTGCTCCCTTGACCTTTTTATTGCTCCCCTAACCATTAGAACCCAAGATGCTCTTGCAAACACGACTCATTATTGACAGTCTTCATCTTTTGCAAATGGAAGTGATGACAGACCCACTGCTTTGTATAAAAATATTTTGCTATTTCTATACAAAATATTTTATTAATGGAAACCACACAGTATGTTATATTGAAATGTTATGACTTGAAATTTGTGTATCTAATGTCTCTAATAATAAAGGCTTCACAGTACAACTGTTGCTTGCAGATTTGCAGCTGGCTGGCATTTTAATTTTCATTTTTAATTTAAATATGACTGATCTGAAATAATTAGAAAAATTCTCCTTGAATCATTGCATTTCAAAAGAAGAAAGCAAATCCAGCTGTCTAATTGTGAGGCAACCTTTTATTTAGAAATTGAGATCATTGGCACATCATTAATGCTTTCTTTCTCTCTATTAAATATTCTCCTAATAATGCTAAATCAAATGAAGCCTCTTTATATAAAGTCAGATTCACCAGAACAACATAGCAAAGTATAGAGGTGAGAATTATTAACATGTTATGAAAAAAAAACTCATTTCTAAAAACAGTTTCAATAAACAATAAGTATGCAAATAACTACTGCAGTTTCTCTTTCTCAAATCTTAAAAAATTCATTTTTAGGTAATGGTTCCAATAATTGTTCTGTCTTCCCCACTGAATTTTGAACTCCTGAAGGTATGTGAAATGCCTTATTCTTATTATTCACTTATTCTCTAGCATAGTGCTTTCTATACCACTGAATATTTATTAAATCTAATTAAAAATCAATAAGCCCTGCTAATAAACCAGCAATTAATAGGAAATATTTTGACTCTAAAATCCTGACACTTGAAAGAAAAACATCTAAGCATAGGAATGTGATTTTCCTCATTTAAAATGCTGAGGTTTTATTTTTTTCCTTTTGCTTTTAGCCTTTATTGTTAACCTAAGTATTGAAAAAAATTAAATATATCTGGTTAGTGATAAAACACCACTTCACATTTTCAAATTCTAGATCATCTTCATTTTAGTTTTAATTTACCCTTTTAATTTAATTTTACTTTTTTAGTAAAAGAAGAAAAATGACTAAACTCTTTTTTTTTTTTTTTTTTTTTTTTGTGGTACGCGGGCCTCTCACTGTTGTGGCCTCTCCCGTTGCAGAGCACAGGCTCCGGACGCGCAGGCTCAGCGGCCACGGCTCACGGGGCCCAGCCGCTCCGCGGCATGTGGGATCTTCCCGGACCGGGGCACGAACCCGTGTCCCCTGCATCGGCAGGTGGAGTCTCAACCACTGCGCCACCAGGGAAGCCCCCTAAACTCTTTTTTAATGCTGAGTGTAGGAGGTCATAATTTTCTGCTACAGGATTGCTAATGTTTTTTCCTTCTTCATTCCCATGTGTTTCTATGAAAGGACTATTCTTTCGTTACTGTGTATGTGTTATAGGGATATGATTTAAGTCACTTTGTGATGATGATGATGATGATCATGACCCTTTAGATCACTTCCTCACAGAATGCTCAAGAAGTTGGCAAATCTGTTAACCTCAGCCAGAAAGGTTTAGATATTGTGTGAATTCCAATAATTCCGATAATCCAGTATGGATAAGGTATATACCTCAGGCTAGAAACCTGAACTACGTAAGAAGACCCCAATTAATCTGAGACATTTAAGCCAGTCTCCTAAACCTAAGTCCAAGAATGAGTCAGTATGTGATGAAAACACCTCTCTTGTGATGGTACTGAGATGCCTTGTCATATAGAGGCAAGGAGATGAAAGGCAAGGAAACCGTGCTTGCAAAATTGATCTAATCCTTTAAGGTTTCTGTATGGTTATAATTATTTCATAATCAAAAACACATCTTTTGGGCTTCCCTGGTGGCTCAGTGGTTGAGAATCTGCCTGCCGATGCAGGGGACACGGGTTCGAGCCCTGGTCTGGGAAGATCCCACATGCCACGGAGCAACTAGGCCCGTGAGCCACAACTACTGAGCCTGCGCGTCTGGAGCCTGTGCTCTGCAACAAGAGAGGCCACAACAGTGAGAGGCCCGCACACCGCGATGAAGAGTGGCCCCCGCTTGCCGCGACTAGAGAAAGCCCTCGCACAGAAACTAAGACCCAACACAGACAAAAAATAAATTAATTAATTTAAAAAACAAAACAAAACACATCTTTTATGCTTGAGGTGGAGTTTTTTTTTTTCTATTTCCTTTAATTTTTTGTTCTATCTTAATATTTAGTGAAGTTTTCAAAATGACCACTTATTTATTCTGTCCTAAGGAGAACCAAGGAAGGAAATATTGTTCACATTTGGACCAGAGTTTGGTACCCAGCATAATTCAAATTGGGACAGCACAAATCTTCCCAAGAGAAGATGATAATGGAGGTGAAATAATTAGGGTCATTTGCTTGGTTTCTCCTCCTAGAGATTTTCCTTCCAGAATTTTCACTGAAAGAACTTCAGAAGGTTTTGTGTTTCAGCTTTTACAAGAAAAGGGTTGTGACACAGCATCGTGACACATCATATTTTTACAAAGTTTATAAGATAATTCTTAAGTATGAGTTAAGCACTCTTAACTCATGTAATTTCCCTAAGAGAAGGAGGTAGAAAAATAGTGAGGAAAATCTCAGCAAAACAAGACTAAAGACATGGGGACATCTTTGGCTAGTACCATCACCATCAATTTAATTATAGAGCCCCATGGTGCCTGATGATTACCTTCTACTGCACTTGATGCTGTGCTAGGCTGGTACAAAGATAAGTCCCTAATGGCTTCAGATATGTAGTAATAATTGGGAGTATGAGATTTAATAGAGTTGAAATAATATTGAGAGATAGTAAAAGAAGATATAAAATTCAGTTAGAGGAAAGTTTAGAGGAGTTAAAATAAAAGAGAAATAGCATTGAAATCAGGGGGAATTGTGGGTTGGGTCTTTACAAATATAACTGAGAAAAAAATGGCAGAAGAAATGGCTGGGGAAAAAAATCTTTATCTATATATATTCCTGAATTTGAAGGGAAGAAATTATACCCAGGAGGTACATAAAGGATGAAGAAATATGGTCCTCATTAGCTTCAATAAACCAATTAACAGTGTCTAGAGCCTAGAGCATTTTAATCAATTTTTCTATGCTTGTAGACTAGAAGAAATGAGAACTACCTTGACTCCTCCACTGAGTCCCCTATATCTATACTGTCACTAAATTCTTTCTACTTTAACCATTTTCTCTACTCTTACTTTTTTCTTTCCTTCTCAACTACCACTTCACCAGACTTCAATCTGTCTTGTATTAAGGCCAGCAGATTAATATTCCTAATAATTATTTCCATCATGTCACCATTCAGCCTCTCAAGAATCTATATTGCCTAGAGTATCAAGGCCAAGCTTCTCTTTCGGAGAAATAAGAGCCCTCCACCATCCAAATTCACCCTCCTTGTATTTACTTTCCAAAACCGCCTAAAACATATACTCATTTCAGACAGGGACATCTATCTAAGCACTTCTCCCACAATGCCAAGCCCATTCTTGCTTTACTGACTGTGCAAGTGCCAGTGTATTGCTGAAAGGACCTTGCTGCTGCCCTGTTCACTCAATTGTGTCATTTTCAAAGTTCAGTTCAAGTCCCACTGCCAGAAAGAGGCCTTTTTCAGTTACTCTGGCTGTAACAACACGGATGCATCCTATTTCTGAAATCATTCTCTCCTCAGAGTTAGGGCAAGTAAGAAATATTTCTTTCTTTAAAGCTTTACTAGGAAGGTTATAAGCTACTTGGGGCCATGTTTTTAACTCCCTTTTTCTCCAGGGTTGTATAAAATGAGTTGGGCCTTTGTTTTTTCTTAATGCTTTTTGACTCACAGAAAAACTGAAATTTAAATTTGAAGATTATGATTTAGGAAAAATTTTTAGGAAGTTATACAAATTTAGAAATGTATACAGTACTGGTGTGGTATAAGTTTTTACTATTTATATTAAGTAGCTTCTTTAAAATAAACTATACTCATGGCAAAAGAAAATTCACAAGTTTTCCTCTTTGGGCTTCCCTGGTGGCGCAGTGGTTGAGAGTCCGCCTGCCGATGCAGGGGACACGGGTTTGTGCCCCGGTCCGGGAAGATCCCACAGGCCGCGGAGCGGCTGGGCCCGTGAGCCATGGCTGCTGAGCCTGCGCATCCGGAGCCTGTGCTCCGCAATGGGAGAGGCTACAGCGGGGAAAGGCCAGCGTACCGCAAAAAAAAAAAAAAAAGTTTTCCTCTTTATCTCCAGTCACACTATCCCCAGTTCCACTCTACAGAGGTAGCCAGTATTAACAGATTCTGCCAAAATCATTCAAAATATGTCTATGCATATACATATACTTAAGGCAAATGAGAACATAATTTACATACTGTTCTACCAATTTGCATTTTTAATTAAAAATATATCTTGGAACCCTTTCCATATTAGTACTGTATGATTCCATCATCCTTAATATTTTGCATAGTTTTCCATTTATAGCAGAGCTCCATAATTTATTGAACCAACCCTCTGTTGATGAGCATTAAAGTTATTTCCAGTTTTCTTGCTATTACAAACAAAGCTACAATTAACATTTTTTTGCACTCATGCAAGGGTATGTAGAAAAGAAATTCCCAGGTCAAATGGTAGATGTATGTTACCTTTTTTTTTTTTCTTTGGCTGCACCTCTCAGCTTGCAGGATCTCAGTTCCCTGACCAGGGATCAAACCCAGGCCCCGGGAAGTGAAAGCGCCAAGTCCTAACCACTGGACGGCCAGGGAATTCCCTGTTACATTTTTAAATAATTGCCAATGCTGTCTTCTAACAAAGCTTGCACAAACTTATTCTCCCACCAACTGTGCAGGAAT
>NW_006792103.1:311586-331328 GCF_000442215.2 Lipotes vexillifer | reverse complement strand
CCCTACACCCTCAGCAGCACTGGGTACTACGACTCTCTTTAATCTTTGTCAGTCTAATAGATGAAAAATAATACCTTCCTGCTATTTTAATACTTATTTCTTTAATTATGAATGACAAATGTTTATTGGCCATTTGTGGAGAGTTACTGCAAAATGTCTTTGCTTCTCCTTTTTTGTCTTTTTCTTACTGATTTCTAAACTTAATTGCACATGAGGAAAATTGGTCTTTTGGGGCCTCCCTGGTGGCGCAGTGGTTGAGAGTCCACCTGCCGATGCAGGGGATACGGGTTCGTGCCCCGGTCTGGGAGGATCCCACGTGCCGCGTAGCGGCTGGGCCCGTGAGCCGTGGCCGCTGAGCTTGCGCGCCCGGCAATGGGAGGGGCCACGACAGTGAGAGGCCCACATATCGCAAAAAAAAAAAAAAAAAAAAAAAAAAAAAAAAATTGGTCTTTTGTTGTCTTATCTGTTGAGAACATATTTTCCAGTTTGCCTTTTTTCTTTTGAATATTTTTATGGTGCATTTTTCTCATATTGCTGTTTCAATTTTTTATGTTGTCAACTTTATTATCATTCTTTTGCTATGTAGTCTGTACTTTGTACCATACTAAAGGCCCTCTCATTTCTAAAAGTATTTTCAAAAATGTATCCATTTTCTCATTGGCATTATCGTGGTTTCATTTCTTTCTTTTTTCTTTCAATAAATTTATTTTATTTATTTATTTTTGGCTGCGTTGGGCCTTCGTTGCTGCGCACGGGCTTTCTCTAGTTGTGGCGAGCAGGGGCTACTCTTCATTGCGCTGCACGGGCTTCTCATTATGGTGGCTTCTCTTGTTGCGGAACATGGGCTCTAGGTGCGCGGGCTGCAGTAGTTGTGGCACATGGCCTCAGTAGTTGTGGCTCGCAGGATCTAGAATGCAGGCTCAGTAGTTGTGGTGCACGGGCTTAGTTGCTCCACAGCATGTGGGATCTTCCCGGACCAGGGCTCGAACCTGTGTCCCTTGCATTGGCAGGTGGATTCTTAACCAATGCACCACCAGGGAAGTCCCTCAAAATAAGCATTTCTTTTAAAAACAAGTTAATATTGTTAAATTTATTTGGCCCTATTATTCTAAATTGAAGATTCCTTAAAACATATTTAAACTTTTTATGAGAATATTTCTAAATGAAAGATGAAGATTTTAAAATATTAGCCTGCTTGATGCAAATTCATCATATGAACATCTAGATACATGGAAAGCACGACTCTACAAACACCACTTTTATGAGAAATTCAGATTCAAGTAATACCTTTCAAATTCTTACTATATGACAATTATATGCCTAGTGCTTTCAGACACAATATCTTATGTGATTCTCATGAGCCCACACATACTCAACCCTTCTTGTATCTTTTTTTTGTTTTGTTTTTTTTTGCAGTACGCGGGCCTCTCACTGTTGTAGCCTCTCCCGTTGCAGAGCACAGGCTCCAGACGCGCAGGCTCAGCGGCCACGGCTCACGGGCCCAGCTGCTCCGCTGCACGTGGGACTTTCCCGGACCGGGGCACGAACCCGTGTCCCCTGCATCGGCAGGCGGACTTTCAACCACTGCGCCACCAGGGAAGCACCTGTTGTATCTTTTAATATAATTTGAACATCTGCCTAACCATGGGGAAGGATGAAGAAGTGGCAACAGACTGCAGAGTGGATTAGGCCAAAACCTAAGTGCTTGCTGGGGATGAAATCGGTGGGGGCAGGAGGAGCTTCAGGAAGGGAGGATATTAAAGAGAATAAAGATTTAACCTTAGAACGATGGAAAGGCTTCAACTTGAAGGTCCAAGATACAGCAAATGGCAGAGGTAAGGTTTGGGGCTGAAAGAAGGATTGGTTGAAAAATCTGGACAGGAAATGATTAGACTCCCTAGGTTCCCTTTTCAACCCCATGTAATTTATGACTCCGTATCCACCACCCCCACCATCCTCCACCCCTACCATATTCCCAAACACTTTCACCACGATACCATAGATATATGGGGACCCTGAACCAAACAGCCTCTGACTTTTGTCCAGGCTTTGGGGTAAAGTAGGAAGACAAAGGGCTAACAGAAGAGATTATGCCAATCTAATGGACCCCCCTCTCCTGCCCTGGTTCCAGGACAACAGGCACCAATACCTATTGTAGTTGACTGACAAGTGTCCTCCAAAAATTTATGTACACCCAGAACCTTAGAATGTGAACTTATTTGGAAATAGGATCTTTGCAGATGTAATTAGGTTAAGAAGACACCATGGTGGATTAGGGTAGGCTCTAAATCCAATGATTGGTGTCCTTATAGGAGGAGAGAACACACAGGGACACGTGGACAGAAGACCAAGTGAAGATGGAGGCAGAGACTGGAGTGATACAGCTACAAACCAAGGAATTCCAAAGATTGCCAGGAGGCATCAATCAAGGATTGCTGGGAGCCATCAAATACAATGGCTAATCCTCCAGCCCGGTATTTGGGGGTATCTTTGTGAAAATTGTTTAGACTCTCACCTACTTATTCAGTACTATTTAACTTTTTTAATTACTTTGATAGGGAAAAAAAAAGTTTATTTTAAAGACAAGGCAAGGAAGGAGTCTTCCCTAGAGCCTTTCAGAGCATGGCCCTGATGACACCTTGACTTCTGACTTCCAACTTCCAGTACTGTGAGAGAACAGATTTCCATTGTTTTAAGCCACCCAGTTTGTGGTAGTTTGTTACCGTAGCCCTAAGGAAACTAATACATCTGTCCTTAGGCAGAATTGGAAGACTATTTTCTGGAAAAATTGAAGAGTTCCAGAGAAAAGCCCTACAAATATTGACATTTAGGAGTTTCACACATACAAAGAAAAAACTGTCTAACTGTCAAATGAACCAACAGTGAAGCCTAATTCCCACCTGCTCACTACCACAAATCAATCTTCAAATCAGGTCCTTAGTGCCTCACTCTTAAATAGGAATGGATAGCCAAGAATCATCAGTCATTCAAGGAAATTCTCCAGTACCTAAGCCAGAGACTACAACTGTCCCCAATATTCATTCTTCTCCTTTTTCTTTTGGTAATAGAACCTCTTGAATTTTTGCTGGACATGTGACTGTTCAGCTAAAGACTGTTTCCTAGCTCCCCTTTGTGCTAAAGCGGTCAGCGGGATATAAAAAGAGAGGCGTCAGTCCTTCCAATTTATGTCCTTAAAAGAAAGCTGCTTGGTGTTCCTCTCTTCTTTTCCTCTTCCTTCAGACTGGAGCATGGACTTACGAGTGGTGAGCCAGTTTCAACCACGCAGAAAACAAAACTACCTTAGAGGATTTGGGAGTAACATGGTAGAAGGTTCCTTGGAAGACCCTTTGGAGCAGAGCTACCCACCCTCCTGGACTGTTCAAGGAGAGAAAAATAAATTTCTATTTTGTTTGTGCCTTTGTATTCATGGATATTTCTGTTACAATAATTTAGCCTCTCACCTAAGAACTCATTATTTAGCTCATAAAAATTACTTTGATAGAAGTAAAATTTCATTTTTAAAAACAGATTTGATTTAAAAAAATTTTTTAAATAAAAGATGAGCCTGGTCTCTCCTACCTTCAAATACTAGTGTGTCCCTTCAGTTTCTAGATAATAATACCTGAGTCTTCAAACTGCTTGAAGTCTTACCTTCCAACAGATTATTTCCCAGGTGTTTCTAAAAGTCCCTAAAGATGCTTGTATCTTCTGCCATAATTGGAACATAGTAGGAGAGCAATAAGTATTTGTTAAATGAATGAAAAATATTATTTGATTCACAAAAATTGACTTGACACTATGCACAACTTTTTTAAAAAATAGAAATTCTTTCTTAGAGTTGTTTTAAGTTCACAGCAACATAAGAGAGAGTACAGAAGTTTCTCATATTATACCCCTGCTCCCACACATGTATAGCCTTCCCCATTATCCACATCCCACAGAGTGGTACAACTGATGACCCTGCACTGACATCATTAACACCCGAAGTCCACAGTTTAGAGTGGGATCCTCTCTTGGTGTTGTACATTGTATGGGTGTTGACAAATGTATAATGACAAGTATCCACCATTATAATATCACACAGAATAGTTTCACTGTCCTAAAAATCCTGTACTCTATTTATCGCTCTCTTTCCTCTAACCTCTGTGCCTATCTTTTTTAATATCATGAGTTTTGGGAAAATGAAATTCACTTGATTTTTTTTCTATTCAGTTTGCAACATGTTTTATTTCTCAAGCAATTTCAGTGTTAAACAAATGAGACAAAGTTATAATTTGGTAACTTTGGATTGTATTCTGGGGAAAACTTTTTTACTGTATTTTTAAAAATAAGCTTAATATTTTGTATTTTCATTTAAATATTGCTTGGAGGGAAGACAGTTTTATAATAAAAGGCATGGTTAGGATTCTTATTCTTGTATATTAGAAGAAAATTAATGTAATGGTGAAAATGTGTTCACCAAGTAGTTTTCCACTCTAAGCAAATTATTTTATATAGTTGCGTGACATCATACATGAGAGTTAAGTTTTTAAATTATCATGGAAAACAAAACTTTTAATTAATTGTTTTTTTTTTTTTTTTGCAGTACGCGGGCCTCTCACTGTTGTGGCCTCTCCCGTTGCAGAGCACAGGCTCCGGACACGCAGGCTCAGCGGCCATCGCTCACGGGCCCAGCCGCTCCGCGGCATGTGGGATCTTCCCGGACCGGGGCACGAACCCGTGTCCCCTGAATCGGCAGGCGGACTCTCAACCACTGCGCCACCAGGGAAGCCCATAATTAATTGAATTTTTAATTGAAATGACTTTGAAGGTGCCAGTTTGAAGACTGGGCTTGTAACTAAGCAGTACCCCATGGGGCCTTCCTGGGACAGACCCCTCCCCCATGCCCTCTGCTTTAGCACCTCTCTGAAGTACCTAGATAACAGTATATGATGCACATTTCCTGAGTTGTTTTACAGATGAGAAAACTCCCACCAAATGGAAGATGCTAACTACTTGATGACCATGAGCACGTAGCCCCCAGGCCTCCGAGCCTAAGGATCAATAATGTTAATCCCTGTGACACTGCCCGGTTACCTCACAATTGACCAATCAGAGAACTGTGCACAAGCTGATCGCATACCCTGCAACCCCCTTCCCTCACCTGGCCTTTAAAAATGGTTTCTGGAACCCCATCGGAGAGTGTGGGCTTTTTGAGCACTAGCAGTCCTGAACTCCTTGCTTGGTGCCCTGCAATAAACGCTGCACTGTCCTTCACCACAACCCGGTGTTAGTAGATTGGCTTTACCACACGCAGGCAAGTGGACCTAAGTTTGGTTTTGTAATGGAACATTGCTAGTTGTCCCCAATATCCATTTTCCTTACTTACTTGGTATTAGAACGTTCAGCTGGCAGGTAGCCACTCAGGATAAAGAGAACATTTTCCAGCCCTGTTTATAGTTCATGTGGCCTGTGTGGCTAGGCTCTGGCTAATGGAATATAAGAGTGAATGTCCTGTGGCAGCTTCTGGGAACCTCTCAAGAGAGACCTGGAGCTTGCTCTTGGATCCTCTTCCTACAGGCCTTCCTGCATCCTGCTTTTGAAATATGGATGCCACACTAGACCCTGAGGATGAGGGTCTGTATCAGTCAGCGTTCTCCAGAGAAACAGAACCAACATGATGTATCCATCTATCCATACGTATACTTATATTTATACTTACTTAATCATCCACATGTTCAACAAATATTAATGAAGTATCTAGTACATCCAAGTTACTATGTTAGGCTCACTATGGGCTACAAAATAAAAACCTTACCTTCAAAGAATTTACTATTAGCATCAGAGTAGTATCAACAAATTCACATTAGTAATAGCCAGAACTATCCAAAGAGAAAGTTTTAGCATTATACTGCCTCTTAATTTTTCAAGTCCTTCACTAACATCTCTTAAAATACTACAAAATAGTATTACATTTACATTTATAGATTATATTATAATATCTAATCTATAGAAATATAGCTGGCCATGAGTTTGGAAAATGCATTAATCAATGCGTTACATATCAGCATAGACTGTTCAATCCAGTACCACCAAGGAGTCAACAAGCAAAACACGTGATTATGTAAAACCCTCAGGAAAACCTCTTACAGAAGGGGGCAAATGCCTCACAGATCTTTCTTCTTCTCATGAGAAGCAGATGGGATTAGCAGACCATGACTATTGTGTACTGCTACTTACAGTAAATTTTTCGTTGTCCCTTCCAGAAAAAAGAATAAGCTGTATATTTGTACTGAGGAAGAAAAACATGTAAGACCTACAAATTCCCTAAATCTCCTTTGTTTACAAATACTGTTTGCTTGGTCTTTTTTTTTTTCTGTACGCGGGCCTCTCACTGTTGTGGCCTCTCCCATTGCAGAGCACAGGCTCCGGATGCACAGGCTCAGCGGCCATGGCTCACGGGCCCAGCCGCTCCGCGGCATGTGGGATCTTCCCGGACCGGGGCACGAACCCGTGTCCCCTTCATCAGCAGGCGGACTCTCAACCACTGCGCCACCAGGGAAGCCCTGCTTGGTCTTTTGAGATATATACACATATTTTTATATTATATACAATTTACATAACATATATAGAATAATATATGCATTATATATTATGTATTGATATTTATATCATGTTATTATATAAATACAATACATATGTATTATAAATATTTCTTCATAAATAAATTAGGAGAAATTGATCTCTTAGGATCCCAAATAAGGTGAAATGAGGTTGTCATTGGTTGCTAGTATATGCCAACAATTTCTACCCTAGGCAAAGTAATAAAAGGCAGGGGGGTGGGAATTCCCTGGCAGTCCAGTGGTTAGGACTCAGCGCTTTCACTGCTGTGGAACTAAGATCCCACAAGCCGAGTGGCGAGCCCCCCCAAAAAAAAGCAGAGGAGGACAACATCCCAGCACCTCCCATCTGATTATCTCCACAGGCTTGGCTGTGGATGAAAGAAGATACTTCTATCTATTCCATAGCCAAGAAAGCCCTCCCAGATGGATCCAGAACAAATCAAGAATCTCACCTTTGGTGAAAGGTTGAAAGCATTATAGGTAAAAGAATCAAAATGCAATTTAATGGGGAGATGAGAGGCATCCTTAATTTGGGAGGACCCCAAAACAACTTCATAAAAAATGCCTACTTTGTATTTTAAATTATATATTTAATCTTTTGTTTCCTTTATAAGATATGTCAGTAGTCAGTAATATGGGAAGAGTGTTAAATCTGGTACCAATGTAAGAGGAACATAAGAGCCTGGATTCTGGAGCCAAACTGGGTTCAAAATCCAGCTCTATCACTTAACGACTGTATGGTCTTGGGAACCTCTTCTATAAAATGGACAGAATAATAGCACTCACCGCATAAGGCTCTTCTGAGGAATATGTAAATTAACATATACGCACTTAGAAAAGTACTTGGCACAGAGTAAAGATTATACAAAATCTCTTGCTGTTACAAATGCCTTGGCATCATTTGGGAAGGGGGATGTGGTATTCTGTGTTAGCTTGCTGTCAGTTAAGATAGAATTGGAATTCTATCAAATTTTAAAAACTCCCAGCAAAAGATTTATGAGACTTTTTCTTTTCCTAAAATTTTTCTGGTATCCAGTCGCCTGCTATGTTGCAGTTTAGGTCTTGGAGGTAAATGAAGAGGGATACAAAGATTCTCCAGCAAAGACCCTCTTCTTAGGAAGAGAAAGCAAGAGAGCAAGGGTGTCATATCAGGTACGGTCTTATACATTGATGCTATTCCTGCCTCACTGCAATTGCTCCTTGTGCCACAAGCCATCAGAGGGTAACCAGTAACAGTAGTAGTAGTGGTAGTAGTAGTAGGCATAACATCTGAGTGTGGGCCGGGCAATGGGCTAAGTGCTTTAAATACTTAATTTAATTCTCACAAGAACAAGAACGCTATGATGTAGGTACTGTTACTGAGAGGGGATACTGCATGATGATTTTGACGGTGGGCTTTAGAGGTAGATTTGCCTGGGATTGTATCCTGGCCCCATCATTAGCTGGCTGTGTCATCCTGGGCAAATTACCTAACCTCTCTCACCCAGAGAATGAGGATAATGATAGTACTTATCTTACAGGGCTTTTGGGTGAGCATTTCATGAGTTAATACATATGATGTCCTCAGGTTTGGACACTTTTAGAATGTGGGCTGTGAAAACAGGCTGCTTGGGTTTACATCTCAGCTCCATTACTTAGGAGCTAAGTGGCCCTGGGCAAGTTACCTAACTTATCAGTGCCTCGGATTCCTCCTCTGTAAAATGAATGTGGCCAGAAGAGTACCGACCTCATAGAGGTTTTATGAGGATTAAATTGGTTATATCTGTAAAGTGCTTAGAGAAGGGTCTGGCAATATAAACGTCTCCCCCCTTCTCTCTCATCTCCTGGGACTCCAGCTACATGTGTTAAACCTATTCACTGTGTCCCATGTATCTTTTCCTCTCTTTTCTGTCTTTTTTATCCCTTTTGGAGCTTAAGTCAGAATACTTTTTTCTGACGCTTCCTGCAGTTTGTTAAATCAAAAATAAATATTTACGTATACTTTGTTGTCTAAATAAAGAATTCTATGCACTCTCAAAATAAAAAAATAAGTGAATAAATGAGTAGACACTGTACATAGCATATATTTGATGCATGTTTGTTATGCTTATTAACCTCTATATAACAGGCAAGTGAAACCTGGGGAGGTCAAAATAACTTTTCAAGGTTACACAGCTAGTAGGTGATGAAACCGGTATTTAGACTCAGAGTCCAGAGCCTTAATTACTTCAATTATCATACTCTGCTGCTATTGCCAGAAAACTAGTAGGACATTGCAGATTTTCGGTGATTTACTTTGTTCTTGAGGGTGGATACTGGCTTTGTTATCTAGTATGTGTGTATATTTTAAGGGCTTTGTTGGGGGTTTGTCATTTCAACCTAATCCACCCTACCTACATCATCCCTAGTTTTGCTCAAAATACCTAACTCCCAATTAGAAAGCCTAATTCTTATCTATCATTCTGCATATGCAATCAGTGGGAACTCCCCACCCAGAAGAGAAGAGCAGTAAAACTAACAATTCTCAGGCAAGCAGCCTGTGATTCCAGAACTAACCTCATGCTGCTGCCATCGTGAGCCCTTGGGCTGAGATGTGGCTCTGGCAGAGGAAATGAATGAATCACCATTAGGTTTTTTTGTTAGTCTTTAGCTATTTGAAGCAGCACCACTTTAAATGATTAATGAAATTTGAAGGAAAAAAAAAAGAATTAGTGATTTCTTTCTTTGCTGATAAAGCCAGGATGTATCAATATTAACTAGCTGTGAAAGAAGAGAGGAAAAACTTTCAGATGATTTTCTAGGAACAGTTCTGCTTAACTAAAAGGCTCCGATAGCAGGAAACCAGATATAAAACTGGAATGGCAGGGCTTCCCTGGTGGCGCAGTGCTTGAGAGTCCGCCTGCCGATGCAGGAGACGCGGGTTCGTGCCCCGTTTCGGGAAGATCCCACATGCCGCGGAGCGGCTGGGCCCGTGAGCCATGGCCGCTGAGCCTGCGCGTCCGGAGCCTGTGCTCCGCAAATGGGAGAGGCCACAACAGTGAGAGGCCCGCATAACGCAAGGAAAAAAAAAAAAACTGGAATGGCAGACTATAAAGTATAATTATTATTTTGTTCAACCATCCACTTGCCATCAAATACACACATATACAAAACATTATTCTTTTTACAGTGAGTTCAATGATTTCATTCTGTCTCTCCAACCATTAGCTTTTTTTTCCAGTTTGTTCTTCCCCTAAAATATCATCTATTCTAGGGTTTCCCTGGTGGTGCAGTGGCTGGGAATCCGCCTGCCAATGCAGGGGACACAGGTTCAAGCCCTGGTCCCAGAAGATCCCACATGCTGCGGAGTTACTGAGCCTGCGAGCCGCAACTACTGAGACTGCGAGCCACCGCTACTGAGCCCGTGAGCCACAGCTACTGAGGCCCACGCGCCTAGAGCCCGTGCTCTGCAACAAGAGAAGCCACCGTGATGAGAAGCCCACGCACCGCAACGAAGAGTAGCCCCCGCTTGCCACGGCTGGAGAGGGCCCACGTGCAGCAATGGGGACCAAACATAGCCAAAAATGAATAAATAAAATAAATAATTTTTTTAAATAAATAAATTTTAAAAAAATATCTATTCTATCAGTTCTGATGACCACATCTATAGGTGACACCTGAATTTTCATGTCTTATGTCTCACATTTGTTACTACTTCTTAGAAATATCTGCATGCTTATCTTGCCACCAGCCCAAATCAAATATATTTAAAAGTAAACATAATTCCACTTCTATCTAGGATGGAGAGAGCTGAGAAGAATATTGTTTCCACCTTAATAAAAAGAAAAAGCAGGTCAATCAACATAATCATACCTCTTCTTAAGCCCATCAAACAGCTGATATCACAGGGCAAAAAAAGTACATTGAAATCCAAAGACAGAAACTTCCAAGGAGAGAGAGGTCAAGAACACAGGCTCACTCGTGGCAGAGCACAAAAGGGAGAAACTCCAGGTGCAGCACAGGCAGGTAAGAAGGCTACCACTAATTTTTTAATGAATTGCTAAAGGCTGAATGTGGGCTAGTAAGAGAGTTTAGAACCCCTGGGAGCTGCGGACACAGCGGGAGATCACACCCACCTGCAGGTTCTTCTCCATGAATATCCACTGACTGTATCAATATATGCGTAGTGGAGAGTACATGGTGTCTGAACAGGGCCATTCTATAGGAAACATTTACAGATGAACATCAGTGAAACCATGGTGGGGGGAAAAAAAGTCACAGAGGACTACAAACAGCCTGAATATCATGCGCACACATGTGCTTATGTTTGGGAAGGAAACTGGAGGAGGCAGGAGGGGTACAGGAGTTCTCAATTTGCCTTGGAGATGAAAGGTTTTAGGTATCAACTACAGTGTGGCTTTTTCCCAACAATTTCCTATCATGAGCCTTGGCGGTTGTTAGTACCACGATGGGAAGACGTAGAGGAAGCAGTGTGAAATCAAGACTGAGAAACGGGGGGGACTTCTCTGGTGGCACAGTGGTTAAGACTCTGTGCTCCCAACGCAGGGGGCCCGGGTTCCATCCCTGGTCAGGAAACTAGATCCCACATGCATGCCGCAACTAAGAGTTCACATGCCGGAACTAAGGAGCCTGAGTGCCGCAACTAAGGAGCCCACTTGCAGCAGCAACTAAGACCCAACACAACCAAATAAATAAATAAACAAATAAAATAATTTAAAAAAAGACTGAGAAACGGTTGAGATGAAAGACAAAGTGTAGCAACTTTTCTGTGTAGCTGTTCCCTTCTCAAAAAAAGCCTTATCCATCACCCCTACCCACTCCACTTGCTTCCTTAGGCTTACATGTCCATTTCTGCCTGCACTTCTGCTGCCAAGGGTATGTTTATGAAGTTCTTATCTTATTACCTGCAATATGGACCATCTCTTTTTCCCTTGTCTGACTGCCCCTTGGGTTTTTCTCCCACCACAGTGAGTGAGGGCAGGGCACTAAATAAGAGCCCAGGAGAGTATCCCCAGGTTTGCCTTATCTGGCTGATGGCTGTCTCTGAACCAGATGCCATCTTTTACTGACACTGGACACGGGTACGGGTCTCCCATTTCTGAGATAGCACAGTGTCATATGCCCTGTTTTCTTTTGTTCACTTAGAGAGCTGTTTCTACCACCCAAGTCACTTCATTTTAATAACTTCCAAACCTTTTCCACATTCTAAAGTCAAAATTTTGTGTTGCCTGTGTTAACCACTGGATTCAATTAGCAGCTTTGTTTTAAAAACAAGGCTACAAAAATCCTCTTTGTTAAAATAGAATTGGTCTTTGGGGAAGATGAGCTCTAAGAAAAATGTGTTTGGAGTTTAATCACACCGCCAACAAAATAATTTAAAAGTCATTTGAATTACAAGTAATCAAAAACATATCATTGCTCACCAAACCTAAATGGCTACATGAACCTCTACCTGTAGGGAAGAATGGAGCAATTGTGGTAGAAAGAGAATAAAGAATTGGAATATATGTTTCTTTGGTTTAACCTCAGACATAGGGAAAATTTGATTTGAAGGAAAATGTATGTAAAAGTTTTTCACTATGCCGCAGTCACACATTGGATTTCAGTGCGCGCTGGGGAAAGAGGTATATTTTGACCCATTTCAGTTCATTCTCAGGACTAGACACGGCATGATTGGGAGGTAACTAGAAAGATCTCATACCCCAAAATAATCTTTTTTATACCTTGGGACAAAAACATATCAGAATAACCCCCAGAGAGTATCTTCCTAGAATTCCCTGACTGGTAAGTCTTGGCATCATCACCTGTCATATGGACTGTGGCTTTTCTTTTAATTAATTAATTAATTAATAATTTTTGTCTCTAATTTCCCCTCCTTTCTGAGTCTTGTTATCTCATCTCAGGCAGTCAGTCACTTATATTTCAGCATGGCTTTGTTCTGCAGTGCAAAAATTTCAGGATATAAATTATCCAGAGTGATAGGAGTACAGTCTGGCTACTTAAACCAGTTTGATGCTTCTTAACTCATTAAACCCAAGTTTAACAGACTGTTACTCAAAATTCACTGCCACGTCAGTTGGTGATTCAGCTCAGTTCTAGCCACTACGCACTGCCCTTGGTCCCAAATGAAAACAACTTTTCTCTCTGCAACTTCCGGATACTGCTTGAACAGTTCTCTTTGGATTCTACCTTAAACCTCTTTATCAAATTTCTAATCTCAGGAGCCCTAGGCCTATTCAGGTGAAGTGATTTAAACTGCGTCTTCCTCCTTCTAAGCCTTTTCTAGACAACTTATCTGTATAAAGCTAATGTACTTCCCCCACTGGACTCTCCTAGTGTTCTTCCTGCTCTGGTTCCTGATGCCTCTGGAACTTTCCCCAAGTGTCTCTTTAAGTAACTTCTACCTTTCATTTTATCCATCTTTTCCACTCATAGTTTTACGTCCAGGACTTCCAGAACCTTCATCCTATCCCTCTTTTTTTTTTTTTTTGGATATGGATAATTATTTTTTTTTACATCTTTATTGGAGTATAATTGCTTTACAATGGTGTGTTAGCTTCTGCTTTATAACAAAGTGAATCAGTTATACATATACATATGTTCCCATATCTCCTCCCTCTTGTGTCTTCCTCCCTCCCACCTTCCCTATCCCACCCATCCAGGTGGTCACAAAGCACCGAGCTGATCTCCCTGTGCTATGCGGCTGCTTCCCACTAGCTATCTATTTTACGTTTGGTAGCATATATATGTCCATGTCTCTCTCTTGCTTTTCCACAGCTTACCCTTCCCCCTCCCCATATCCTCAAGTCCATTCTCTAGTAGGTCTGTGTCTTTATTCCTGTCTTACCCCCATCCTATCCCTCCTGATAAAACATAAAGCCCATTTACATTTCAGTTACTCTTGCTTCCATATGAACAAGAGCACTAGATCCTTAAAACCACACATTCACTGGGGAAGGGTTAACTTTTTTTAGTCACAAGTTTAATCATCAAAAATCTTGTTAGCCAAGACTGCTTTACATTTGGCACCTGATTAAGACAGGAAGACCCTATCGTAGGGCATAGCCTAGGACCTGGATGCAGAGATGGTTAGGAAACACATGGGAGATTACAGTAATTCATTAAGGCTCCAGACAGGATACAGCTCCAAAATTTGGGGAAGAGGTCAAGGAAAGGTTAGCTTCTGATATTCAAACTAAAAAATTTGGATAGGACTGCATCTGCAAAAATGACTCACTTTCAGTGATTTCAAAACATGTCCCGAATGGAGCCATTGTCTCTTAGTCCAATTAAGAAAGTCACTGGGTTTCTCAAAAAACTAGTCCACTCAGTGATATTGTCAAATGCCTCAGATTCTTGTTGTGCTGTCATAACAGGAGGATTGGAAGTCGGCCTCAGACCTAAGAAAAGGAAGGCAAGAGAGCAAGCTGATATTAGACTTACCCAGCATCCCCAGATGGCAGGACACTTTGGCTTCAGAGGACCAATGTCAATTATGTAGTTAGACTATACCTAGAATAGAGCAGGGGCAAGGTACACTTAATTTTGTAAAAATAGCCAGTAATTACATCTAACTATTTTTGTTGTTATTATTTTCACCAAGTGTTGCAATAGGCAGAGAGAACTAGGAAGAGGAGCGAATATGAATGTCACGGATGGGGAAAATGATGTACATTTAGTGCCAGATAGGAAAATAAATTGCTAAATGGAAGTTTCACAAGAGATGCAGCTCAGGAGTGGGTGAACAGAAAGAAAGACTCAGAGAAAGGCAAGGCTGACCTACTGATAAGAGAAAGTTAGGATGAGGCATAATCACAAGGGAGTGCATTTATAGATAACACCTGAATCTAAATGCCTGCATGAAGAGGAAAATTGGGAGAAGACGTCCCACATGGAGCTTGCCATAGCAAGCATTTTTTTCCCAATGAAGTTGATACTTTGTAACATCAAGCAATTGAGGGGTAAGCATTTAGAACCAAAGTAGAAGATAGGGAATAGCATTTGATTAGTTGGATGTATTAAATCAGCTATCAAGACATTACATAAATGCTGCTAGAACTGTGTTACTTAATATAAGAAGTAAGTTCAGGGTTTCCCCAATTTTAGTCTTTGGGAACTACCTTTATCATCTTGGCCATATCCTCATACCATTTATACTCTGTTTAATGTAATTCTTTAAAACAATTAATTTTTTTCACACTTTAGCTTCATCCTAAACAATAGTATCTATGACCCCATGAGTTTGATAAGCTAGTTACATCTTTTTCTAACATATATTAACGTAAATGTATAACCTTAAAAGTTCTTCATCTGTGTGACAGAATAAATCAACCTGTGTATTGTACAACTGGTGATACACGGATCCCATTCTGAGAAACCCTAAGGTATATCAATATATTGTTTGTCTACAGTAATGTTGTGGTTTGGTGTGTAAGAAAGTAAGTACTAAATGCACTTAGAACTTTTTCTTCAGGTTCCTTCCCTTTTGAGAGGAAAAAGGAGGAAAAATATAGCATCATTAATTCCCTCCTACTTGGGTGGCTCAGGGACTTATTTTTAAGTCATTGAAACCACTGATTACTCAAAGTGTAAGCCAGGGCGGGTAGCCATTTGTAAGAAGGCTTTAGATTAATAGAAGAGCAAGCTCTCCCCTGGTATGGCAGGAAGTGTATGTAGAGGCAGATGGAGTGATTGATTTGCTCCTGGATACACTGAATATGCTTTTATTCAGGCTACAACACACCAAAAAGAAAAGCTGTGGATGGGAATGAACAGTGTACCTGTTGAAAGACAGACCCTCTTTGGAGAAAACCAACTAATACTTATATTCAAGTACCCACATACTATGAAGAACAGGTAAAGATCCAGCCTACTTGGACCCACTGCATACATCCTTATTGAGTTTCTACCAAAATGTAGCACCAACATTTTGTCTCCCAATTGGATTTACCACTAAGAGAGAGAAGTTGAAGCAAATAGCCAATGTTGGCATCTGGATATACATAAATTCTGTAATTTCTGAAATTGGCATCCTAATTTATAAATCAGCCTCTTCTGAGTTAAGTTAGAATGAATGAGTTGCCCCTAGACTTGGACAATTTTGTAAGAAGTAAAAATATAATTTTTCAACCTGCAAGGCTAAACATCTGTGGAGGCTCTACTAAGAAAATCATTCATAGTTGGGGCCCAGGTTGATCAGAAGGCTAGCTTATCTTTCTTTGAAACCTCAGTAGGTAAACAGGTACTAAAGACAAACTTAATCTCTGGTCCAGTTTTCCAAAGGCTGGCTCTGCTCGTTGGATAGCATTCTGAGGGGTTCCTATTACTCATCTCAAAGCTACATCTAACATCTTACTAATGGAGGCTCTGCCTTGATATTCAATGAAAGATATTCACTAATGGAGTATTTTTAGAAATGAAATGAGTTTATGTGGTAGGTAGAGTATTTTGAAACATAGCAAAGATTGGTTTGTGCTAGAAGCCTTCATTTGGTGAGAAGACTGGCTTCTTGTCACCAAACCATTTGCCTGTCTTCCATGGGCTATGCTGACCTTCTTGTTAAATTGTCTTTTGCCCACTTAGCTCATCAGTTAACAAACTGTTAATCAGATGCTAAGAGAACAAGGTGACGTCTAGGTAGCTAGGTAGCAAAATCCAGAACCAACTTCTAATTATACAGTACTGAAAACAAAGTCTTTATCACTAAATAAGTTCTGTCTGGAGCAGGTTAGTACATAAACTTTATTTTTACTTTTCTTTTAAGTGGTCACGCTGGGCTAACTTCACAAAAGTAGTTACTGTTATAAAAGTCTTAGAAGAAAACAGTGGTAAATCTTCATGACCTTGGGTTTGTCAGTGGCTTCTTAGCTATGACACCAAAAGCATGAGCAATAGAGGAAAAAAATAGATAAATTGAACTTCATCAAAATTTAAAACTTTTGGGGCTTCCCTGGTGGCACAGTAGTTGAGAGTCTGCCTGCCAGTGCAGGGGATGCGGGTTTGAGCCCTGGTCTGGGAGGATCCCATGTGCCACGGAGCGGCTGGGCCCATGAGCCACAACTACTGAGCCTGCGCGTCTGGAGCCTGTGCTCCGCAGCAGGAGAGGTCGCAGCGGTGAGAGGTCCGCACACCGCAGTGAGGGGTGGCCCCCGCTTGCCACAACTGGAGAAAGCCCTCACGCAGAAACAAAGACCCAACACAGCCAAAAATAAATAAATAAATAAATAAATAAATAAATTTATTTTTAAAAAAATTTAAAACTTTTGTGCATCAAAGGACATTGTCAAAAACTGAAAAAACCCACATAACTGGAGAGAAAATTTGCAAATCACATATCCAAGAGGGGACTTGTACCCAGAAAATATAAAGAACTTTTACAACTCAATAACAGAAAAATAAATAGCCTAATTAAAAAATGGGCAAAGAGATGTATGGATGATCCCTAAGTTATGGTGATTTTTCGACTTTATGATACACATTCAATAGAAACCGTACTTTGAATTTTGAATTTTCTTCTTTTCCTGGGGCTAGCTAGCGATATGCAATAGGATACTTTCACAATGCTGGGCACTGGCAGTGAGGTACAGCTCCCAGTCAGCCACGAGATCATGAGGGTAAACAACCAATACACTTCCACCCATTCTGTACCCATACAACCATTCTGTTTTTCATCTTCAGTAGAGTATTCAATAAGTTACATGAGATATTCAGCAGTTTATTTTAAGATAGGCTTTGTGTTAGATGATTTTGCCTAACTGTAAGCCAATGTAATTGTTCTGAGTATGTTTAAGGTAAGCTAGGCTGAATCATGTTCAGTAGGTTAGGTATATTAAATGCATTTTTGACTTATGATATTTTCACTTTACAATGGGTTTATTGGGACATAGCCCCACCAGAAGTCAAGGAAGATCTATATAGACTTTTCTCCAAAGAAGACATGCAAATAGCCTACAAGCACATGAAAAGATGCTCAACTTCATTAATCATTAGGGAAATGCAAGTCAAAACCACAATGAGATGCCACTTTACATCCACTAGGATGGATATAATTTTTTTTTAAATAAATTTATTTATTTATTTTTGGCTGTGTTGGGTCTTCGCTGCTGCATGCAGGCTTTTCTCTAGTTGCGGCGAGCTGGAGCTACTCTTTGTTGCGGTGCGCAGGCTTCTCATTGCGGAGGCTTCTCTTGTTGGGAGCATGGGCTCTAGGCGCGCAGGCTTCAGTAGTTGTGGCACGCAGGCTCAGTAGTTGTGGCACATGGGCTTAGTTGCTCCGCGGCATGTGGTTCCCAGACCTGGGCTCGAACCCGTATCCCCTGCATTAGCAGGTGGACTCTTAACCACTGTGCCATCAGGGAAGTCCGTAGGATGGATATAATTTTTAAAAAGGAAAACGAGTGTCGGTAAGGATGTGAACAAATTGGAACTCCTGTACCTTGCTGATGGATAACTAAAATGGTGCAGCTGCTGTGGAAAATCGTGTGGTGGTTCCTCAAAAAGCTAAACATAAAATTATCATATGACTAGCAGATCCACTTCAATGTATGTAGCCAAAAGAATTTAAAACAGGTACTCAAACAAACACTCTCACATAAGTGTCTATGGCAGTACTATTCACAATGGCCCAAAGGTGAAAACAACCCAAATGTTCATCAATGAATAAGTGGATAAACAAAATGTAGTATATGAATACAGTGAAATACTATTCAGCCATAAAAGAAATAGAGTACCAATACCTGCTATGATGTAGATAAACCTCAAAAACATGATGCTAGTTGAAGGAAGCCAGGCACAAAAGGTCACATATTGAATGATTCCATTTATACTAAATATCCAGAATAGGTAAATCCATAAAGACAAAAAGCATATTGGTGCTTGCTCCAGACTGAAGGGAGGTAATGGCGAGTGACTGCTTAATGGATATGGGTTTTCTTTTGGGGTGATGAAAATGTTTTGGAACTTGATAGAGGTGGTGGTTGCACAACATTGTGAATATACTAAATGCCAATGAATTGTACACTTCAAACTGGTCGATTTTATGTTATGTGAATTTAACCTCAGTTTAAAACCAAAAGCAGTTGATGATTGTTACTTAATGATCTGACATGCAAATGTGAAGCCAGAATCAACAGAATGCCCCATTGTTATAGCCATGACTTTTGATGGAGTATACAGCCCATTGAATTGGAATAATTTTCTAAAGAACCATAAAAGGCTATCTTTTCAGGGGAATCCTTTTTATGAGTGTGTATGCTCAAAGTTTAGCTGATATCTGTTAAATAGCAGTATAAATTATTTAGCACTGTTTCCCCATAACTGATGGAGAATTGGTTCAGAACAAGTGACATTAATTTGAACACAACTGGCTATCTGAAGTGACTAGGAGATCCTGGGGAACTTGATAGTGTCAGGTGATGAAGCTGATAGATACATGGCACTGCAGCTGACAGCTTGGAAACTATAGAAGTACATCTACTATTCTGAGGAGTACTAATTAGGACCAAGGGAAATCAATAGGAGAAGTGCCTTAGAAGAGTTGTACATCACTCTACTAAAAGCAGGTGAATCTGCCAGGAGAGCAGGTTCTATTCCCGGGGATACAGATTTGGGGTAGAAAAACGAAGAATCCTTACAGGGAAGATGTGCTTTCTACTGTATGGAAGTCAGTTTTATTAACTTACAAAGAAATGCTTTGATATGAGCCACCTGAACCTCTGATTAAAAGGGATTAACTTTAAATTTGCTCTTTTCTGTAAC
Organism: Lipotes vexillifer; assembly: GCF_000442215.2. Classification (NCBI taxonomy): domain Eukaryota; kingdom Metazoa; phylum Chordata; class Mammalia; order Artiodactyla; family Lipotidae; genus Lipotes; species Lipotes vexillifer. Next base: position 311,991 of record NW_006792103.1, on the reverse strand, counting down.
TGGCCTCATTTCCCAAACTGGTTAAAAATTATTACCACCCTAAGGACGATTCTTGAACTGTGTTATATGCACAGCTTGATAATGTGCAAATGTTTCCATAACACTAAACTATCACCTCTCTTCCACCCTTTGGAAAAGTTGAGTTTACTTACCGAATTGAAAAAAGCTTATAATGATCACTACAGATGGAACAATCTCACCTAAAATAGCCAGGAAATAAAATGAAAAGTTACGTTTATCCTTTGGGGTAGGGTGGGGGGTGGTTAGACAGAAACTCAAACCAAGTCTGGTATCAGTTGTTTTCTCGGCTCTAAGTATTCAGAAAATCAAACTAACAGTGGCTTAAACCAGTAGGGATTTCTTTGTCTCACAGAATTAGAAGACAGGAGGTCAGATTTCCTGCTG
>NW_006792103.1:252110-311564 GCF_000442215.2 Lipotes vexillifer | reverse complement strand
CCTGCTGAATGATGCCATCAATGACCCTGGCCTTTTCTATCTTTCTATTCCATCCTACTAAGCCTCATACTTTGGACTCATGGTCACAATGTGGCTACCACCGTACCAGATATCACGTTCACATTTAAGACATAATGAAAGATGGATGAGTGCTGGAAGGAAGAAGGTGGCATCAGCCACATCTGCCCCTTTTTAGGAAAAAAAAAGCTTTCCTGGAAGGCTCACAGTAGATCTCTGCTTATGCCATATTGGCCAGAACAGGTCACAGGGCCAGACCTAACTGTAAGCCTGGTAGAAAGAAAATATTTAGCATTTCTAGCCTCCCTAGTGGAAGGTTGGGAATGCGGAAGAGGGTGGGGAATGGGTTTAGGCTGGTCTTGTTTGCCACACTTTTCCTTGTACAAACATTAAAAGATTCTTAGATGGAGAAGTAAAATAACCGATTTTATGGATAATAACAAGAACATAGACAATGTATGACTCCTTTTCCAACTCTCTTAATCTAGGAAGTGTGAAGATGCTTGTTTCCACTTCATTTCAGAAAAAAGGAAAACTGATCTTCTACTTTAAATGGTTTGTGGCCTTCCTTTTCAGGTCCTAAAATACCTTCATGCATATTGACTCGTTTGGTTTTCCGACATTTAAGAGAAAGACAGTGGAGATGGGGGATGAGGGGAAGATGAGAAAGGAGCCACATGATCATTTACTCACCCAAATTTAGAAATTTAAGGGGTCCTGGTTTGGAGTTCAGGATATTTTAGCCAAGTATTTTGTCCCTACTATTCTTCCTCCCTGTAAATGCCCAATTAAACACATACACTTACACACACACACACACACACACACGCACACACAGAGAGATTATAGTCACCACCAGCATAAGCGAAGGAAGAAATTACCTAAACCTTGGCCTGGGCAATGGAAGGCTGTGACTGAATACCCAGTGCCAGGAAAGGAAGGAAATTATTTTTTCCCTAGGGAATACAAATCTCTTTTAAGTTATCACACCTGAGAAATGGATTTATGCAGCAATATTTTAGGGAACAGTGGTCAGATTTATGATGACATAAAATACATTCAATTTCCAAAAAAAATCCAGCTTCCTCTTTGTTATTCACAGAACCTATCTTACCCAACCAGGCAAAGTAAGCTTAACCTTGACAAATTGCTTCCCTGCAGGAAATGCTTGCATCAGCTGGCAGATTTTCCCAGCTACGGATTTGTAATGACTTTCTTAATTTTGAAGAACAGACTAAATGACTACATAAGGATCTGAATATGACCACCCACAAATCTTTCTGCTAACTGATTAGTATGAGTTATTATTAAGTGGGTTTTCCGTGTTTCATAAGCATTTCCTGTGCTGGCGCATCCTTTGTGATGCTACATATTGCCTCTGACAAATGATTCAAAAATAAAATATGAGCTTCAAAGGAAATGAAGCCAACTGTGTGGTGGTAGAATAGATTTCAAGGAAGAGTTTAATAACATCTTAGGGGGAAGAACTTTAAAAATACATTTTCCGAGAAAAAAAGATAGTAGCTTTAAGGTTTGCACATTAATGGAAAAATAAGTTTTAGCAGAACAAAAGTCTTTATAAAGTGCAATGTTTATAGGTTTAGCATTTGAGCTTTAATAACTTGGTTGCAATTGTGATAGGAATAATCTGTAAATACCACTGGAGAGGCAAAATACATTCTCTTCTCCCAGGTTGAAATGGACTTCTCATCTGCTAGCCAAAGGGCATAGTTTAACTATCTCTATGGCAACCATTTTTTTTCATTTATCTCAGCGTCTGAAGAAAGAACATGCTGTGTACAGCTGGGTAATGCACTTGTCCCAGACTTTAATAAATTTGTTTTTACATGCTGTTTACAGACTATCATATCTACAATCTTAGATATTAGGGTTGAGAGATACACAGGGTCTTCATAAAGTTCTTCTACAGATATCTGGTAATATTAATTCTCTTTGGCAAACTCTTATAGTACAATGTTTTATATTTTGGAAAGTACATCTTAATCATTTCCATTTATCTTCCCAATACCCGTAAGGATGGAGTAAGTTCCAGACGTGGAAAGCGTTGGCTAATATTGAAGGCAGAAGAGTCTGCTGACCTTTCATAGACATTTTACAACAACGATCAGAGGCTGAGAAGACAGAAAATCATCTTGTCACAAATGCCATAATGAAGGACAGCCAAAGTTGCAGATGTGAGAATCTAATATTGGAACTGAGAGAAAGAAAAAGTTAGACCTACTAGCTTCCAAACTTGGAGAATAGTAATAGCTAGCCCGTAGTGGTGAGCTAAGAGTGCTGGGCACTGGAATAGGTATTTTACGTACCTAATTGTCACTGAAATCTCACAAGATTCCTGTGAAGAAGGTATTACCACCATTTTCAGATATGGAGAGGAGGCTTAGGGAAATTGCTCAGTAAAAGTTAGATCCCTTCTCTGCTATTCTCCACTATGATGATGTATAACAAATGATAATCATTCACTTGGTCATACTTGATTTCATGCTGTAAGTATTTAACGGACAACTGCTTAGTGCTAGGTACTGTGCAAGTGATTGGGAAAACCAAACTAAACAAGACCAACGTAAGCCCTCCCCTCGCAGGCCTAACTTTGTTAGTCTAATGTGGTGCAGAGTCCATGTTTAAGAAGTGATAATAGCTAATACTTGCATAGCATGTGTTTTATGCCAGGCACTAAGTGTGTGACATATGTTATTTCATTTAATTCTCCCAACATCCCTACCACTTTACAGATGAAGAAACTCAGTCAAGGCTAGAGGTTGAGTAAGTTACCCAGGGTTATACTCCTTGTGATTGGCAAAGTCAGGATTTGAACCCAAGCAGTCTAACTTGAGGGACCACGATCTTACTACTGTACTATTCTTTCTCTCTAAAATTACTTATTGAAATAGGTTGATTAGAGACCTCTCTCATTGACTGCCAGGCCTGTCCGTTAACTGTTGGATACCTTTCGCTTAGAGAGAGTCCGAATGAGAAAAGAATGAAAGTAACATCTACTCAGGATATAGGGAAGAGGTGTTTTTTCAAGGATGTGACAAAGCAGGTCAGGGAGCTGAGAATACAGCTGAGGATAAGACAAGTGTGGTCTGTGTCCCCTTTGAGCTCTCAGAGTAGCGCTCAGAGATTTCGGAATGAGGGAACTTCCTGCCCTATGGGGTCCAGAAAGTTTTCTCTGAGGAAATGGTGCTTGAGAAAATCTGAAGAATTTGGGACAAGCCCTGAGGGCAGAAGGAACACTGTGAAAGTTTTGAGGCAGGAGAAAGCACAATGTGATCAAAGAACTGAGAGAAGTTCAGTTAGGTGAAGGCAGAGATGGAGGAGGGGTGTGGCACAAGGCGGAGGTATGATGTTGATTGAGAGAGCAGACTGTGTTGAGAACCCTGGACTTTATTCTAATGGCAACAGTCAGCTATGGAAAAGCTTTTCAACACAGGAGAGTCATGGTGAAATTTGCTTTTTTAAAAAGATTACTTTGGCCAAACGGTAGAGAACAAATTAGAAGAGGGAGAAATTTATGTAAAAAGACCTATTAGGAAGTCTTTGCTTCCTAATTGTACTTGGAGTGAAGTTTGGTGGAATGCTAGATTGGGGTGTTGACAGTGGGGATGGAGAGGAGAGGGAAGACTCGAAGATAATTAGAAGGTACTTAGGACTTAATCACTAATGGAAAGACAGGGAAGAGCCCGGGACATCCAAAGGTAGAAATCTAGCGTCTGGGTAATTATCAAACTAATTAGTGGAGCAATGCTAGCAAGTTGCAGGGCAGATAGAAGCCGGAGGTTGCATGTAGGATGCTGGTATGGCAGCTAGAGGAGAAGGCAGGGATTGATGCCTAGGATGACAGTAGGAAGAGGAATGTGGGTGGTTGTGGGGAGGGAGGCTCCTGAGGTTTCTTTGCCACTTTCAAAACCACTTCTTAAACATTTTACTAAAATTCACTTTAGCTCTCTGGTGCAGATTTACTGATGAAGGTAAAATTTGAGCAGATAATATTTTTTTTTGTTTTTTGTTTTTGCGGTACGCGGACCTCTCACTGTTGTGGCCTCTCCCACTGCGGAGCACAGGCTCCGGACGTGCAGGCTCAGCGGCCATGGCTCACGGGCCCAGCCGCTCCGCGGCACGTGGGATCTTCCCGGACCGGGGCACGAACCCGCATCCCCTGCATCGGCAGGAGGACTCTCAACCACTGCACCACCACGGAAGCCCGAGCAGATAATTTTTAAATGGAGAAAAGTTATTAGCCAATTCATATATTAAGATCCTGCTAATATTTTCTTCATCAACACAAATCAACTTTGAGCTGAAGTCTCCTTTCCCCACTAAATCATCACTGGCAACATTAGTACTGGAAGGGCAGTGTCTAGTCTACCTGAACTTGCCTTATAGAAGTTTATTTGTAAGACTACTATTTGACTCTTGGAATATAATTTCTAGTAAAATAAGTTACAAACCATGAATGAGTTCCCAAACCAGTTCATAAAAATTTATTTTAAGCCTTAATATAGCTAGAATAAGAATCTATATAAATCATGTTGAAGAGATCCATCACATTTATCCAACAAGCTCAGTCTAGCATCTGTTAGATTCTGTTTATGTGCTGAGAAATCAACAACAAACAATACAAAGGTCTTTGCAGTCTAGTTGGAAATAAGGGGCTGAGGATAGGAGTTATGGCAACAAGGTTTTCTTTCCTCTTCTACCATTACCCCTTTCTCATTTCTCTACCCCAACAGCGGAAAGCAGAAACTGCCCAGGGAATGCAGGAAAGTGAAGTTTACTAAAGTAGAAATGTGATAGGCTTTCCTTCCTGCCCCTTCTCCCCTTCCCAGATGCTGCCGCAGATTCCCTTCCTTTGTGCTCCTTCTCTCTATGGAATCTCTCTTCCTTGACCAACTGGGGCTAATCTGTGGATCAGTGGCAGGAATGTGGAGTAGGGCAGGGATTGAACAATGAGAAAAAATAGTCTTTTTTTTTTTAAATTAATTTCTTTTTGGCTGCATTGGGTCTTCGTTGGTGCCCACAGGCTTTCTCTAGCTGTGGCGAGCGGGGGCTACCCTTCGTTGTGGTGCGTGGGCTTCTCATTTCAGTGGCTTCTCTTGTTGCAGAGCACAGGCTCTAGGCGCGTGGGCTTCAGTAGTTGTGGCACGTAGGCTCAGTAGCTGTGGCACAGGGGCTTAGTTGCTCCGTGGCATGTGGGATCTTCCCAGACCAGGGCTCGAACCTGTGCCTCCTGCATTGGCAGGCGGATTCTTAACCACTGCACCACCAGGAAAGTCCCAAAAAAATAGTCTTGAGAAAAGCAAGACAGACTTACAAATGGAAAGAGAAAGGGAAAGATACATTCCCAACAGGAACAAAAAAGAGTCCCCATTGAAATCAGAAGAGGAGGCAGTTCATATGCAAGATACCCAAATCAATACAGGGCTTACCATTCTTTGCAGGATTCTCACTCAGCTGTTTTTTTTTTTTTTAAAGAAAATTAATTCTCTGAAAGGCAAGATTTACTTAAGAAAAATTAATAGAGTTATTTCTAATGTAACTACCAAATGGTAATTTCCTAATGAATTGGCTCAGAGCTATATGCTTGTTCTTAAAAAAAGAAACTGACTATCGCTAACTTCAGCAGAAAAGGAATTTGTTGGAAAGGTAGAGGATAGGTCATAGATTGGACGGGAAGGCTAGACTCCAAGGCTGGAAATTTGAGAGGAGCCAGGGAAAATTAGGGAGCAGGCCAAATTCCCACTGCAAGAATCGTCTGTTTGTGATGTCTCAACGGACATGGCAGCCATTTTTGCCTTCTGCTGCTGCTGGATGCACCTCCATGTGTGAATTCAAAACTGTCCCTGTATAATAGTTTCACTAGCCCCAGATTTAAATCGCTGGGCACAAACATCTAATTGGCTTTTCCCATAAGGGAATGGGGAGAGGGAACATCTGGCTCCGTCACTTCCAATACTCACACAGAATGGATTCCATCAGAGTAGATACTGGGCAGCCACAAAGAGGACAAATGCCCACTGCACCCTGCTTCTGATAATTTACTAAAGTGGTCTTTTAATGAAAGGGTAGAATTTCAGCCAAGGATTTCAAAAGCAATTGCAAGGACAGCAAAGAATTTCTGCCTAAAGGTTACTTTCACTGGCTGACTCAAATAGTAAGCACCACCCAGGTCTACATTTGACTTTGATTCTTAGATCTTGAAGCACACATCTTTGTCAAGATTGCCATTTGTCTACTTGTGGCATTGTCTCATTAGAAACACTCAGCTCTCTGAAGGTGTAGGTATATCCATTTTATATACCCATTTTACATATGACATGACTGAGTCTCAGAGAGGATAGTGTTTTGCCTATAATCATGTACTATAGGCCTAACTGGTTATTATGGAATATAAACAGATTTGGAGTAATTAATTTCTTCTACCTTATTTACTCCAATTTAAGTAAAACATGACTAGTAAAATTATTTTTTTAATTATTTTTATTAATTAATTAATTTATTTTTGGCTGCGTTGGGTCTTCATCGCTACACGCGGGCCTTCTCTAGTTGCAGCAAGCGGGGGTTACTCTTCGTTGTGGTGCGCGGGCTTCTCACTGCAGTGGCTTCTCTTGTTGCAGAGCACAGGCTCTAAGCGCACGGGCTTCAGTAGTTGTGGCGCACGGGCTTAGTTGCTCCACAGCATGTGGGATCTTCCCGCACCAGGGCTCGAACCTACGGCCCCTGCATTGGCAGGCGGATTCTTAACCACTGTGCCACCAGGGAAGCCCCTGTAAAATTATTTTTAAAATATACATTTCCTCTAGGATTATTTCACATTTTTTCTTCATAAAATGAATGATAGTGATTTGAAAGTCCCTGATGGATGAATAGGAAATTTCTTCATTACAATAGAAATTGAGTCCATTAATTATAAATCAGAATAGATAATGCTATTCAAAGCTTCGCATTTCACCTGGAAAGAATCTAATTAACAAGACTGCTTTTTATAAATTCATTTCTGACCTATTTCCTTAAAGAACTGAAACTAGACTCAAATATATTTGCTCTAGTTAGTTGTTGTGTTTGAGTTTGAAACTTTTATATTTGGGATTCTATGTACAGTGATAACACAAGTGAGTTCAAATGAATTTTTTAATTAAAATTATGGATATTGAGAACAATAGCTTTGAGGAATGTGTACTACCATCATGCCAAACTCAATATTTGGGCTTAAATTCCCTACAAATTCTAATTGTTGAAGGGAACTTTTTCACAAGTCTAACGTTGTAAAGTTTTGAATAAGGAATCCTTGGGGAAACGTTTCTTCATGAGGAAGTTCAAGGTGTTAAAGCCAACCAAAAGCTTCATAAATCATGCAAAGCAAGGCTTCCGGAACGCGTTAGCAGGACAATAACACCTCTGTACAGAGTTTCTATTTTATCCCTGCTAAGGTGAAGATAAAATTGCCTTTGAGGTAATTATGAAGTCTGCAAAGTTTGTTCTCAGGTGCAAGGCACACTGGGAGCTCAGCAGCAAGAATAAGGTCTGGCCTGGCAACACAGGGGCTGTGGATGCTGGCAATTCTCCAGTGCTCTCAGAGGTGCTGTGGTTTAGCAAGCTCGAGCAGCATTCAGGGGCTTATTAGTGGTTGGTCAGAGCATGGAGGGAGGGTTTCTGAGTGGTGGTTCAGTGTAGGAACCAGACAAGACACATACCAAAGCATCCATTACGCCAGAAAGTAGGGCCTGGCCAGCAGGATCCAGCCATGTGGGAGGCCAATTTAGTAGGAAGTAGTTAGAGTTCTGTGGCTTTACTCACCACCAGGGCTCAGGGTGACCACAGAGAGAAAGGAGGATTGGGATCTACAACCAGACGCAGGGAGACATTGAGGGTCTAGGGAGTCTAACTGAATTCCAAGCCTCCCTTGTACTTCCTACCTCAGTTAGATACAGCAGAGGCAAGACTGGGATGTGTTTGAGGCGAGCATCAGGAGACCTGGAGTAGAGGAGCTAAGAAAGCAGAGGCAGTCAAAGTGAGTTAAGGTTGACATCAATCTCCTCTCTCTGTGCCCTTCTCTCAACTCAGGAATGACCTGTCCCATACTGTGGACTCCCAAGTCCTTCCTATTTTCTTCACCTCCTTGTCCATATCGAAATACTGATGTGGTTTATTTTGATATGATTGCTGGTGTGATTGCAAAATACTGAGTGCTATTTGTTTTGATGGTTAAATGAACTGTATTAAGCATCTGGGGGACTTGCATCCCCAGAGCTCATTCTGAAGACGTCCCACCTCTAGCCCATGCTATGCGAGTGGTCAAGGGCAGATCTGCTGGCCAGGACCTCTGACGTGACTCTGCCACAAAGGACTCTGCCCCCAAGTAAGTGATTCCCAACTAAGGGATTTCCCCCTCTCAGGAATTGAAGTTGAAAGACATAGAGGTAAGGAGCCAATTGATGGGTCAAGAAAGCCATGCTGAATCAGGCTGGGGCAGCCGTCTGTGGACTTGAAGAGTTGAAGTTACAAAAAAAGCAGCAATTACAAGCAAGGAGAAGCCAGTTGGTGGAGAAGAGGCAGAGCAGATGCAGGAGTCTCGTTTCCTTGTGGCTCTCCAACACCCAGCTCCAGAGTCCTGGCCATCTGGCTCAGCTGTACTGGGGGTCCTGTCCTTGGGTTTCTGTGAGATTCCTCCCCACAAATTTCTTTTTTTTTTTTTTTTTTTGCAGTACATGGGCCTCTCACTGTTGTGGCCTCTCCCGTTACGGAGCACAGGCGCCGGACGTGCAGGCTCAGCGGCCATGGCTCATGGGCCCAGCCGCTCTGCGGCACGTGGGATCTTCCCAGACCGGGGCACGAACACCCGCGTCCCCTGCATCGGCAGGCGGACTCTCAACCACTGCGCCACCAGGGAAGCCCCCCACAAATTTCTTGAACTGCCTTGGGGAAAATACTGTTCCTTGTAACAAAATGACCCTCAATCTATACACAACAGAACAAAGAAAGATCAATGTATTAACCAATCCCTGTATTTTCAATCTTTGTGTTTAGTTGCAATAACGAGATGGTTTATTTAGTGGAGGCAGAACAGAGGGAACCACAAAATCATTCAGGCCTATTTTTGAAGCTGGCCCTAAAAGTTAACCTGACTCCCTCCTTTGTTTGGATGAGTTATGGGCATAAAGATCAGAAGACGTCTTCGCTTTTCACTGTGGCCAGCCTTCTCCCTGCTCCTTCACACGCATGGGCACGTGTGTGGGCACCTGCCGGTGGCTAAGCTTGCCATGGGTCACCCACCGGGACCTGCAGCACACCCTACTCTGGCTCAGCACCTCTGCTGCTCACACCCACCTTTATATTTACCTACCACTTGCCCTAAGATCCCTCGATGTAATTTTTGTGCTTTCTGATCCCTTAATCTTTAGTGCCTAGTGAAATGCCTATCGTCAACTCTCTTATCTCCCTAGAGAATATTAACCTAAACCTTATATATTATTTGACCTAGGTAATAGGTTTCTGATAAGCATTGCTGTAACAGTTTCTTTCATTCATAGTGACACATCTGAATGAGGGATCACAGATTTATTTTGAAAACAGTCCTGCTGTGTTTCTACTCACCCAGGCAACATGCCAGAACCAGCGGCTTCGGGTGGTCATCATTCACCTCTGGAGGCTTCTTTTCCTCCCCAGCAGGAAGCTAGGCCCTTTCTCTTGGGAGAGGCTGTAGTATCCTCTCAGGCATCAAAATGTACTGCAATGTCTTGTTTTCACAAGTCCATCTCCTTTAAGACTGTGCTCCTGGGCTTCCCTGGTGGCGCAGTGGATAAGAATCCGCCTGCCAGTGCAGGACATGGGTTCGATCCCTGGTCCGGGAAGATCCCACATGCCGTGGAGCAAATAAGCCCATGCGCCACAACTACTGAGCCTGTGCTCTAGAGCCCGCAAGCCATAATTACTGAGCCCACACGCCACAACTACTGAAGCCCGCGCCTAGAGCCCATGCTCCCACAAGAGAAGCCCCTGCAACAAGAAGCCTACACACCGCAACTGAAGAGTAGCCCTCGCTCGCCACAACTAGAGAAAGCCCATGTGCAGCAACGAAGACCCAACGCAGCCAAAAAAAAAAAAAGATTGTGCTCCTTTCAGAATCTTATACATTGAGCACAGAGTACAGAGACTAAATATGGATTATAAAGGGCCTTTTTTGGGGGTTCTTAGGAGAATTGAAAGTAAACGAATTTAAATTAAGTGCATGCAAAGCATTTGCAGTGTTGTGAGAGTTCCATAAACATTAGCAGCTATTGTTACTATTACGATTATTATTAATAAAATTTGCTTCCTTCCACCTAGCTTTCTGTCTGGGTATCCCTGTGGGTGATGTGCCATTAAGAAATAGGGAACTAAAAAGGAGATAAAATTTGGGAGTTGGAGCAAAATAATGAGTTCATTTGGGGACATCAGCTTCAATGCTTATGAAGAGACCCAAGCATGAGGCTAACTTAAAAACACACACTCCCATTGTCAGGACTCAATAAATGTTGACTAAATGAGAGAATGCTCATTCATTCATTCATTCATTCGTTCAATAAACGAGTTCTTGGCCCTGATTTAACCCTAGCTGTTCAATAGCTTTAAGGAATGGGATCAAAGTAAACATAATGCTTATTTTAAATTGTATATACCATTAGCACTATTATGAACGTTATAATACCAAAAAACTGAAGAACACTGATCTATTATATGTTTTTAAATTTCTTTCAGCAAATAATCAAATATTTATTTAGTACCTTCTAATATGGGGCTTTAAGGCCCTGTATAAATAATCAATGTTCACTGGGCAGCAACCAATTGTGGATTCATTGTTCAAACATCCAAACTGACCACGAATGTTCTCTAAGGACTTAAGATGCCTGATTTCTTCATTATCCCTCCTTACCTATAACTAGTCCTCAAGTCTCCCTGGTATGTAGATGTCACACCATCTACATCCCAGGGAGAATGAAAAATTCTCCCTAATCTGCTCTGTAACTGTAAAACATAGAAGCAAATGAAGGAGGAGGAGGAAGGGGAGGAGGTGGAAAAGAGGACAGAGGAAGAAGGAAGGAAAGAAGAAAAAGACAAAAAGACTGTTCTATGTTCACATCACCAAGTGGGTGGCAGGTGAGGGGAATCGATTGTTCTTTTCCCTTTCTTTTTTCTGAAAATGAGTGGAGATTATTTTAAAAAATAGGTTGAATAACAATCTGCTTCCTCTGGTTCTATCAGGTAAGTGTTCTGGCAGTGACTAAGTGGCAAGACTTAATAACAAGGTATTTGGGGCACCTTTTCTTTCCTGAGGAGCTACTGGAAACCCTTTGTATTTACTAACATTTCTCTATCTCCTTAAGCAACACTTTCATATCACCACCGTTCTTATTTTCTCCCTCAGCGTTCTACCCTAATAACCTCACTTCTTCAAACATCTCTGTGCATTTTATTCCAAAAGATTCTGACTGGAAAATTTACTCTTCAGAATGGTGGAAAGCATGTTTCCATTTCAAGATTAGTAAAAGGCTCAAATTACAGGAAATTGCTCGTCTTTAACCAGTCAGGTTCTGTTGAGAGCAATTCACTGAGATGTCACTATGGAAACCACAGGTGGTAGCAGGAGGTCAATCCAGTGACTCAGCAGGTGGTACTTCCCTTCAAGTCAATAGTAGCCAGTGCCCCGACAAGATGCCAAGCAAACAGCACACTATGGGTGTTGCATTTTTTAGGTGGTATACACACTGACCTTCACTGGGCTCAGGTGTAACCAAATTTTAGATGAGCCAAAACACGAGCAGGAAAAACAGCAAGAGAGAAAGATCAGAGTCAAGTGGTGAAAGAGAGAGAGAAAAAAAAGAGTAAACTTCCATTCTACTCAGCTTTGTAAATCACTTGAAAGTTGGCCTCAGTGACTGGAACTGATTACTCAGGGGAAGCTGTAAGGGAAGGATGCACTTTCCTGTTAGGCTCATTCTTATGACCTGCAAGGATAAGATATTGCTAGATGATGATCAGCTTTGTTGCCTGGAATCTTTTTTTTTTTCTTAATGAAATATAAACTGTTAAAAATTTGCAGTTTTGCATTTTGATTTAAAAAAGAAGGATCCCTGGTGTTATTCTGGTAGCAGCTTGGCTAAATTTGACTAAAGCAGGCTTTCTTGACAATGGCACTGACTATCTTGACTATTGACATTTTGGACCGGATAATTCTTCCTTGTGAGGGTTCTGTCTTGTGCCTTGCAGGATGTAAGAAGCATCCATCTCTGGCTTCTACTTACCAGATGCCAGTGACAGTATTACCCAGCCCAAGCTCGCTCTGCTCACCACATTACAGGCCAATAAATCAGGATACGAGTTGTTGGGGGCAAGGAATAACGCCTTGAATCGGAAAGCCAGCAGACGGAGAAAACAGCAGACTTCAAAACACCATCTTGCCTCAGTCCGAGTTCCGGGCTCCTTTTATACAGAGGAAGGGGAGGGGGAGGGGCCCACCACGGTGCCAACCAATGGCTGAGCAGGACCGCTATCGGTGGCACCTGCCCTGCCCCTATTACAACAAACTTCTACCCCTACCCAGTTGGTTGTAACAATAAAAAATGTCTCTAGACATTGTCAGATGTCCCTAGGGCAACACAACTGCCCCCAGTTGAGAATCACAGGTCCAAAGGTAAAAAGCCTTGCTCCCAGGTGTCTGGGAGCTGTGAATCCAGACTCTTCTTTAACATTTTTGAGGAAAAAAGTTTTTTAAATTGAACTTTAAGCTTCAGTGCCAGAGGAATAAGACTCATTTCAGAAGTTTTCCCCCTCCCTAGACATTTGCAATATATGTGCCAAGTATAATATATATATACTATATATAATTACTTTATACTGTTTTTTAGAAAATGCTTCTGTCCATTCATTTTATCAACCTCTCTCTTTGACTTCAAGTTGAGAACTCCGTCATCATACTTGAGAGTAAGCTCTGTGACCGACCATTCACCCTCCATCATTTCCCTCTACACTGCCCTCAAGTAAACATGAGAAAGAATGATGGCAAACATGGAAATTTTCAAAAGTGATCAAATGGCTTGTGGATAGGCCAGAACACTGTACTAGTACTAGGGCTTCCATCACTGAATACCCTTGCCCATTACCTTCAATAAGCAAAAAAATCTGTGGTCCTCCTTTATGCTTTGTAAAATTTAAGAAAAAATACAGCATGGTTAAAAAGAAATCAAGCAAAAGGGAAAACTGGGGCTTTGTTTTTTAACATGACCGGATATATGCACTCTCATCCCCTGTCCCTTAAGAGTAACAGTTGGGTCCTGTTTCAGTTACTGTGATTACTCTTCAACAGAACAATAACATCAGAAAGGTATCTTGTAAACATCTATTTGGCCTAACTTTAAATATCTGATTGAATTTTGGTATATGGATATATTTTCAATAATTTTAATCAATTATTTCAATTAATTTATTCAAATTGAGGTGTGGTATGGGTGACAAAAAATACCTTGAATATTTTCACCAAAATGAATTTAACCAGGGACTTCCCTGGTGGTCCAGTGGTAAAGAATCCCCCTTCCAATGCAGGGGACACAGGTTCGATCCCTGGTCGGGGAACTAAGATCCCACATGCCACGTGGCAACTAAGCCCGTGTGCCACAACTACTGAGCTTGTGCGCCACACTAGAGAGAAGCCCACGTGCCACAATGAAAGATCCTACGTGCCGCAACTAACACACGGTGCAGCCAAAAAATAAAATAAAGAAATAAATAAAATGTTAAAAAAAAACAACTTACATTGATTAAAAAAAAGAATGTAACCAGCTATAATGCATAGTTCAATTAATTTAATCAACTTTTTGTTGTATCAAATACAACTTTTATTATTAGAACCATCAAAAACTTGAGCCACATGTTTTTTATTCATGCATGTGGACGATATTTTTTTTTTACTATTTCAGGACAAAATATATTTTAAGGCAGCATTCCCCTTACATAGGGACATTCTGCATTCCTTGGCTTATGGAGGACAAAGGCATTAAGAAAAAAGAGCTAAGTCATGAAAATACATAACTAAAATCATAAGCAAATATTCTACCAGGGACCCAAGTCTGGGTTTTAGTTTATGTCAACAAACACTTACTGAGCACCCACTATGTGCCAAGTGCTAAGTGTTGAGCTTGGCTGCTTTCTCTCCCAGTCACTCCCAATCACGTAACAGTTACTTTCACTTAAGACCAATATTAAATTAATATAACGTAAGTGAATATCACATAAGACAAATATTTAAATAGCACCTTACAAATGAATTGCACTTTCACTTACATTAATTTCAGGATAAGTAAAAATATTACTGTGCACTTAACAGTAATCTGAGATCTCCTATACAGAAATACGAATCGGTATTAAATCATAATGACAATGGGAATGAAAGTGGGTGGCTGTAGCAGCCACAGGAATATGCCACTCAGATCTCCTTCAAGAGAACTGGCAGTGGGGAGCGTTGTTTCCTAAGAACCCCAGCTGCAAAGCCTCTGGGTCCACCACCAGGCTCCTGTCAAGCTACACTTTCCTGGGCTGTTCCCAGCCAGAGACTGAGCACAGCAGGGGTCTTAGTGCTGGCCTGTCATCAAGGGACTCAGGGCTTCTCTGACAGGCAACTCTGTCTCAAGGACTCCCCATTGGCTTGGCTAAAGGCCTCCTAGAGCTGCATTGCAGTCTGAGGCGCTTCCTACTCAGACCTTCTTTCCATCTCCTGTCACAGGTGTCAAGCCTTCCATACAGGTGGAAGGCTCTTGCCGCCTACTCCTGTTCCCTCCCCTTTATCTTTCACACACAGTTCCCTCCGATAAATCTCTTGCTTGTCTAACCCTGATTGGTGTCTGTTTCTCAGAGAACCTGAACAGACCCAGGTGATACTGGGAGTGATTCAAGAAAACACATAGACAGTGTCAGATGGAGTTTGGAAATAAGCTCACTCACTGCCTGGCTGATAAAAACTATCCTGTGGCCCAATTGCTGAAGATTTCAGTGGTGATGACCTAGAAAAATATCCTGATGAAGGAAACTACTATTGCAGGTGTGATGATTCAAGCATCTGAAAGATAGAAGGGGCAAAAAGCCTGTAAGGATTGCAGAGTCACTGGTAATTAAATTGTATTGGTGCCCTGCAGAGCAACAAAGAGGGCCATTAACAATTAAATGTGTGTGAGAGCCAGAGACTTAGAGGCTTATGCTAGCTTCCAAAGAGGCCCTCAGCTGCTGCAGTAAAAGTGCAAACAAAGCTGAGAAGCAGACAAAGGATTTGATAATGAGAGTTGTAGAGCTCCTGAGACATTTAAATGCTCAGCCAGTGTAGGTCTGTTATGCTGAGGACAGGGCTCTGGTAGAGAAAACATAGGATTTTGAAATATGAGGTGGGAGATCTCTAAGGATGTCCCAAGGATTGGGGCACTGCAAATCTCCCTGAATCCCTAGAACTTGGAGAGGTGGTCCACCCAAGGGCTAGCACTTCCCCATATGGGAAGATACTGCAGAGGCTTCTCCCTTGCAACACAGCAGGTATGGAGCTCTCCCCATCTACACTGCATGCTGCCAGCCCAATAACTAAAGTTAAATTCCAGCATTTCTTGTCTGGGGATATGTTGGCCTTGACAAGAGAGGAAAGAGTTTACACATCAAAGGAGCCATGTGTACACTGGCAGGAGCCAGGGGAGTGCTGCTGGGATTGGATTCTAAGGGGGCTTGATCAAGGGGGCAGGAACATAACACTGAAAAAGGAAGAATGCATTGAACTGGGGGCACTTTCTTGATTCATGGGATTTACCACCCTGGCAAGGACTCAGGAGATGGGGCAAACAAGTGTGGCTCTTAGAAGCCTAGAGAAAGTGATAGCCAATGTTGAGCAAAATGGAAACACCTGTGTTGCTTTGAAGAGCTGAAGGAAGTTGGCATGCTGGATGGATATATTATTATGTTAGGCTAAAACCGATTATGTTCCATGGGAAAGCCTAGAAGACACACCATTCACCAAGGTCAACAGGAATGTGCTGGTGAGAGGAGCACTAACATCACCAAAATGTTCACTGCTGGCTCTCCTCTGCAGGCCAGAGCTGGGCTCATTAAAATCTATGGTGACCATACCTTTGCCCCCAGATATATACCAGTAATAGAGGTCAGGGGGTGGTGCTTCACCATTAGAGGCCAGGAGGCTGTAATGATCAGCAAGGCTGAGGGACAGCCAAATAGTCTTAATCTGCAGGGAACTGTGAAAACAAAGCATGGTGTCCTTTAGGCAAAACAGATGGGCATCCAATGAGGGTACTCCTTGATGCCTACAACCAGAAAAAGGCAAGACTGTAGGAGTAGGGAGGCCAAGTGTAGTCACAGTAAAAAGCGCAAGCTCTTGCTCAGTTACCAGACCTGAGCCAGCTTTCATATCTGGAACCAATGACTAGAGAGGTGGCTGGGTCCCTAGGAGGAAGGACCTTGCAAAACCACAGCAAGTATGCTCAACAGTGGTTTCTCAAAAGGACCTATGACCGTTTACTCAGGGAACTGTGAGAAAGGGGGAATAGCTAGATATTGCAAGGACTTTTGGACCCAGAGTTTGATTCCCAAAGACCTAAAGAGTCATCATGACCCTGTTAGAATGGAAGCTCATGAGGGCCATTTAATAAATGAAGATCTATCTAAAGTCTAACTTATAGACTGGGTAAGTTATAAGTCCAAGGACTTACCCAGTTGTCATTTCCTCTGTTCCCAAATGCATAAATGGGAATGATGTAGTTGGAGTAAACACCATATTGAATCCTTGCCCTGTAACGTAAGAGGGTAAGGAAAAACAAAAAAATTCTTAAATTTCACCCCATCCTCCCAACCAAGGTAAATCTAGCAAATAAAAAACAATACTGCATTGGGGATGGGTAGGATAGGGAAGATTAGCACCATCATTAAGGACTTAAAATATGGGGGCGGGGGCGCAGGGAGAGGAGCAGGTGTGGTTTCTTTCATATCTCTGTTTAATTTGTCAGTCTGACCTCTGCACAAACCAGATGGATTCTGGAGGATGACTGTAATGTCAATGCAAGCAGGCTCAATCACAACTGCTGTGATGGACATAGTACCGTTGCTAGAGCAAATGTGTTGCTAGGCCTCAGGTACATGGTATGCAGTTATTGATCTGGCAAATGCATTTTCTATTTCAGTTTAAAAAGAGGACCAGCAACAGTTCACATTCACATGGAATGAATACTATTCATTTAATTTTGCCCTTGGGCTGTTAACTCTCCTGCACTCTCTCATAGTCCAGAGAGATCTGGACTGACTGGACATCCCACAGAACATTACATGTATCCATTACATTGATGACATTCTGCTGATTGGACAGGACAAGCCAGAAGTGACTAGTACCCTTGAAGCCGTGGTAAGACATATGCAGTCAAGAGGGTGAAAAATTAATCCTATGAAAGTTCAGCGATCTGCCACTTCAGTGACTTTTTAGAGGTCTAGCGATCAGGGGCATGCCATGATATCTCTTCCAAAATATTGCATTGGAAGGAAGCTCTGTGCCTGGCAGGTCCCTTTGAGTTGTGCAGGTAACATATTCCACACCTAGGAATATTTATGCTCTGGCTCATATTTGGGTAACATGGAAGCCTACCAGCTTTGCATGGGGCCCAGGGCAGGACATAGTGCTGCAGGAGGCTGTGGTGCAAGCAACCCTGAAACTTGGGCCATAAGATCCAGCAGACCTTCCAGTATAGGAAGCATCACTGGTGGGAGAGATGCAGTGTGGAGTTTATGACAAACCCCAGCAGCAGAATCACAACACAAGACTCTAGGATTCCAGAGCAAAGCCGTGTCATCTGCAGCGAATTAAGACATTTGAGAAATAGCTCCTAAAATGTTGCTGAGCTCTGGTAGACACAGCATGCTTGACCATGAACACCAAGTAACCATGTGTCCAGAACTGCCTGTTTTGAGTTTAGTCAGACCCACCAAGATATATAAAGTTGTATGAACTCAGCAGCAGTCCCTCAGAAGACAAAAATGGTACGTATGTGATTGAGCCCAAGCAAGACCAGAGGGTACAAGTAAGATGAATGAGCAGGTAGCTCAGACCTACACGCCAATCACAGTTGCATTAATGCTGTTTTCCCCATTTGTACCTACAGCCATATGGGGAGGTGGGGTACAACCAGCTGCAGGAGGATGATGCCCAATACCAGTGGGTTGGCTTGGCTCAAACTGTGGGTGTGAGACACAAATGGACCATGGCTGCATTAGAGACATATAAAGGGGTGGGCCTTGAAAGACAGTAGTGAAAGAAAATCTGGGAGCAAGGTACCTGCTCAGAGTTTTATGTAGAAGTGGCCTTAGGTGAGATTCCTGGGCAGTGGTCAATGGCTGGCCCTCTGGTGAGGGTATGGGCATCCACCATAGAAGAGGCACTTTCATCGACAACCGAGTAGATAAAATGATCCCATCATTTGACACTGGCCACCCTGGAAGAGGCAAAATGGGCACATGGATAGAATTGCTTGTGGCAAAGATAGAGGCTATGATTGAGCCCAACAGATGAACTCCCACTTACCAAAGCTGATCTAGCTATTGTGTTTCTGACTGTCCAATCTGTCGGCAACAGAGACTAATGCTATGCCAATATGGTGCTATTCCTTTAGGAGAACAGCAGACCACTTGGTGTCTAGACTACACTGGATCCTTTTGATTCTAGAAAGGCCAGCAATTCAACTTCACAGGGATACCTATTCTGATTTCCCCAGATACCAGAGCTACAAAGTCTCAGCCAGCACCACTATTTGGGTGTTAATAGAATGCCTAATTCACAGGCATGAATCCCACCCCAAAACACTTTTCATCCAGGGGATCTATTTCAGCAAAGGAGTGAGAGTGGGCCCAACCACAGAATCCACTGATCATATCACATAAACACAATCTGCAGTCTCACAGATCACTGGAGTGGCCTACTGAAGACACAATGTAAGCACCAGCTCAGAGGCAACATGCTGAAAGGATGGGGTACCATGCTTCAGGATGCAGTATATGCATCAAATCACAAGATGAGAGGATACAAGTGATGGCTCCAATTACCATCACTTCCAGTGACCCACTGGAGGACTCTGCTTACCATTCCCAGAACTCTGGGCTCTTCAGGGTTGCAAGAATTGGTCACCAAAGGGGGTACACAGCAAAAGTCCTACTCAACTACATGCCATTACTGTCACCAACGTACTTTGGACTTCCTGTGTCCAGGGACCAGCAAGCTAGAAGAGCAGTCACCCTTCTGGCAGGGGTCACTGACGTTGCTCAGTGGGAATCGGGGAGATGGGAGAACTATGTGCAGAACACAGGTGACCCATTTGGTGCCTACTGGTATTCCCTCGCTCCACTGCAGCTGTAAATGGATATGTGTAACAACCCCAGCCTGATAAGGGTGTGATTAGCAAAGGTTAGAACGCCTCAGGAATGAAGGTTTGGGTCACACCATTAGGTAAGCCACCAAAACCTGCTAAGGTGATAGCTGTGGATGAAGAACATTTAAAATGGATGATGGAAGACAGGATGAATACTAGATGTGGCCCTTCAGTGACAGGGGATACCAATGATCCAACTCCAACTCCTCCTTAAGCAAAGTACACAGAAATCATGGAGTTGCTCCCCAATCCTGCAAGAAGTGGGTCTGTAGGGTGCAAGGGGTGCAGCTACAGGAATGCTCCGTTCAGAATTCCTTCAAGAGAATTGGCTACAGGAAACATAGCTGAGTCCCCGCTGAGGGGTCCTGGCCGCCACCACTCTGGATTCACCACCACATTCGCTGCAAGGCCAGGCTTCCCCGGGGCTGCTCCCTGCCACTGACTGAGCACAGAGAGGGTACCAGCGCTGGCCCAGTCTTGCACAACATGGGACTCTTCTGACAAGCAGAGTGCGCTCGAGGACACCCCAACAGCCTGGCCCAACCTTTTTCAGATCTGCACTGCAGTCTGACGCTCTCCCTAGCCGGTACTCCTTCCTTCCTGCTCTCCTGTCCCAGGAGTCAAGCCTACAGTACAGATGGAAGGCTCCGCCTGCCTCCTCCCGCGCCTCGTCTTTATGCTTCACAGACACTTCCCTCCAATGAATCTCTCGCGACATGTCTTCCATAGGCATCTGCTTCTTGATGGAATCAAACTGACAAAGCTCAGATTTACAGACCAGTATTTGCATTATTTTCTTTGAAACCACACCCAAACTAAGAGCAGTACAGATGCCCCAAAGAACTTTGTTCACCTTGTCAATCAAGTAATTCGAGGCCTACAATAGCTCCTAAGGATTAAAAGGAAATGGGTGATATTATCAGCCTTGAGAAAAACATGATGAAATATTTAAGATATCCAAGAAAGCATAAAAAATAACAGAATGAACACACAGCTTAAGAAAGAAACCTTATCGGGACTTCCCTGGTGGTGCAGTGGTTAAGAATCCACCTGTCAATGTAGGGGACACGGGTTCGAGCCCTGGTCCAGGGAAGATCCCACATGTCACAGAGCAACTAAGCCCGCGCGCCACAACTACTGAGCCTGTGCTCTAGAGCCCGTGTGCCACAACTACTGAGCCCATGTGCCACAACCACTGAAGCCCGTGCACCTAGAGCCTGCACTCTACAACAAGAGAAGCCACCCCAGGGAGAAACCAGTGCACCGCAACGAAGAGTAGCCCCTGCTCAATGCCAACTAGAGAAGGCCCGTGCGCAGCCATGAAGACCCAAAACAACCAAAAACAAATAAATTAATAAATCTATATATATAAAAAGAAATCTTATCAAAAGAGTTGAAATCTCCTGTGTATCCCACTCTGACTGTACCCTTCTCCCACTCTCCAGATTTTGATCTTTATCATCATTGTGCATATTATAATATTTTTACTACAAATATATGTTGGTTTTTTTGAGGCTGTGCTATGCAGCATGCAGGATCTTACCTCCCCAACCAGGGACTGAACCCTTGCCCCCTGCGTTGGGAGCAAAGAGTCTTAACCACTGGACTGCCAGGGATGTCCCTAAATATATGAATTCTTAAACAACATATTTTGGCTTTGGATTTTTAATTTCTTTTTAACTTATAATTTCCTAAAAATTAGACTTATATGTATTTATAATACAGTTTACTAAACTGATGACTAAAAAAAAACCAACCTTTGTACACAGAGCTATTTACAATTTAGTGAGATTAAAGTGAAATTATTTAGCAGAAATGGATCAAAGTCACAACGCTGAGAAAAAGGATGTTTTATTATCTTGACTTGACCATATGTTATAAATTATTGTTTATAAAAGTTATATATAAGCTTCTAGACTAGGGCAGTGCAAAAGCCATGTGAATGAAAGGCTCTTGGTGCTCCAGCTAGGAGTCAGTGCTGTGCCTCTGAGGTGGGAGAGCCAACTTCAGGACACTGGTCCACAAGAGACCTCAAAGCTCCACGTAATATCAAACAGCAAAACTCTCCCAGAGATCTCCATCTCAAAGCCAAGACCCAGGTTCACTCAACGACCAGCAAACTATAGTGCTGGACAACTAGCAAGACAGGAACACAGCCCAATCCATTAGCAGAGAGGCTGCCTAAAATCATAAGGCCACAGATACCCCAAAACACACCACCACATGTGGACCTGCCCACCAGAAAGACAAGATCCAGCCTCATCCACCAGAACACAGGCACTAGTCCCCTCCACCAGGAAGCCTACACAACCCACCTTAGCGACTGGGGACAGACACCAAAACAACAGGAACTACGAACCTGCAGCCTGTGAAAAGGAGACCCCAAACACAGTAAGTTAAGCAAAATGAGAAGACAGAAAAACACACAGCAGATGAAGAAGCAAGGAAAAAACCCACCAGACCTAATAAATGAAGAGGAAATAGGCAGTCTACCTGAAAAAGAATTCAGAATAATGATAGTAAAGATGATCCAAAATCTTGGAAATAGAATAGACAAAATACAAGAAACGTTTAACAGGGACCTAGAAGAACTAAAGAGCAAACAAACAATGATGAATAACACAATAAATGAAATTAAAAATTCTCTACAAGGGATCAATAGCAGAATAACCGAGGCAGAAGAACGGATAAGTGACCTGGAAGATAAAATATTAGAAATAACTACTGCAGAGAATAAAGAAAAAACAATGGAAAGAGCTGAGGCCAGTCTCAGAGACCTCTGGGACAACATTAAACACACCAACATTCGAATTATAGGGGTCCCAGAAGAAGAGAAAAAGAAAGGGACTGAGAAAATATTTGATTATAGTTGAAAACTTCCCTTATATGGGAATACTCTTGCACTGTTCCTGGGAATATAAATTGATACAGCCACTATGGAGAACAGTATGGAGGTTCCTTAAAAAACTAAAAACTGAACTACCATACGACCCAGCAATCCCACTACTGGGCATATACCCTGAGAAAACCATAATTCAAAAAGAGTCATGTACCAAAATGTACACTGCAGCTCTATTTACAATAGCCAGGACATGGAAGTAACCTAAGTGTCCAGCAACAGATGAATGGATAAAGAAGATGTGGCACATATATACAATGGAATATTACTCAGCCATAAAAAGAAACAAAATTGAGTTATTTGTAGCGAGGAGGATGGACCTAGAGTCTGTCATACAGAGTGAAGTAAGTGAGAAAGAGAAAGACAAATACTGTATGCTAATATATATATATGGAATCTAGGGGGAAAAAAAAAAGGTCATGAAGAACGTAGGGGCAAGACGGGAATAAAGACACAGACCTACTAGAGAATGGACTTGAGGATATGGGGAGGGGGAAGGGTAAGCTGTGACAAAGTGAGAGAGTGGCATGAACATACATACACTACCAAATGTAAAATAGTAGCTAGTGGGAAGCAGCCGCATCGCAAGGGAGATCAGCTCGGTGCCTTGTGACCACCTAGAGGGGTGGGATAGGGACGGTGGGAGGGAGGGAGATGCAAGAGGGAAGAGATATGGGAACATATGTATAACTGATTCACTTTGTTATAAAGCAGAAACTAACACACCATTGTAAAGCAATTATAATCCAATAAGGATGTAAAAAAAAACAGTTATATAAATGTAGGCTGATATCTTTAATGTCTCAAAAAGCCAAATATAAATAAAGCACAGAAAATAAATTCAAATGAAAAAAGTTCTGACATAATGCTTCTATGTGTTTATGGAATCCTAGGAAGAATCACTGCAATAATTATCTAAAGTAATATTAAAAGGTAACGAAAGAGGTGTTTGGTCTTAAATGTAAATTCAAACGTAGAGTGTCTAAAGTAACAAATCAAAGCGAAAGTATATCTGCAATTTCTAACAGCAAAAAGTAAGTTAGTTTGTAAATACTGTATTCTTTAATGCAGTAAGAAAGAAGATCAGGAATAAAATGTTGGATAGTCTTATTGACCAGGTCACATTTAAAGATAATTTTTCAGGATAGCAAAAATGTGCAACGATTAAGCTCTACACATACAACTATAACATTCGTTGTTATACTAGAGCCAGTACTTTTATTTGCAGAGTTCACAAGTGAAAACATAACAAATACTTATACATCAGTATTGGTAGGAATACCAAAGATTATTTCACAACTGCCACTACGCGTTTCTTCTTCTCTGACACCCTCTGCACAGATCCAGGCTTGCTATGTTTGATACGATTCAGTTCCCTAGAAATAAAACAAAATACACAAAATATAAGCAAGTTTACAAGAAATCATCTTAACCAAAGAAAACTTCCTCAGAAAAATCACAAGGCATTTTCTTTCACTGGAAAACCATCTATTAAAAAAAAAAGTTTTCACAATGAGGTTAGGTAAAAAGCAGCTAGAAATCAAGTTTTGTTAACTTATTTATTAGCTTTTTCTCTTACTAACTATCGGCGTCCTTTACTAACTTTAAAAACCTGCTGCAGTTGTTAAAATATTTAAAAGTGACTCAAGCCCAACATCTACCCAAAGACAACAAAATAATCATTTGAATAGTCTAATTAAAAGAAAAAAAGAACTCTGTCTTAGAATTTCTATAATACTTCACATGAATTCAAAGACTGCATGGAGAAGAATATTCCACAGGGGAAATGGTGGTGATGGTGGAATGCTACGCTTTAGAGCCAAAATGTTAGATTCCAAATGCTATGATGAAGCATATTAGACAAATTTTTATCTAACAAATGTTCTTGGCAGTCTTTAAGCTGGAAAATACACAATACCTCTTAATTCCAGCTTCGTTGGAAATTATTTTTTACAAACATTCTCCATTTATAATAGTTTTTTAGCATGAGCAGAAGCATTTTCTTATTTTGATATAAGTCACTGACATTGTTTGCCCTTTAAACATATGCTCAAAGATAGGTAATGAAAATTCTCACCATGTGAGATGACCATTGCCTCCCCCTTTATCAGGAAAAGGAAAAAGGCCCAGAGAAGTATTCAAAAACACCTTTGACAACCCAATCAAAAAATGGCAGAAGATCTAACTAGACATTTCTCCAAAGAGGACATACAGATGGTTAAAAAGCACAAGAAAAGATGCTCAACATCACTAATTATTAGAGAAATGGAAATCAAAACTACAATGAGATACCTCCTCAGGACACGGTCAGAATGGCCATCATCAAAAAATCTACAAACAATGCATGCTGGAGAGGGTGTGGAGAAAAGGAAACCCTCCTACACTGTTGGTGGAAATGCAAACTGGTATGTCCACTATGGAGAACAATATGGAGGTTCCTTGAAAAAACTGAAAATAGAGCTACCATATGAACCAGCAATCCCACTCCTGGACATATACCCTGAGAAAACCATAATCCGAAAAGATATATGCACCCCAATGTTCACTGCAGCACTATTTACAATAGCCAGGACATGAAAACAACCTAAATGTCCAATGACAGAGGAATGGATAAAGATGTGGTACACATATACAACGGAATATTGCTCAGCCATAAAAGAACAAAATAATGGCATATGCAGCAACGTGGATGGACCTAGAGATTCTCATACTGAGTGAAGTAAGTCAGAGGAAGACAAATGTCATGATATTGCTTATATGTGGAATCTAAAAAAAGGCTACAAATGAACTTCTACAAATCAGAAATAGAGTTACAGATGTAAAAAATAAACTTATGGTTACCGGGGGGTATTGGGGGTAGGGATAAATTGGAAGACTGGGATTGACACATACACACTACTATATAAAACAAATAACTAATAAGGACCTACTGTATACTCAATACTCTGTAATGGCCTACATGGAAAAAGAAGCTAAAAAAGAGTGGATATATATATATATGTGTGTAACAGATTCACTTTGCTGTACACCTGAAACTAACACAACATTGTAAATCAATTATACCCCAATTAAAAACAAAAAAACACCTCTGATGCACAACAGCACATAAACTATTCCCTTGAAAGGCACGTTTTTGTTTGTTTTTGGTGAGACGCAAGGCGGGGAGTTAGAAAAGGGTACTGAGAGAGAGTCAAATGCTCCAAAACATACTTTCGTCGACGAGCTTCTTTCATGATGCGCTGTTCCTGAATCTGACTGTAGATAGATTTTGGTAGATGTCGGTGACGAGAAATACGTTTTATGTGAGGATGATGTTGAAATTTCTCCTTTAATCTCTGGTTATAGTCTGTGGCTGCTTTTTCTCGTGACGTAAGCTGAAAAAATGCATTTTGATATTTTAATGAATGGTGTGTTTGTTTTGCTTCAGTACAACAAAGTTAGGAGCAACGTTTCCCCAAAAAACTAAATTTTCATGATGTGCGACCAAAATTGCTAATGTAACTATACCCTTTACAAGGTTATGTTAGTGATACCAGGTTTGCGAGCACTGAATCTCCTTTTAGGCAGCATGCCTACAATGTAGATGGATGCCACCAAGTGAAAAAGAGCAGTGCCAAGGGAGCTGGGCTCTGTGGACCACTCTAGGCATAGTAAAAGCACTTAAATGAATCACTCAAAAAAATTTTTTTTCTGTAAAAATAACTTCTGGGGCTTCCCTGGTGGTGCAGTGGTTGAGAGTCCGCCTGCCGATGCAGGGGACCCGGGTTCGTGCCCTGGTCCGGGAAGATCCCACATGCCGTGGAGCGGCTGGGCCCGTGAGCCATGGCCGCTGAGCCTGCACATCCGGAGCCTGTGCTCCGCAACAGGAGAGGCCACGACAGTGAGAGGCCCGCGTACCGCAAAAAAAAAAAAAACTTCTGAAACAGAAAAGAAAGCGTCTGATGCCATAATAACTAGCCTTCGTCTAACAACTGTTAAGGATGATATGATTTAGAGGAACATTTAATGATGAACTGAAACCTAGGCATAGTGTAGTACTTAGTAATCATTAAACCTAAAATAAAACTATCTTTAATTACTACTTATCATATCTTGATTTTCCTTCCAGAGCTAAGTAGAAAATAACCCACACTTAACCTTTCCTTCTTAATATTTGTTTCAGTTATAAATACCCTGTATGAAAACATGAGACATTTAAAAAAACATTAAGAACAAACAAAAATTAACCATTACTCACAACCCAGAGGTATATAGCCAATGGTAATTTTGTTATATTTTCACTGAGTCTTTTTTAAAAGTCTGAAGCTGTGTATTTTTTTAAGTGTTTCACTGTCTCTTTGATATTAAAATACCTCACAGAGACTTGCAGCCTTTGACTTGCCTGATTACTATTCCTTTAACAGAAGAAATGGGCGTTCTACGTTCTAAGCCTCTAGTCCCTACATCTTCTCTCCCCACCTCAAGGAGAATACAAAAAAACAAGAAGGCTCAAATATGATCAAACATTTTAATTTAAAAAGCCTCTGGGGGAATTCCCTGGCGGTCCAGTGGTTAGGACTCAGTGCTTTCACTACCAAGGGCCCAGGTTCAATCCCTGGTTGGGGAACTAAGACCCCAGAAGCCATGCAAACAAACAAAAAACAAAGGCCTCTGAAGATGCCTTTGACATGAAAAAAGTAAACCTCAATACAACCCTGTTTTGTTGCTAGCCTTTTCTATCACAACTAACGCATTTCAAATAAATTCTCTTTATAATATAATGATATTCAATAAATCTAGAAACTAGCTTTATGACAATGAAAGAAAATGGGGTCTCTTACCACACCCAACTTTTCAGAAGCATTAGCTTTCCACAGACGAATGTTCATTTCATCAGATCCACACATAATGTACTTGCTGTCAGAAGTCCATTTTACACAGATAACATGTTGCATTCTCTTTGTGTGATAGACTTCCCTATAGAAGAGGAATTAAGTTACAACTCTTAGGATTTTGGTACAGATTTTCTTTAACCACTGCCTATCAAGTATCAGGATAACGTTTTTGAGTCCTAAAAGAGTATAAAAGAGAAATTAAAATTCATTTAAATGTATTTTTATGGGACCAATCTAAAAGGATTCTATTCTAAGTGTTGGGGAATTAAAAATTCCTGCCCTCAGAGATGTTATAATCCAATAAGAAAAATAAGTATAAACAAACTAAGCAAAACTAGATGCCCAGAAAAGATCACAAAATAACTGAGGGCATATAACACAAATAAAATATGTTGACGCTGGAGTAATTCTGTAACAATAAGGTCAACCACCACACTTTTTTGGGAGTTTCTTTTCATTGAAAAATAAATGCAATGGCACTCTAAGAGCACATCCTGATATGTTGATCCTAATGTCTGATTTCTGTTTTGGTCAAATTGTTTAAAAAGCTCAATTGGGCTTCCCTGGTGGTGCAGTGGTTGCGAGTCTGCCTGCCAATGCAGGGGACACAGGTTCGTGCCCCGGTCTGGGAGGATCCCACATGCCGCGGAGCGGCTGGGCCTGTGAGCCATGGCCGCTGAGCCTGCGCGTCGGAGCCTGTGCTCCAAAACGGGAGAGGCCACAGCAGTGAGAGGTCCGCGTACCACAAAAAAATAAATAAAAAGCTCAATTAATTGAAGTGAGAGCTGATGATTTACATATATGAAAAGAAATGGAGGGCTACAGAAGTGATGAGGTAAGGATCATTTAATAAATGGAGATGTCAAATATCATACCTATTGGAAGGCTGTGAAACATACTAAGTGAATTTACAGAAGATACTATATTAGGAAGTGTTAAGCAGAGCATTAAAAAGCAAGTAAAAGACAAGGTCAGAAAAAATAAAAGGATGAGAGTTCTAGCGAAATAAAGTTTCCATATCTGGATTAAGTGATTCAAAATGCAGACTACCTGAGAGAAAGGAAACTCGCTCAGCAAATTCTGCACAGTAAAAGAAAACCCGTATGTGATGATGAAATCAAATAGATTTCATATCTATAAAAACATCTCTGAAGTACACTCACAAAACTAGTCTATTATACTGCTTCTAACAGATACATTTTGAGCTCTTGAATGACCATGTAGCTAGACCATAAGAAATTTATTTCTAAAAGAGAGTATGGTTAGAAAAAACATCCTATTAAAAGGAAAAGTAGATGAGACACTGCTTTTTCTTCTCTCAATGCTCTGCTTTTACAAGACTCAATTCTTATAACCTCTACCTATTTAAGATGTCTTTTTTCCCAAAGCGACGTATTGAATTTAAATATTAGGAAATTCAATTAGGCTTTGGTAACCATTAAAAATAACCTAGTCATGTATTAGATCAGTTCATGTATTAGACCAGACAAATCCAATGGTTAGTCACTTAACCAACTTAGAATCCTCCTTAATGGTAAACTACATAGGGTTCTTAACTTCTAGATATGTTTATGCTTGTACTTAAAATAGATACATAGAGTTCATTATAAGTTATACTATTTGGGGATAAATACATTTAAAAACTTAAATTCTTTATATACGTAGTCAAGATAAATGAATTGTTCCGTGTGAATGCAATTGAATTTACTTGTTTGCTAAGTAAATACTGAATGAAATCCCAACAGAAGCTTACCTTCAAATATTCATTTAACTGTACTTTTTGAAAACCTACTCAAAATTTACTTTTAAAATACAATTTAACTACTTTAAGATCTTTCAAAGGAAAACATTTTAAAAATACATATTGGGCTTCCCTGATGGTGCAGTGGTTGAGAGTCTGCCCGCCGGTGCAGAGGACACGGGTTTGTGCCCCGGTCTGGGAAGATCCCACATGCCGCGGAGCGGCTGGGCCCGTGAGCCATGGCCACTGAGCCTGCGCATCCGGAGCCTGTGCTCCGCAACGGGAGAGGCCACAACAGTGAGAGGCCCGCGTACCACAAAAAAAATATATATATATATGTATCATTCAAAGGATTGCCTGTGTTATTTGATGTTTGTAATGATAGGAAACTAGAGCAGACCACAGAAACAAACCAGAAGCAGCTTTCAAGCAGACGAAGGTCAGAGGGAATACCATTTATAACTAAACCCAACAGGAAGTAACACATATTAAATTATGATTACAAAATCTCCAAATGACATCAGGAGACAATTCCCTGGAAACGGGGTATAAGAACTCCTCACTTCATACAGTTTTGGAATAATTTGAGCTTTTAACTAGACTTGCATTTAACTGCCCACACTGGCTGCAGAACAATTCAGCTGGAGCTCAGCTGCAGGGCTCTTGGGATCATAGGTGCCTAAACATTCCCATTTCTCATACTCTTCCTTTGTTCTTTATGTCTGTTTATGCATAATGTTAGAAAAGTATTGTCCTACTTACTACCTTTGGAGGTCCTGGTGCCAAAAAATGATGGAGGGCCACACTCTCTTGATTCTTAATATTTTCCAGAGAGGTGAGAAGAATGGAAACTCTCAACCTTGCCTTGGGCCTAACTGAACAGTTCCCAACAAACCACTCATGACAGTCTGGAGAATATCAAGTTAGTTGTAACAGCCATATAGGAACCAACCCCAGGAGATGATGGAATGAAGATCAAAGTCACCAGAACACCCACTCAGTATGCTTTTGATTCCAATTCAAGCACTTTTTTAATCATACACATGACGATGCTGACAATTATTTGCTAGCAATTCATGATTATACAAAAAGGGTTAGGAATTAATATGGTTTCCTCAAATTAGAGGGGAGAAAGATGCAACTATCACAAGTAAAAATACCAAAGAGTTAGACAAGCAGATTGGCTATGACCAAAAAAAGAGCTGTGTGACTCTAAAGAAGAGGCTCTGTGTGAGAGGCCCGCATACCGCAAAAAAAAATAATAATAAAAATAAAAAAGAAATAAGAAATAACAAATGTAAGGTATTATTGTTATTAACTGCTCTTAAACTGTATTAGGGAAAACCTTATCTAAGTTGTTCATTATCAAATTAAAAAAAAATTTTAAGTTTACTGTATTTTAGGACAGTGAAAATACTATGATAGTATCATGATGGACATATGTCATTATACATTTATTCAAACCCATAAAATATATAATATCAGGAGTGAACCCTAGGTAAACGATGGATTTGGGGTGATTATGATGTAGGCTCATCTTACATTCTGGTGAGGTAACAAAAGTACCACCCCATGAGGAATGCTGATAATGGGATAGGCTCTGCATGTGTAGGGGCTGGGAATATATGAAAAATCTCTCTACCTTCCTCTCAATTTTGTTGTAAACCTAAAACTCCTCTAAAACAATAAAGTCTTTATTTTAAAAAAAATTACTATAAAACACTTAAAACTCATTCTAAAATAAAAGGTTTTGCTCTAAGGCAAACACTAAGATTTCATATAAACAAATTATATAAAGATAATATCCTGTTCAATGAAGAAACTGCCCAGTAGGCTGATGTTTTACCCATAGATGATGCAGTGGAAGTTGGTACCCCAAGTCACAACACCTGGGTGTGAGCTCCATCATATACACACAACCAAATAACCTTTCAAAAAAGATAAATGATCAAGACAAGGAAAAAAATCAAACAAAAACAAATGTTTATCGGTAGTAACATACCTGCTTCTACTTTTGTCCACAGGAAAGATTCGAATAGATTTATCAAAACTAGCAGACACAAAGTCTTTCCCAGTAGGAGAGTAATCCACATCAAGCACCGCAGATACGTGATCCATATGTATCATTAAAGGAGTGTCCAGTGCACGCATATCAAAAGTATATAAGCTGTAAAAGAATTTTTAATTATTTGATACCAATTTCTATTAAAAAATGCCTATGTAGTACTAAGAGACACTAATGAAAATAAGACTGCTGGCTAAATAATGCACATCTAAATAAATAGCTCAATTCTTTACACAGCAGGTAAGGGATACGGAAAAATATCAAGTTTTTATTATTCCTTAAGATTACACTTACACACTTTCAACCTTATAAACATAAATCTCATTGTAGAAAATGTGCAAACTTCAAAAGAGTGTGAAGAGTACAAAACCTACCTTTAATTCCACCACCCAGAGAAAGTCAGTTAGCACAGTGTAATTATTTCTAATCTTTTCACTATACTATTTAACTATGCACCTTTTAATAAAATTAAGATAATACTGTATAAAGCTCTATATCCTGATATTTCATGTAGCATATTATGAACATTTACCCATTAAATAATGAGACTATTTTAATGTTTTCATAAGTAAATATGAGTTAAAATAATTATTTGTTTAAATAAATCTATTTATTAATAAAGTTTCCAACATTTTACTATAATTAATTCTTAAATGAAATTTTAATTTTTCATATTTAATTTTTAATTGAATGGGGCAGATTCAATTAGATCTGAATAGATTCCTACAAGTAGAAAAGACATGAGCATTTTTAAGTCTTTTGAGTTGACAAATCATTTCCAGTGAATTTGCACTAGTTTATACTCCATCAGTGATATATAAGAGTGAGCACAGCTTTTCAAAGGGTATATTAAAATTAGAAAACTATACTTTGCGCACAATTGGCAAAAACAATGACTTCATGATATTCGAGGTTTAAAAATTCTTAATCAACAGCTAAAAAAACAGTGCTTCAAATGAGCCAACATGGATGATGGAGAGTAGTAATATAGCATTACTGTGACCAAGTTCCCAACATCAAAATACTTCCAGATGTGAAGATTAAGTTTGAGGAGAAACAAGATATCCACATAATTTCAAAGTATCTCCCCAAAGACATGTATTAATTACAAAAGGAAAAAATAGTAACTTTATAGTGGAGAAAACTGGCAGACAGTACGTTAACTAAGTGATCAAGGTTAACATCACCAGTAATATAATAAGATACACTGACATTATGTACCCCTGATTTGACGCACCAAGAAGGGCATATCAATTTTGTGGTATTCTTGCTAAAGATGCATAATCTCAATGAAATAATGAGAAAACACCAGCTAAGCCCAAATTAAGGGCAGTCTACAATATAATTGACAAGAAAGTCCTTCTCAAAAGTACTAAGGTCATGAAAGAAAAGTGAAGACTGAGAAAGTCACAGAGTGAGCAGGCTAAGGAGACATGGCAATCAAATGCAATGTGGGATCCTGCACTGGATCCTAGAACAGTAAAAGAACATTAGTGGAAAGACTGGTGATGGGATAAAGTCTGTACTTTATAGTCGTGTACCAATCTTAATTTCTCGGTTTTGCTAACTGAACTGTGGGGATGTAAGACATTAACATTTGGGGAAACTGGCTGACTGGTACTATTTGTGTAACTTTTCAGTAAGCCTAAAATTATTTCAAAACAACAGAAAAAGACCTAACACTTCAAAAAGAATATTTTTAAATACGATTATTATGAAAAGTCACTGATGCTAATGATACAAATTTCCAAATACCATGAAATTCTCATCAAGAGACAAGTCACTGTTCTCTTTCATAATCTTCAAACATACCACAGGATTGTCAGCCAAGGTCATACTGATCTTTGAGGTTAAATTTCTGAGTTGACAACTGCTTTACAGTCCCTATCTAAGGCACTGGCTCTGAACCAGGTTTGTTTTAGAAAATTTTGTTTTTTAGTAAATTCTATTTTAATTTCTACATGAGAAAAAGGCTAAAAAGGGCTTCAATTAATGTGGTTTGGTATTGCTAGTTAACGAGAGTCCAACTGAGCTTCTTTTTAGTACAGGAAAGTCATAAGAGATGTTTTCATGTAATAAGTCCTATTTCTGAGCTAACTTATGCTTTCATAAATAAGAGTAGTAGAAAGAACAAAGAACTTAAATACAGATGATCTAAAGTACAATCTAATGACAAACTTCCACCTTCCCCAAAAAACATGTATTAAAAATCCATCATATGCATAGCACTACAATAAATGCTTGGATAAAAAAAGATGAATAAGACACTCTTTCCTCATCAGGAGATTAAACTCCCTACATCAATAGCCTCATCTGTAAAAAGGGAATAACATACATGTCCTATCCACCTTACAGGGATACTGCAAAGATAAAATAAGTTAGCTGATGACAAATGCTTCAACAAGTTTTAAAGCAGTATATAAGAAATCATAAAATTCCATATATGAAGTCACAGAATAATATATCTGCAAATATTAAGGTAAAGGTTGAAACTTTATTTTTCCTTCTGTCTCAAAGTAATAGTGGTAGCGGATAACATGACCACATGAGTGTCAACTACCTGAAGAGCTACACACTTTGTAGGCAGATATTTTTAGTTTCTTAAAACATGTATGATTCAGCCATTATTTATATGGTCTATGTCAGGGATCAGCTAATTTTTTCTGTAAAGGGCCAAATAATAAACATTTTTGGCTTTGTGGGTCATATGGTCTCTGTTGCAACTACTCAACTCAGGCATTATAGCACAAAAGCAGCCATATTCCATACAGAAATAAATGTGGCTATACTCCAATAAAACTTTACAGAAACAGGCAGCAGACAGGATTTGGTCCACAAATCACAGTTTATCATCCCTGGTCTGTATCATTTTGAAAACTGAAAATACTTTTTAAGAAGCACTTCTTTAATTTGGGAAATATTTTTTTTTTAGCAAAACAAACAGCAATTTTCTAGAGTATATGAAGGAATACTACCTAGGAAAACATATTTCATTAGTAAGACATACAACTGAGTTATTTCTGATAGAAATTAAGTAAGTTTTAAAGAGGGGAAACTTACTTGTAATCTTCGTTTGCTGCAGTGAAAATGAAAGCTTCCATAGGGTTCCAGCAAATTGTATTTGTTCTCATATCTAAGATGACCTAAGAAAAGAAGCATACGCTAACCCATTACTATGAAATTAAGTCCCTCTAAAATGGATAAATTCCCACTTCATTTCCCTTCCTTCTTTTCTCATTGATTTAAGCAAGTACTTTAGTAAACACCTATTATGTGCACAGTACTTGACTCAATGCAATAGGAAAAGAAAATCAATAATTGTTTACTGAACACACAGGCAGTGCTAAATACTGAAAAATATAAAAATGCGTAATAAATGGTCCCTTGACCTCAAAAAGCTTATAGTTTAGTCAGGAAAATGAGATACACATTAAGAAGAGTTAAAATATAAACAGTGAAGCAGCAAATAATTAAGTATCAAATCAGGGGCAAAATTAATGGTGAGCTTAGGGTTAAAGTGGAGAAGAAAGGTTTCAAAAGATAAGCATGATTTGAGCTGATCTGTGAAGGTCCAGAAATATTATCATGTTTCTCAAAAGGAACATTCTGGGCAGGATAATCTTTTGTTGTGTGTGACTGTCCACTGGAGGATATTTAGCCTCTCGGGAGCCGGCCCATTAAATGCGAGTAACAGTCTCTTAAATGTCCCTCCCACACTTCCAAAAATATACTTGGTGGGGTGGTACAACCCCTGAACGAGAACAGCTACATTACGGAGAGAAAAGAGAAAAGAAACATTGATAGTCTAGTAGGTAGAACAGAGAAATAATAGAAAATAGCATGTCTGCATCCATCAACGTGCCATACGTGTAACAAACCCTTACTGACTAAAGCAAATAAATAAATGGAATACAATTTGGGACCAGATTTTGGAGGCGCTTGAGAGCTACAGTTCTTTTCTTCAACCTAAAAATAATGAAGCACTATTATTAACAACCGAGAATGGAGGAGTGAAGGAGGTAGAAATTACTATTATTAAACTAGTACTTCATGTTAGCATTCTGCTAAATGCTTAAGTATCTTGTTTTATTCTTACCATTGGGCTGCAAGGTAGCTATTAATACCACCATTTCACAGGAGAAACACAGGTTAAGTTACCTGCTTAAAGTCTAACACCAAAGTTCATGCAGGATCTTCCCTCCATATCACATGAATGAGTGAAATGATTGGAGTGGTAGTATACTTTGGAAAGATTATCCTATTTATCTAGTTCAAACTTCAAGGAATATACTCTACTCCTAATATTTCTGAATTTATTACCTATTAGGAACAACAAAAATATTAAAAACATTTGTTACGTGTGGACATCGGACCTGTGGCACATGAACAAGGTCTAGCTCTTCTTGCTCTCTCTCAATTCTACCACCTGAAATCAACTTTATACCTTTTTACTTATAATGGCACTCCCCTCTTTACCAACAATATTTCTCTCCCTCTCTAGAATCACCTTAAGGTTGTATTAACTTTGATATCTAAATCCTGGAATGACTGCTTTAGAACTGTTGGGAAATCTGACACCTTGAACAGGATAGAGCTTGTCTAATTAAAACGTCAACCCCCTTGGCATGTAACTAAACAAATAAAGGTGGTTATGTGAATTAGTTATAAAACTTTCTGGAATAAAATACCATATGTGTCATATGATAATCACAGGGCCTGATGTAACAGGATGCAATACTTTTTTAAGAACTTCCAATTCAGTAAGTACAAACTAGATGCCTAAAATCTGCTGGCATTATGGAAGACACAAAGACTAGGATACAGTACCTCATGGAAATTTAAGGGTCTCTAACAAGCAACAGGAAATTGAGAGAATGCCATTATGATCATTTTGGGTTCTAAGGACACCTCTATTAAAGAGTTTTTAAATTCTGAAAAAACATTTGCTCCATATTTTCAGTCACTCCACTTACAGGGGGATGCATTAACAACTGTATAAAGCAGAAGACAAATTGAAACTCACCTTTTTCAGAGGA
Organism: Lipotes vexillifer; assembly: GCF_000442215.2. Lineage (NCBI taxonomy): Eukaryota > Metazoa > Chordata > Mammalia > Artiodactyla > Lipotidae > Lipotes > Lipotes vexillifer. Next base: position 275,483 of record NW_006792103.1, on the reverse strand, counting down.
GTAGCTTGCCTCATATCATATAGTACTATATTCCTGTCAGAAGCACAACTTCCCAAGAGAAATGTCTAAAAATAAGTGTAACAATCATCAGTTAAAAGCTAGGCTTGGCTGCAAACCATGTCCATTCAGTGAACAAATGATTTAATTACCCTCAATGTTTATGTTTAAGATACAAAGTTATAACATTAAAGTCCATTTTCAGAGGGTACAATGAATCACTCATAATCTCAGCAACCTAAGCCAAGTATTTTCATTGTTAAATACTCACTTTAGATGCCTGTGATGATAATGTACAGATAATTCTGCATTCTATTTTAAAACAACATATTTTACTTATCCATTCTTCAACTTAGACCTGTTTCCTGTTCTTCAGTATTATAAATAACACTTCAAAAAACATTTGCATACATTTAGCTCTTCTTTTTCTAAGGGTAAGATTTTAGTAGTGGCGTTACTCAATCAAAAAGTATGAACAATTTTATGGCTTTTGATATTTAGCAGTAATTATTTTCCAAAGAGCTGTACCAATATACATTACAATGTGGAAATATATTAATTTTACTGCAACTGGGCAGCAATAGGTAGTGCCATTTAAAAATAATATCTGTATGGCAATATTTCCTATATATTGTCATCCTTTGGCATCTGTGGGGGACTGGTTTCAGGACCACCCACAGATACCAAAATCCACAGATGCACGAGTCCCTTGCCCTCTGTAACCACAGACACAGAACCCGTGGATATGGAGGGCCTACTATATAAATTACTGCTTTATTAGCAGTTAAACATTTCCTCATGTTTACTAACTCTCTGTATAAACTAGGTGTGTCCTTTGTCCAACTGTTCCAAGATGTTTAAAATATTTGTAAGTCAGTTATAAATGTGCTAAGTGCTTACATAATCCTTGGCGTAAGTGAAAATCAGCCATCTACCTACCAGTGGAGTCCCAAATCCCACCCTTTGTAGTACCATTCCTCCTCACCCATGGTTCCTGACACAACTCTTGGCTCCTGCCTCTATTATTCCTACTGCAAGCGTTAAGAGGAACTAGAAGAGTTATTTACTAAGCAGCTGTATGGCCTGCTAGCTCCTACTACATGGGTGTATATAGTTCAAATAAAACTCATAAAGCCAATGCTACCATCACGATCTCTTCTCAGTTCTTTCCAAAACCCTCCTTCTTAAACCACTTCTTCTCGGAGCCTTTCCCCTAGTTAGTGACTCCTCTCAACCTTTCTTAGTTTCTCACTATGTCACTCCAAAGTCTGACCAGGTTCTGTTTCTAAAGGTAAAGACTTTAATTTTAACAAAGCAAAAAATTCTACCTAGACGGAAAGCTGACTTTCATACTGTAAAATGTAGCGCTGCTCAGCATAAACTTTTGGCTTCATGAAAATTCTAGGCTTCAATATTTTAACAGAAAATTAATTATTAATGATTAGGAGACAAATACACTCCATTTGTTCATAGCAACATGCCCCTTCCATTAAGTTTAATACAGGGTAAGAGACATGCACACCATTTGCTTTTACCACTAAGTCAGTTCGTAGGTTAATAAAACACACATTCACACACAGCTGAACAAATAAGAGTTTTTATACAGGCAAATTTGAAAAACATGGTTGCTAGGTCATCACTAATAATTAATTATGATTTTAGAATTGGCCATCAGCTCTTCTGACACAGGTGTTCACCAAAACAGAGAAACAAAAGATCTCGTTTACCCTTTAGAGAACTAGGAATCAGTATCTGTCTGTTCCTCCTGTTTATTTTTTTAAATAGCAGTAACACCACCATCTTAAATTTGGGGAGCACCTTTTAAAAATATTCACATATATTATCACATTTTACGCTTACAACAAACCTATGACGCACAATGGAAGATATAATTAATCTCATTTTAAAAATAAACAAATACAAAGAAAAACTGTGACTTGCATAAGGTCAATACAAAGGCATGCTGGCAGGAAATACAGTTCCAGCCTAGGTCCACCACAAGTAAGACATAAAATGTTCCCACAAGTTGCGTTTGTAACCTGCTTCTGCCTAGTGTCACCTTGGGCTGGCTCTGCAAAGCTGGCTTGCCCCTTCATGCCATATCTCACTTCTACAACCAAGGGGAACACAGGGAAGGGAGACAGAGGATGGATGAGGAAGATATAGTAGGGACAGATACCCTGTACTAGCGAACAGCAAACATTTTCTGTAAAGGGCCAGAACGGAAGTATTTTAGGCTTTGTGGGCCATATGGTTTCTGCAATGCTTTCTTTACTTTGTAGTGCAAATGCCGTTACAAACAATAAATGAGCAAAAGGGCACGGCACGGCTGTGTTTCAGTAAAACTTTTTTTTTTTTAACAAAAACAGGCAGTGGGCTCATAGACCATAGCTTGGCAACCCCTGCTCTAGACCTGCAGCCTCTCCCAGAAGTGTATATGCAGGTGTGTGCTGGAGGCAGGAGGGCATCCTCTGACTGACTTCTCAGCAGCACCTCAAAGCCAAGTTCACATCACACTGCAGCACCTCAGTCTTAATACGCTGCTACTCTGACTTAACCTTTTTTCCTCCTTTTATCAGTTAGGGTCTCTAAGAGTGTAAAACCTGAAGATCAGGATTTTCTCTGATACCATCTAACAAGATAATCTCCTGATAATTTCTAAAATCAGCTTACACATGCAGTGATTTCCTTTTCTTTCTGCAGGAAAAGCCATCTCTACTGAGTCTTCTGGAAAATGAGTTCATCAATTGTTACGTATTCAGGAAAAGCTCAGGGAAAAGTCTGGAGTCCAGGGGATAGCTTTGCCTTCAGGGAAGCCTCCTTTCCCAAATTCAGACCTGAATAAACAATAAGTAGGAACTTCCCTGGAGGCGCAGTGGTTAAGACTCTGCCTGCCAATGCAGGGGACACGGGTTTGAGCCCTGGTCCGGGAAGATCCCACATGCCACGGAGCAACTAAGCCCGTGTGCCACAGCTACTGAGCCTGCATTCTAGAACCCGCGAGCCACAACTACTGAAGCCCGTGCACCTAGAGCCCGTGCTCCACAACAAGAGAAGCCACCACAATGAGAAGCCCACACACCGCAACGAAGAGTAGCCCCTGCTCGCCGCAACTAGAGAAAGCCCACACGCAGCGACAAAGACCCAATGCAGCCAAAAATAAAATAAATAAATAAATTTGTAAAAAAAAAGTAGGCTTATCTCTAACTCTTCCGTTAGATCTGGAAGAAATTCGGAATCACAGTTCAGACTTTTGAGCAAAGAAAAATATAACTAATTATCATGTAGTACAAAAATAACCATTCATATTATTTTGAAACACTGGTGCCCCTGCCACATACCAATAATTAAAGAAAACAATGCTCAACACTCCTTCTTCTGACCTCCAAGAGAGTTAAGAAAAATTAACATTTTCCTAAAGGTACAAAGATGTTAATCTGTGGAACATCGAGTGTTGAAGGCACAAATAAAACTGGAGTTTCACAGGACAGTGTGTGCTTAGATTCTACCCCGACGAGCACATGCACCCACCCACCTCTTAACAGTGCTGAACACTAGTATCTGGGACTATAACTGTAGGCAAACATGTCAAGACCTGACCAAAGGTATAAGAACTCAGATATAATCTGGAAAATGGACCAAATGCTAGAACACCATTAAAATTCAGAAAATTCCTGTATCATACATTCAAAAGTTTCCTAAACAGAGCTAAAATTACTAGATAATAAGAAAACAATAAGCAGAACATATTTCAAAAAGGAACATTACCTCAATTGGGTTAAATTTAACACTGCTTATACTGTCAAATCCCCAAGTCATTGAACATATAGGACTGGTTCTTTGTTCATCCCAAATGTCTACTTGCTGTCCACATGTGGCAAAAACAGCTTCTTTCCAGTGATGATCAATTCCTGTATATACTGTCTTTTAAAGCAAAGATGTTGTTATAGATGAGTCTTTTCATTAGTACTTCAAATCTACAGAATATTTTACATATATTTCTCTACACTTTCATTTGTTTAAGAAAATCCCAGTTCACAAAGAAGTTTCTTTGAAGCCCTCACTGAAAAGAGAAAACTCTACCATAAGAAATGATGTTTCTTATCACACATTCTGGGAACAAAGAAAAATGTTAACATGGGATGTATTTAATTAAGTTTGAATACATATCACTGAAGTAATTTTTAAGTCATCATTGGGTATTGAAGGATCTTGGAACCAACTAATGAAACACAAAGGTAATTTCTAAAAAACTTAATTCCACATTTAATATATGAAGTACTGATTCCCAGGACAGAAACACAGATACAGACAACTGCATTAAAATTTATGGGGAGAAATAAAATTGGCGAGCGTGGATGCTAAGACTGTTAAAAGCAATAAAATCTCATAAATTTGGTATTATTTACTTAAAAATATGCGACTCATCTATTCAGGACCAGCTTAAAGTCTCCCTTCGTAATGTATGGCAAAAAATGTCTGCAAAGCAAATTAAAGGGAACTATTTAGCCAATACTTTAAGCTTTTAAGAACTCTTATCAGCATCCGCAGATTTAGAATTATTTTCTATTCATCAAGGCAAGTCTTACAAACTTTTCCATAATAAGAATTAACCCCCAATACCACAGAGAAGGGGTAACACTAAATGTTTCAAAAATCTTTGGAACTCCTAGAGAAAAGACATTTTACAAGAACGAAGCCAATTTTGTTTTACGAATTACTAATTTTTTACCATCAGCAAATTATTTCCATTTCATACGAATATCCCACCTCCACGTCCCTTCAAGAACACTTAGATCGACCATTAGAACACAGGAAGGCCCTGATCATGGGCTGGACCCCTCATCTAAAGAAAGAACATTTAGAACTTCTTGAAACCTGAAAAGCAGAACCTAAATATATACTAAATATAATACTGAAATGACAAAAAGATTTTAAAGATGCGATATTTAAAGATTAATTCTAATTCCAGAATTTCACTTAGTATCAAAACATAAGCATTAAAAAACATGGGTAGGCCAAATTATCTGAATTATTAAGCTATAACTAAACCATATCATCTGATTTGCAGAATGTTAAGAAATGTAAGTAAGATTTATACAAAAACCACACTATTGCATTTATTCATTTCCTAAAGAATTCTTTCAAGTAAGAAATTCTGAGCTTTGTGAAAGATCCATGATGATATAAATCAGAAGCTGAAGCACTTTTTTCTGACCTTTACAGATTTCCTCCCATGTTCTTGCTATAGGAAATATTTCACTGCATCCTCTAGCTAAAAACAGAAACTGAACCCTACTGCAATGAACACCGAAGAACTGTTCAAATTCTTGAACTGCAAAGGACATTCACTGCATTAAATGTTGCTTAGAACAGGTCAATTATTGCAGCCTAAAGTCTCTGATTTCTTATTTATATCTTTTTTGAAATTAAAATTATGAAATAATTGTAGGTAAAAGAGAAGAATTCTAATAGCCCAAGTATGGGTCAATTTATTTTTGTACCTTTCCTAATATTGTATGCAATGGTTCCTCCTCTTCTCCATAGCTTGGTCCATCCATTTTCCACTGCTTCACAGTTTTGTCATCACCAACCTAGAAATATTTATGATCATGATGATAATGAACAAGTTATAAACTGTACACTTGCCAACACATACATCAAATTATAAACCTCTCAGTTTAAAAAATAACACATACCATATTCTTCCAGTACTGTATTTACTGATGCATTTATGTTCCACCTTGTTACAGTAAAGATTTGTGACAAACACATGAAGTACATAAAATTTAAAACAGCATGAGCAGAGCAAAAGAAGAGTAGCGTAGAAACAAAGTTAGGTCGTAAACATGGCAAAAACTGCATTATTGTAATAAAGATGACTTTTCAAATTGGAGAGAAAAATGAATTAGAATAAACAATCTGACATCTTATATAAAAATAAAATTCCAGGTAATTTTAAAGGTAAAAAATGCAACAAAACCCATAAAAAATACTAGAGAGAAGGCATTTTTAAATCTTGGCATGGGTAAAGACCTTCTCTGCAAGACACAAAACTCCAGAAACTATTAAGTCAGAGGTTGTCAAACTGTGAAGTGTAGACTTCTGAAGGACCCTGAGAATTTTTCAGGGGTCCAGGAGGTTGAGACTATTTTCATGTTAGTAAAGGCATTGCTTGTCTTTTCACTAAGCTGACAGTTGCACAGATGGTGAAAGAAATGGTGGGTAGAACTGTTGGCGCCTTAGCCCAAATGAAAGCAAGGCAAAAAACTATGGTAATTTAGACTTTGGTATGTGGCAGATATGTTCAAGATATTAGGTAAACATCGATTTTACTAATTTTTTTTGGAAATGTTTCCTCAGGCAAGGGAAACAAATGGGACTCCATCAAACTTAAAAACCTTTTGCACAGCAAAGAAAACTATCAACAAAATGAAAAGGCAAATGATATTTGCAAACGATATATCCAATAACAGGTTAATATCCAAAGTATACAAAGAACTCATACAACTCAGTATCAAAAAAACAACTCAAATAAAAAAGGGCAGAGGCTCTGCATAGACATTTTTTTAAAGAAGACAAACAGATGGCAAATTAGGTACAGGAAAAGATGCTCAACATTACTAACCATCAGGCAAATGCAAATCAAAACCACAATCAGATATCACCTTACACCTGTCAGAATGGTTATTATCAAAGCCAACAAATAACAAGTGTTGGTGAGGATGCAGAGAAAAGGAAAGCTTTGTGCACTGTTGGTGGGGATGGAAATTGGTGTAGCCACTATGGAAAACAGCATGGAGATTCCTCAAAAAATTAAAAATAGAACTACCGTATGACCCAGCAATTCAACTCCTAGGTATTTATTGGAAGATAACAAAAACACTAATCAGAAAAGATATAAGCACCCCTATGCTCAATGCAGCATTATTAACAATACAAGACAGGGAAGCAACCTAAGTGCCCATCAACAGATGAATGGATAAAGAAAATGTGTTATATATATACAATGGAATATAACTCAGCCATAAAAAAAGAATGAAATCTTGCAATTTGCAAGAACATCGATGGACCTAGAGGGTATAATGCTAAGTGAAATAAGACAGAGAAAGATAAACACTGTATGTTTTCACTTATATGTGAAATCTAAAAAACAAATGAACAAACATAACAAAATGGAAACAGAATTATCAATATAGAGAACAAAAAGGTGGATGCCAGAGGGGAGGGGGTGGGAGAATGAGAGAAATAGGTGAGAGAGATTAAGAAGTATGAACTTCCAGTTGCAAAATAAGTGTACAGTGTATATAGTCAATAACTATGGGTATCTATATATATGGTGACATCATAACTAGACTTACTGTGGTGATCATTTTGAAATGCATAGAAATATTGAATCACTATATTGTACACCAAGAACTAACATAGTGCTGTAGGTCAATTATACTTCAAAAACAAAAAAGCAAACTTAGAGAAAAAGAGATGAGATTTGTGGTTACCATAGGTGGAAGGGGAAACTGGATGAAGGCAGTGAAAGGTACAAACTTATTTATAAGATAAATATTAGAGATGTAATGTACAACATGATAAATATAATTAACATGGCTGTATGTTATATATGAAAGTTGTTGAGACTAAATCCTAAGAGTTCTCATCACAAGAAAAAAAATCTTTTTTCTATTTCTTTAATTTTGTATCTATATGAGATGATGGATGTTCACTCAACTTACTGTGATAATCATTTCATGATGCATGTAAGTCAAATCATTATTGCTGTACACCTTATACTTACACAGTACTATATGTCAATTATACCTCCATAAAACCATTTCTAAATGTTTCTAAACCTAACAATTACTTTCAACTGTTTTCACTCCCCAGGATTGACTATTATTGCTTATGCAGACTATTAAAACAGCCTCCAAACTGATCACTTACTGCTGTCAAAATCTCAAAGCTCAGCTTAGATTCTGTCATTCCCCTATTAAAAAGCTTTCAATGAACTTGAACAGGTATTTGTACATGATAGCATTATTCACAAAAGCCAAAAGCTGGAAATAACCCAAACATCCACTGATGGATGAATGGATAAACAAAATGTGGTATATACATATAATGGAATATTATTCAGCCTTAAAAAGGAAAGAAATTCTGATACATGCTACAACATGGATGAGCCTTAAGGACTTTATACTAAGTGAAATAAATGAGAAACACAAAGTCCAACAGTGATTACCGGGAGCTCGGGGGTGGGAGGTAGGTGTGGGAGATGTGGAGTTAGTATTTAATGGGTACAGAGTTTCAGTCTGGGAAGGTGATAGTGGTGATGGTGTACAATGATGTGAATGTACTTAATGCCACTGAAATGTATACTTAAAAATGGTTAGAATGGTAAATTTTATGTTATGTATATTTTATCATACACAAAAATCCAATGATATATTAATAACAGACAAAGGAGTACAAATTACTCATCTTGTTTTGTTTTCAAAGTGGCTTTTTTTTTTTTTTTTTTTTGGCTGCCTTGGGTCCTCGTTGCTGCACACAGGCTTCCTCTAGTTGTGGCGAGCGGGGGCTACTCTTGGCGCATGGGCTTCTCATTGCGGTGGCTTCTCCTGTTGCGGAGCACGGGTTCCAGAGCGCAGGCTCAGTAGCTGTGGCGCACGGGTTTAGTTGCTCCACAGCATGTGGGATCTTCCCAGACCAGGGATCAAACCTGTGTCCCCTACATTGGCAGACGGATTCTTAACCAGTGTGCCACCAGGGAAGTCCCTACTCATCTTGTTTTAATCCCACTTCTGAGTGTCCTATAGAATATTAGTTCAGTAATAATGTTAAGTAATTATGTATAAAAAGATTAAAAAGTATGGAAAAGGCTGGATTACATAAAGAAAACCAGGACTTTTCCAAGTTTTAGTAAGTTATTTTGCATTGTGAAACTCTGAAAGGGCCTTGGACCATGTAAATGAACTCAGAAAATATTCAATTACATCAGTCTTATACATGTTGAAAAGAGTTAATGATTTAACTGCATTATACTTACAGTAAAAAAGGAAGTCCCACAAAAGCGAGTACATATTCCTCGTACAAAACCTTCGTGTGCTTGTATCATACGAATACATTTTCGTTTAGTTAAGTTCCAAATTCTAACCTACGATAAAGCATACTAGGAAATTTCAGTGACTTATAAATTAAAAACGTTCAGGCACAGGAGTACATTCCAAGAAAAATAAATTCAACACTGAAAAGGCTGTAAATCACTCTACCAGACAGCTAAAGACAAAATCCTCTAGATTAAAATAATGCAATGTCTATGGATAAGAACATCAACAAACAGAAAACTGAACCTGTTAAATACTCTGTTGATTCTAGTTTAAAGTGTTTCAAAGCTTTCTCTCTTTGCCAGAGTGGGGAAATTAAGTGTTGAATTGTTAATAACATCCTCTGTGGGAAAAAACTCACAGTTAAATATCTGTACTGTAAACATGCCCTATTACTTACTGTCAAATAGCCTTAAGTTATACATTTTAAATATCTTAGGTTTAGATAAGAAACTACTGAAATTACCAATTCAAATAGAATTTACTCTTGAGAATTAAAAGAAAACAGAACATAGAAAAATAAAATCAAAACAGTTAAAACCCACAGTAACGCACAACTAAAGGAAGAACATTTGTAATATAACTATTTTTAGTTTAAAATATCAACGTTTAGAGTGACACTTGCCTCTCCATCACATGCCCCAGAAAGGACAGTAGCCAGACTCTTCGGATGTTTAGCCAAGCAACTGACTCCATCTCGGTGACCATCCAGGGAAGCAAGGAACGGTTTCGCAAAAACCCGTTCCAGTTTGGTGGCATTTAAAGCTCTTACATATTCTCGTGGGACCTCAAAAGGATGTAAGGTAGGATCATAGTTTCTTGGAACTGAAATAAGAATGATTCCTCTTAATAAAATAATTCACATTTAATATTTCCTTCCTCAGCTAATCATTCTATTTGTTACTCAAAAAACCTGTATCAGGGACACTGTCTCTGCCTAGCACTGTGGAGAATACAAAAGTTGAAGACCCTTTGTCCAAAACCTTTCTGAAATTACCAGAAAATCATGGAATTGTCTTCCTTATTTTATGTTTCACAGAGCTCCAATACTTCAATCTTTTCATTTTGTTATCTATTAACACTTCCATCCAGAAACTATAAAGAAATAGGAAGATGTTATAAGAAATAAGATCCTTAATAACAAGATCAGGTAACTAATAACTTCCTAACCTCAAGATTCTGTGACCAGCCAGTCATTCACTCATTCCTTCATTCAGACATTAATAATGCAACTCCTAGGTACCAGGTGATGTCTAAATACAGGGTATAGAACCAAATACGATTGTACCACTCTCTGCAAGCTCAGTCTGATGGGAAAGACTGATAGTCACAATAATAACGAGGCAATGTAATAAAAACTCTGATATTAGTATAAAAATATGTGACAGAAGCATAGAAGGAGAGTGCTTAAGTGTGTACAGGATGGGGGGAAATTTGCAGGGGATAAGTTTGGAAAGACTATTGTTCAGAGAAAGCTTCCCAGAGCTAGGAGAGAAACTGGGTAAGGGCTTGTGACACAGGATGCCTCAAAGAGAATGACTGAAATGCACTCAGACTGGCAAGAGTAAATGTAAGCTAGTTGTGGGAAAAGTAATCACTGGTGAAACTGAAGAGGAAGATGGGACCAAGTTCAAGGAATAGGGATGAGGTTAAGTCCAAATGACACAACCTAATTTACATTTTAGAAGCATTACTGTTTTGTTACTTAACCTGTAAACATTTTGTGAGCAGAGACCATATATTTACTTATCATTGCTCATTTTAAATATATATATATATATATAAAATCTCCACGACTCAATGATAGTGAAATATTGTTCCAGCCTCACCTTCTACGGCTTAACCCCTGACTCAAACTCCGAAGACATGGCCCTTTTCTTATGCCTTAAGTTTATTCCTGCCTTAAGGCATTGCACCTGTTATTCTCTTCGCTTAGAATAGTCTGTTCATACATGGATGGTCCCTTGTCATTTAGGTATCACGAGTTATAATTCATAAGCAGTCAGCATGTTAATGGGGGAACAAGACACCCAGTAACAGAAAAATAAAGCTCATTAATTTCATTTTAGCCATTCCCACATCAAACTTCTCCACAAGTTTTTAAGAGAGGACTGATGGCTTTACGGTTCACCTTTATCTCTTCCCACATCCAGAAGGACGTAACTTTAAGGAGTAAATTAGCCAAAAGTTAGAGCAACGGGAAAGGTTTAAAGGTCTTCTCAATTGTTAAATCCTTCAATCCACTAGTTTGGCTCACTCAAGTTCCACTTTTCTTCAACAGGAACCTGAGAACAATCAGGGAGCAGCAGCTGGAAAGGGGGAGGTGGAATCATTTCCCTATATAACTAACTTTCCCTCTTACCACTAGAGAGAGTTATTAGAAAAAGTACTTGAAGACAAGGGTTCTGCTACCCAGTACCAGAACGGCTTTATGCCCTGGCGAAAGGGAACAGGAAAAGAACGAGAGTGGAACACCAGGCTCCCCTCCAGCTTTATTCGGTGAAAGCCGAGGCCAGACCCAAGCCTGGCGGACTCCCGACTAACTTGTCTCACCTCTCTGTAAGTCCAGTTTGGTTTCGCGGACATAGCTGTCCGGGTTCCGACTCAGCATCTTCACCTTCATCTTGCTCCTAGCTCTTCCCGACTCCACGAGGCTCCCCCTTTCAGGTTGCTGTTGCCGCCGCCTCCTCCTCCACGAACACACCACTTCCGCTTCTTCTAGACTACTTTCTGTCACGTGACTTCCACGGAGCGGAAACCGGGCTTCGCTGGGCCCTGCGGTGCTCCGTAGTTTTGCGGACAAAGGTTGGCCGGGGGCGGTGTTTCAGTGGTGTTCTCCCATCCACGCCCTTCGGCCTAAGCCAGCCGCCGAGGTGGGCGAGGCGGGGCGGGGAGTTGGCGGAGGCGCCCCGCCCTCTTCTCACTCTCCTCCGGGTAGGCGTGGCGTGCGGCAGCGCACTTCTCCTGTACCCCTGGCTCCTGGGTCTCTAGGCTTCATCCCGCGCCCAGGCGTGTGACTCCACGCGCGGGTCCCGGAAGTGGACTCGTGCCCTGCGGTTTCTGCTCCAGCGTGGCGACCGTCGCCACGGTGGCGGCCACTGCATCTCGTGCCACTTCCACGGCACCACCGGGCCCTGAGCCCATGACGGGCCAGAGCCACTCGGCGTCCGGGTCGTCGGCGTGGAGCACAGTATTCCGCCACGTCCGGTACGAGAATCTGGTGGCGGGCGTGAGCGGCGGGGTCCTTTCCAACCTCGCGCTGCACCCGCTGGATCTCGTGAAGATCCGCTTCGCCGGTAAGAAACCGCTCAGACCCTGGGCTTCTCCTTGCTGTCACCCCGAACTGAGTGATAAAAGACGCAGACGGAGGCATTGGCCTCTCCTGCCTCTTCCATACGGCAGGTGAGGCGAGCGTTGAAGAAGATGCTCTTTGTCCGGGCTCGCCTGGGGCCAGATTTGAGGGAGGGGAGTTTGGTAAAGTGGTCTGGCAAACGTCGTCCCCTTTCCCTAATACTGAGGGATGAGGAGCATGGATATAAAAGTCTGAGAAAAGTTCTCATTGGTATAGAACGTGGGACTTAAAGCCTGATTTATAAAATAAGAAAGGGTTTATCACATTTTAGGGCTTAACCCTCACAGGTGTAAATCATTCACCCTTGGAGGTACAGGTTTCTCCCGCTTTTCGAAAGTTCGCTTTACAGCATCAAGCCGCCATAACTTTGAACTGTGTCTGTGAGCATCTGTGCTTTATCTGGATTTATTTTGTGCATCCATTAGCAAGGTGTGTGTTAAGGTAATTGCTTCTTCGCTTTATGCAGTTTTGGCTTATTAAAGCTTTCATGCTTTACTTTCGCATAGCCAGGGAAACCTGTACTTTGAAAGCTAAGGATAGTCACGTGTTTGGCCTCAGGGCTGAGAGGGAAATGCAAGTGCTTGGAGTAGGGAGTAATCCTTAGCAGAGGGTTAGGAATGAGGTTGGGATAGAATTCTCTTGAAAGTTTGTTTCTGGTGTTTACAGTGTCCAGTGAAGGAATGTCCTGTGAAGGAATAAGTAGCTAGAATTCAAATAGTATTGTTCTTTATTTAGCTTTATTGAATTAATTTCATTGAGTTAAGTGAATTAAGTATATTGCAATTAACAAAGTACTTTAACAGATAAACTCAACATTAAATTCTGGAAATGATAGCTTCAAAGAAGGTCTTTGATAACTTTATTTGGAAAGTATTTTCTGTCATTTCTGTTCTCTTATTACTATTACTAAAAGTGGGGTCCGGCTGCTCGCCATTCAGAAGCCAATGAAGAGGCAAAGTTGGTGGAAGGGAAAGTTTGCTTTATTTCAGAGGCAGGCATCTGGGGGAGGGAGGGCCGCTCGTGTCCAAAGGCTGATTCCCACCCCCTCTTCCTGGACAGTCAGTGGGTAAGACCTTGTATAGGCAGAAGGAGGGGGCTACATGTAGAAACAACACAGGCAACTCTGACAGTCATCTTGAAATTGGTCATGCAGCATAATCTTGATTGTTTTAAGTACAGTTAGTCTTCAGTTCCAGGGTCGGTTTGTTCCCATTTCTTTGAGGCCAGTTCTTGGAACTGTGGCAGCTTATGTCATGGCTAATCTAGTCATCATGTAGTTAACTTCTTCCACCTGAGGAGCATTTCAGTATCTACAAAACAGCTCAAAGGATATGGCTCAGAATATTATCTACAGCCCTTGAAGAGGAGCTAAAAGTCCTTGACTTTGCTGAATGAGTAAATTGTTATTATTTGGTCCTGTTTGACCGTTTTCCTTTGCTTCCATATTTTCTCAGTTCTCTAATTAAACTTATTCTTTTTTGTTTGTTTGTTTGTTTGTTTTCCGGTACGCGGGCCTCTCACTGTTGTGGCCTCTCCCGTTGCGGAGCACAGGCTCCGGACGCGCAGGCTCAGCGGCCATGGCTCACGGGCCCAGCTGTTCCGCGGCATGTGGGATCTTCCCAGACTGGGGCACGAACCCGTGTCCCCTGCATCGTCAGGCGGACTCTCAACCACTGCACCACCAGGGAAGCCCTAAACTTATTCTCTGACCAAAGTTTTTCTACAGGCAAAAGGCAGGCGGAGGATGTGGGGGGAAAGGACCATAGGGTCCTGCTCTATTTCATTACTACAAGTTAATTTCTACCATGAGAATTAGATCAGAAGTTAATTATCTTAAAGAGTTAGGTAATAGTATTCTGTTCACCTGGTGTATATTGGTCTTTTAACATTTGTAGACTGCTGTATGGGATACAGAAGCACCTAAAGTTCTTGCCCTCAGGAAATTTACATTCTAATGGTAGGTTTGAGACTTAGTCAAATAAAAAGTAATTGTAGACAACATAAAATTAAGGGCAAAATGGAATAAATCCAAATACGAAAACGTGAGTAGAGATAGACTGTTAAGAAAAGTGTAGGGCTTCCCTGGTGGCGTGAGCCATGGCCGTTGAGTCTGTGCGTCCGGAGCCTGTGCTCCGCAACGGGAGAGGCCACAACAGTGAGAGGCCCGGGTCCCGCAGGAAAAAAAAAAAAAAAAAAGTGTAGATTGGTGATGACCACAGATATATATCTGTATCTGTAAATGTTCCATTAGATCCTTTTTTTCATTATAAATTTATTTATTTAGTTAGTTAGTTATTTTTGGGTGTGTTGGGTCTTCGTTTCTGTGCGAGGGCTTTCTCTAGTTGCGGCGAGCGGGGGCCACTCTTCATCGCAGTGCGCAGGCCCATCACTGTCGCGGCCTCTCTTGTTGCGGAGCACAGGCTCAGTAGTTGTGGCTCACAGGCCTAGTTGCTCCGCGGGTTGTGGGATCTTCCCAGACCAGGGCTCGAATCCGTGTCCCCTGCATTGGCAGGCAGATTCTCAACCACTGTGCCACCAGGGAAGCCCTCCGTTAGATCTTGAGGTTCCCCAGAGAAGGACTAAAATTTTTGACAGCTGGAGAGGAGGCAAGAAGCCATTGAAAATCAGTGGAAATTATGGAGTGTTCTCCCTAGAAGAAAACCCACAGAGGCATATAATTTCCATAGTTTACCATGCACACACAAATAATAATTATGACAACAGGGAACATTCATTGAGCATTTACTTGCAGCAAGAGCAATGAACTAAGAACCTTACTTGCATTATATCATTTACTACTCTGAACAACCCTGTGAATTTATTATCCCCGTTATACAGGTGAGAATAATTGAAACTGACTAACTTGCCCAAGTCACAAGTTCGTAAAGATAGATCTGAATTTGAATCCAGGCAGGCTAACTCAAGTACGCTCTGGCACTTAACGACTTACCCCAGTACCTCTAGGAATTCCTGGTATACTGTGGCTTGAACATGAAGGCAGGAATTCTGGACTTGGCTGCAGGTGCAGACCTATATGACTTGGTATTTCTCTTCTGCAGCATTTTATGTAAGAGCAGAAGAGGTGATGGTTGAGGTGATCATTGAGGAATAGTGTGGTTGGCCTGATGAGTTTAAGACAGTGCTGTGAAGCAAACTGTGCCTGAGAAAAGGGAATTCTTGGTACCTGAGAATATTGGTAGTCTTGGTGAAATGGAGAGAGTATTAGGAGACCAGTAGGGCTGAAGTGATTGAGATAGGATTGGGGGACAAAATTAAAGATCTAGGAGTTGGAGCAGAACTTTGTAATAACAAGCCCATAGTGTGGCTGTGAAATGGTGATAAGAAAGAAGAAAACTGGGCCTCCCTGGTGGCGCAGTGGTTGGGAGTCCGCCTGCCGATGCAGGGGATACGGGTTCGTGCCCCGGTCCGGGAGGATCCCACATGCCGCGGAGTGGCTGGGCCCGTGGGCCATGGGCGCTGAGCTTGCGCATCCGGCAACGGGGGAGGCCACGACAGTGAGAGGCCCACATATCAAAAAAAAAAAAAAAAAAAAAAAAAAAAAGAAAGAAAGAAGAAAACTTAGGAAGATGAATAACTAAAATCAAAATAGTTGCCTGGCCACCAGCATTAGTACTAGAGTTTTTATGCTTTCATAAAATTAAGCCCTTATAATAAAATTATAATACCTAGTGATGGGGGTATTAGTCTTGACCATTAAACCAAACCTGCAATATTTCAATGAGTTCAGGTACAGCTTGGAACTCAGAGGTGTCCAGAGTAGTCGAAGGATTAGGAATCATTTCATACGAGAAATGACTGGAGGAACTAGTTTAACTTGGGGGGTGAGAGGGACTTAAGGTATTTAGAGAACTGCCATGTGGGAATGGGAGCTGCCTTATTGAAGGTGATCTGAAGGGCAGACAGAGGTTGGGTGGAAATTACAGGGAAGCAGATTTTGGCCTGGCAAAGTGCTGGTGCTCAGAAGTGAAACTGGCAATGACTGGCAGTGGTTCAGCAGTTGGATGACAGAGGTTAGAAAATATTCTTGTGTTGGGCGGAAAGGTCACTTGAGGTGATTATTGAGGCCCCTTATAACTTCAAGACTTAAAGTATTCAAGATGACACTTTAAGTCATCAAGATTGATGAGAGGGAGCCCCAACAAAGAATGTGAGTGAGGTGTAAAAATAGTAATTTTCTAAAATAACCTGAAATCCTAATCTGTAGGTTAATCAAGGAACCAAAATATAGAGCCCGTAACAAGAATAGCATACAGTCAAGTTTTGTATGTATGTGGTATTGCAAGACCCAGTAGCATAAATAAAGTAATACTTACCGAATGTTTGCTATGTGCCAGGCATGCTTTTAAGACTTTATATGTATTAACTCACTTAATTCTCTGTAACTTTTTAAGTTAGGTTCTGTTATTTTTCCCATTTTGTGGATGAGAAAACTCAGGCACAGAGTAATCTAGTAACTTACTCAGGGTCACACAGTAAGTGTGGACTCACTTGGAATTGGGGTTCAAACCCAGGAAGTCTGATTTCATAGCATATGCTGTTAGACTGAAACCATAAGTGGGTAGTTTGGCATAACTAAAGGGTAAAATGCTAAAGGTTGAAATGAAAATTATTCCAGAAAGTTAAGCTTCTGGATTGACACATCTTTTATGCCATGTAAAAATGGAAGCCAGGTCTGGATGTTAGGAATGAGATCAGGACTAGAGATGTAGAAACCATAGCGTAGGGATAGAAATTGAAGCTACTTAAAGATTGAGAGACTACCCTGTTGAGTGGAAAGACTGCCTAAAAAATCAGCATTTAAAGGATGGGCAGAAGAGAAGGAGGCTGCAAAGGAAATTTAGTGGCCAAAGAAGTAAGAGGAAAATCAGGAGCGAGTGAAACTAGCCCAAAGAAGTGTGTTTTAGGAGGTAAACGATGTCAGGTGCTGCTCAAGGGTTAAATAGGAATCCCAAAGTGCACTTGGAGGTCTTTAACCTGCAGTAGCAGGTGGAGGCCCAAACCAGCTTGCAGTGGATTGAGACGCAATGGAGGTGAGAAAGTCCATGCTGAGATTGTAGTTATCTCTTCCAGAAGCTTAACTGACATGGAGGCACTGGGATCTGAGAGGAGACACTCAGGAGATACTTTAGTGTTTATATTTTGATGGGAAAAAACTAAAAATGAGAAAGATTGCAGATGGAGACAGGAAGATAATGAGTGAGAATTCTAAGGGGTTCTAAGCAGAATCTAGAGCAGTCTCTTTCAAACATTTTTGGCCACAACGCTCAGTAGGAAATAAATTTTATCTTTGCTATCTGGTGCGAGCACACATGTACACATATTACTGAAACACGTTTCTTACGGTAATAGTTATCCTTACTACTTGTGATGTCATTTATATTGTCTTCTATTCCAGTCTGTTGTTGGTGCGGGTTTTTTGTTGTTTTGGTTTGGGGTTTTTTTTGTTTTGTTTTAATGATCTCCTCAATCAATTTCTTGACCCATCTGCAGGTTTCAAAATGCTGACATAGAGTACAGGTAGAGGGGATTGGTTTTACCAACTCTTCAGCATAACAGAGGAAAGGAGGGGTAAAACTAATACCCAACAAATGAAACAGGTTGTAATAGGGTAGTAAAAATTACTGTCCCCTGTCTTGGCTCCCTCCTGCACAGCAAACTTTTCTATCTTCCAATTGTGTCTGTTGACATCTTTTAGTACTGTTGTAGGCCATTGTAACAGTTATGCAGGAGGTATTTAGATGCACCTACTAAATCTTCAGTGGCAAGTATTTTTAAGACAATTATTAGGCCATTTAGGCCAAAAGTATTCACTGTACAGTAAGTCCCCTACATACAAACCTTCAAGTCGTGAACTTTCAAAGATGCGAATGTGTGTTCAATGTCCAATCATGTAAGTTCACGTGTCTGGCATACATCGTCACGTGCGTGCATCCTGTACAAGTGGTTGTGCTTTTGTGTACTCTACAGTGCTGTGTAGAGTACAGTAGTATAGTATCTTTATTTCAAGCCCATGATGTCCAGAAGCAGGTGTAAAAGCAGTGGTGATGTAGCTGGTACTGCTAAGAAGTGCCAAGTAATACGATGGAAACAGAAGTGAATAATTGAGAGAGTGGAGCGAGGCAAAAAGATGGTAGACGTCGCTTGTTCTTATAACATGAATTGTTCAACCATTGGCATGATTCTAAAGAACAAGGGCAAAATCACGGAACTTGTGAAGTCTGCTGTGCCGATGATGTTGACAATAATATCAAAGAAGTGTGGAAAAATGATGGAGGAGATGGAAAAACTTCTCAGTGTGTCGATGCAGGATCAGCATCAGCATCGAGTCCCGCTCAGCTTAATGCTGATTCAAGAGAAAATTAAAAGCCTTTATGAAAACTTGAGGAAGAAACAGCAGAGAATCAGAGGGCGCATCTTTTAATGCCAACCATGGCTGGTTTCATCGGGTCAAGGCTAGAGCTAACCTTCACAACGTAAAAGTAAGTGGTGAGGCAGCGAGTGCAGATACGGTAGCTCCCTGGGAATTTCAGGAAACGCTTTGAGAAATTATTGAAGGCATGTGTTTACCTGAGCAGGTTTTTAATGTGGACGAGACAGGACTGTACTGGAAGAGGATGCCAGACTGACATTACATCAGTAAGGAGGAAAAGTTGATGCCAGGCTATAAGGCACCAAAGGATAGGATGACTCTGTTTGGTGGCAATGCTTCCGGTGATGTGAAGCTGAAGCCTCTCTTAGTTTATCATTCAGAGAACCCAAGACCCTTAAAAACATAGCCAAGGGCTTCTCTTGTATGGAAGAATAACCCCAAAGCCTGGGTTACACAGGCCATTTTCCAGGACTGGTTTTTCCACCACTGTATCCCAGAGGTAGAGAAATACTGCTTGGAGAAGGACCTCCCATTCAACATTCTTTTGCTACTTGACAGTGCTCCGGGCCACCCTCCATTCGTGGACAACTTTCATCCCAAAGTCAAAGTAGTGCATCTGCCACCGAATAGTACATCGCTCATCCAACCTATGGACCAGGGAGTTATAGTGACTTTCAAAAAATATTTTTTACATCACACTTTTCGTTAGGCAGTAAAGGCGAGTGATGAATTGGGAACAACCTTGCAACAATTTTGGAAGGACTATAACATCTACAAGGCCATAAAAAACATTGACTTTTCTTGGCATGAGGTTACGGCTGTCACCATGAACGGGGTTTGGAAGAACCTTTGCCTGCAGTTTGTTGATGATTTTCATGGGTTTGAGAAGGTGGATGGAGTCCAAAGAGCAATGTAGTGACTCTCAGCGAAAAGCTGGAGCTAGATCTGCAAGAGGACGACTGAACTCCTTGCTGTGTAAAACGAGGAGCTTACTAATAAAGACCTGATGGAATTGGAGGCCCAGAGAAAGGATGAAGAGACAAGAGGAAGAAAGAGTAACTGAAGAACCAAAGAGATTCACGATGCAGGAAATGGCAAGGGGATTTTCTTTTCTTTATTTGAGGAGGTGCTGTTCGTTTTTGAGGCACAGGACCTCAATGTAGAACAGTACACGAAGGTTGCAGCAGGCATTCAGAATGCAATCCAGTGCTACCGTGTCATCTATGACAAGGGAAAAAGAGCTACTACCCAGACATCACTGGATCATTTTTTCAAGAGGGTAGATAGAATTGTATCCAGCAAGGAACCAGAACCTGTGCCATCAACGTCAGGCGTGAATGAAATTGCAGCTTGCCCTCCGTCTCCTATTGCTGAGGATCCTTCAGCTCTACCATCTCCCACCTCCTCTCCCTCCTCCAGTCAGTAACTCTTCTTGCCTGTTCACTCGATGCCAGCCCCTGTAGGCCAGCTATTGTACTGTACTACTGTACTTTTCAAGGTACTGTAAGATTAAAAATGTTTTCTTTATTTTTTGTGTTCGTTTTTTATGTATCATTTGTGTGAAAAGTATTATAAACCTATTACAGTACAGTACTGTATAGCCGATTGTGTTAGTTGGGTACCTTGGCTAACTGTGTTGGACTTATGAACAAATTGGACTTACAAATGCACTCTCAGAATGGACCTTGTTCGTATGTAGGGGATTTACTGTATTTTATTTACATAGCAATTTTAATTCTACATTAGAGAGGCCCTAATTCAGATCCTCTTCATATCAGTAACTTTGCAGTGGCCTCTTGTTTTCTTGCTTCCAGGTTTTCCACCTTCAAATTCATTCCCCCCAGGGTGCCTGGGTCTCCTTTCTAAACACATATTTGGTTATCTTAGGCACACTTGAACCCAAGTTTGAGAAATATGGGACTTTGAGATCATAGGCAGACTCTCTTTTGTGATTTTCAAGAACCTTTGCAATTAAGTCTATCTTAGTCTGCTAGGGCTACCATAACAAAATACCACAGAGTGGCTTAAACAACAGTAAATGATTTTCTCATAGTTCTGGGGGCTGGAAGTTCAAGATCAAGGGACCAGCAGGGTTGGTTTCTTTCTGGGTGAGGCCTTTCTCCTTGGCTTACAAATGACTTCCTTCTGGCTGTGTCCTCACATGACCTTTTCTCTGTGCATATGCCCTCCTAGTGTGTCTTCCTCTTTATAAGGACCCACTAGTCCTGTTGAATTAGGGCCCCACCCTTATGACCCCATTTAATCTTAATTATCTCCTTAAAGGCCCTATCTCCAAATACAGTTACATTGGAGGTTTGGGCTTCAATATATGAACTGGAGGAAGGACACAATTCAGTCCTTTAACAGGCCCTTACCCTTCTTTAGCGGCTGATTTCCTACCAACCTTTCCCTCTAACAGCTGTTTACTTCAGCTGAACCATGCCCCCAGGATTCTCCCCAGCAGTGCCAGGTGCTGTGATACTTCATGTATTTGTACCAGCTGTTCCACTTGTCTAGAGGTAAACTTTCTCTCCTTTTCCCAAAGACAAGTTTCTAATCAATCTTCAGGGCTCTACCCAGTATCTGCTCTCCCACTTTCCCTGTCACCCTCCTACATCCCCCCAGTTCCTCCATACACAAGTGTTGATCGTGTTTCCTCTGTATTCCTTTAGCACTTCATAGGTTTACCATGGTGCTCATAACTTTGTAATGAGATTGCTTGTCCATTTTGCCTTGCAGATTATATCTTCCTCAGGGTCAGGGTTTGTGTCCTACTTAGGTTTATATTCCTTCTTTGCCTGGCAGTGATAGTCAATAAATCATTTTCTTAATTTATTTAAATAAATAATTATCTGTGAACAAGCAGACCTCTTTCAAAATTAAAGATTTGATCCTAGCTATATGATAAAGTAGATAAGATTATAGTATTAAGGAAGTATAGGGTACAGAATGTTGTTGCCTATTACTGAGATAGTTCATACTCTACACTTCTAGGGTTGACTTCTTAAAACAAAGAAATCATTGGTTCATATCTGTGAAAAGCAAAGATGGTGTTTTGTGATTTGTTTGCTTTTTTGGTTTTTTTTAACCTCAAGAGAGAACTTGTGTTGTGAGCTTATTATTGAAAGGAAAATTTACTTAGAAGACATTTATACAGGAGAATGAGAGCCATAAAATCCAAGGGAAGCATCAGAAAGATTATAAAGAACACAGCAAAACATTTCTTGAGAACCAGTAACTGCTACTTGCTTTTAAACTTACCTTTTATAAACCTCACGACAACCTGCAAGGTAGATAATATTTATCCCCACTTAAAGAGGACACTAAAGCTCAGGAAGAAAAGACCAAGTAGCTAATTAGGGAAGTTAGATATCAAACCCAGTTCTTCTAACAAAGCCTAGTGTACTTTAATCTCGTTTCATGGTGTAACATTGTCAGATTAATGATGAAAGAGATTGACTTTTCCCCCTTTGCCTGGCATTGGTAAACAGTCAGTGGTTCTTTGCCAGGCTGCAGTATGCACAGTAAAGTAGTGGCAAGGGGACAGTGAACTGGGCATGCCTGAGTATGACTAGTGGACTGTAATTTGTATAAACTTTCTGGGGGGCAGTTTCTATGTGTATTTGAACAAATTTGTACTCTTTGACCGCTTCTAATTCCCATTCTAAGGATATAAGAAAAAAAATTATTGAACAGAATTTTCTTCAGAGACCTTTTAATAATAGCAAAGAGAAAAAAACAATTCACATGTCAACTAGAGGGCTGTTTGTACAAATGATGGGATATCTGTGAGAGGCAAAACCATCATGTCATTGTTGAAATCTTTTTTTTTTTTTTGAGTCTTCTGGAAACCTTATTTTATGACATACCAATTTTATAAAAAACATAATTAAGATTATAAATTTGGCATTCTCTTCCATGCCATTTCCCTGTAGGAAATAGAAGGCACATTCAAAATAATATAGCTGTGGGCCATGGGGGTGCCTAAAAGGATTGTTTACAAAGATGTAAGCAGATCATAGGAAAACCGTAAGGAATAATGTAGTATTGGGCTAGAAAACAGTTTGGGCTGCTGTCACCTGAAGGGCCAAAGGACAGGGAGAAAGAGTCGTTGAGAGAGGGCCACCTTGATAGGAGCTGTGACCTTCAGTAGAGGAATGCAGCCTGCCCAAGGCAACCCCTGCAAGAATAAATATCTGCATCTGCTCTCTTCCATCCCTTTGATCTGCCAGGGCTCCCCACTAACCCAACTCAGCTAGAAGCTAGAAGGCAAGATCAGGCTTCTGGAGCAGAACATGGTTGAGAGAGGTGGACCCTGGATCTGGAAAGGAAACAGAAGATATTCAGGCTATATTAATTGAACACATATATATTGAGAGCCTGCAACGTACCAAGCACTACGATAGGAGTAGGCATATTGCAATGAGGAAGTAGTAGGCTCTGCCCTCACAGAGCATCTTGCTACTGAGAAGCCGTGATAATTGAACAAAAAAATTAATAATTGCAATGAAGAGTGTTTTATTGTGGTAGGG